>NC_045476.1:105321266-105636322 GCF_009650955.1 Corvus moneduloides | reverse complement strand
GCTATGCCTAAGGCTCTGCAGGTAATTTCAATAGAATCCTTATCAAGATTGTAATGAATAAAGTTTTGTCCTTCTAATTGATACAGTAATAAAAGAAAACTGAAACCCAGCATGTACTTAATGCCATCTTTCTGAATTTCTCCAGTAAAAAAGCAATGGCATGGGGTAGACTTTGTGTTGTTTGCCCTTGATACAAAATTTTAAAATCATATTTGTTGAACAGTGAGTGCTCATCCAAGGATGTAACCCTGATTAAATGATCAAATATTTGGCATTTTTTCAATTAAGCACATGTGGAAAACAGACACTAAAGTCTCACAGGAAATACTAAGTACTATGGAGACAACACCGTGAGTGGTTCTAATTCTCTCAGTTCTGAAAGGGCTGATGCTGATTTCTCTCACAATGGCTTCCCCAATTATCTGAGGACTTTAGAAGTCTTTCAGAAGTTTTGATTACAGCCAATGGCATCCTAAAGTAGGCCAGGGATAAAAGAGTATCTCACAGTTCGTGAATAATTGAGTAGGCTTCTGTATAACAATGAGGTGCCTTATGAAAGGCAAATGTTTGTTTGCTGTGTGCTCACATCTGCACCTATTTATTCATATTTATAGGTAAATTCATATGCTAATGCTTTTTCAAACACTAAGATACAAAGTGTCTGTTGGCATAATAAGGTAAAATGCTGCTGAAATGCAATGGAACTGTATATGTTTATACCAGCTTTAAAATTAGGTTGCAAAAAAAAATCCAAATGCAAGGACATATCTTGGCATATGTAGATAGAATATCAGGAGTCCTCTTTAGGCCATTTCATTCTTCAGATCTCTCCTCTTCTTAAAGGTCTGGAAAAAACAGATGCCAATAAATTGAAGCAGTTACAGTCTAAAGGACAAACTTATGTTTCCCTCCTGCTGCTATTCAGTGTTCTTTAAAAGCAAAGGCTGTTCATTCCTACAGTCTGTATGCTGAAGCTTTTGAATTCATCTCAGTTCTGAAATTTGTGAAAAGGCCTGACGAGGAGCATCCTTAAAGATAACTAGCATCTAGCCCTAGTATTTGATGGTAGTTCCCAGTAATAAGGAGGTCAAACCCTTCCTCTAGAATTTCATCAGCTTATCTGCAAACCCTCAAATTCACTTTCACACTGTCCCAAATTGATATCCAGTGAAAAAAAGACTGAAGCCGTCATTTAGGAGAACCTGCTCATTTGTCACTAAAGGAAGGGCTTTGGAGTCTGCAGTAGATGACCTTTGATCTAGAAAATGTTCTCATCCTCACAGGGAGAGATCTGACTCCTTGACTGTGATGTCCTCTTTTAGGGATATTTGTAACATACTGGATCTAACCGATACTTCACATTGCAACAAAATATGACTGTCCCATATATACATATAAACACATATGAAAATGTATTTTAAAAAAAACAACCAAACAAACAAACAGAAACCCCTCCACCAACCTTTGAAAAAGTTCTGTTAATTAACACAAAATACCTGTTTCATTATCCCCAGCTGTCAAAGGTCATCTGTAAAATACAGATTCCATGGCTATGCTAAAACCCCACCACAGATGATGACATGGGTTGGTCTGGCTTTTCTAAAGAGAATTTTTTGAGGACTGCAAGACATTAAAGGCACATAATGAAAATAAGGAAATCAAGAAAACATTTGAAATTAGGCTACTGGTTTTTACCTTGATAAAGGACTTCCTAGGAAAAGGCTTTCCTCAGAGGAGGAGGAATGAACTGAAACTACACATAGACTAAGAAAACCACCCAAGATCCCAGAAGAGCCAGGAGTATTATCAAAACTGACACTTTTATTAAATGAATAAATGTGTCCCTTTTGGACAGTTGGTGCTACCGTCTTTTGTAAGATCAAAATAGTGTGAATATTCCATATCTTTGTGTGTGGAGCTTTTCACATAATAAAATTGTGTAGAGTTAATATGTTTAATCAAGAAATAACTGTGGGAGCAGTGCTATAGTTTTGGTAAAGTCAAGTTCCAGCACTGCCAAGATGTTATTTGAAGAAAGTACTATCTAATAAAGACGGTTTATGATGTCCCAAAGTGTAATGTCATTTTTTTTCAGGAAGTATGATATTGTCTTTGCTTTCCCTCAGGATAGGTGAAGTAATTTCTGAGATAGAAAGTACAGTTGTACAGTTGCCACTTTACAACCTTAGTAGAAAAAGCCTAAAAGTTGTGTTGTTTGTAAGGAGTATACTTGCAAAGGATTTAATTACATTCCATGTTTTCTTCTAAAACTCTTGATAACTAAACATATTGATACTGTAGCCCAATGGTAGTTCTATAAAAGAAGACACTAATTTTGACTGATAACATTCATCTTAGATAGTGGCAACAGGATAGTGTCAGTAGTATTATGTCATAATGTGGTTAATTAAGATTAATTATTTTAATGACACTACATTTTCTCCTTGTACTCAGTTTAGACAACAGACTGAGGGGAAAATTCTGCCTGCTTATATTTCCTTAGTATTTTTTAATTATCTGGCTTTTTTTTGTAATGGGAGATATGGTTGATCCAAATTTAATACTACTGTATTTCTTGTGCTGTGTCATTAAATTTTGGAGAGTTTGTACTGAATTAAGGCTCTTCATGTATGGCCAGTGGAATCTTTAACTAGTATTGTGTTTGGGACTTTTTTCAATGCATCCTTGAATTAATAATATAAAATTTCATATGGTATTGTTTATAGAGCTGTCCAAGCACTGGAGAGAAGCATGAAGTGAACTGCTGCCATAGATTATAAAACTAGATTGATATCTAATCTCTTATTTGCATAATATAGTCTAGAGGATTATCATTAATCATCTTCTCTTTGAACTGCAAGTGTATGATTATTTGATAATTTAATTCTTATTTTAAAATTCTGGTTATGGCAATATGATCAGAATTCTTGGTAGGTAGTCTAATAAAGTACCCTTGTTGCCTTGTTGTTTAACAATGCTTTCTAAGCAAAATCCGGCATGTTTCTCATTAAAATTTTCAGGAGGATTTTGCTTTTCACTACATGTTCCCAAAATTTACTGGTCTGCATAGTTTTTCCTTAGAAAGTTTGTCATTGAACTGAGAGAACTAGATGTTGTTAACCAGAAATGGCCACATTCGTTCTTATTTCAACCTTGTGGGTTTTTTTCTGTGTGCACAATGATGCTAAAGGTGATGACTGTTTTGTGTTAAAAGCTGCAATGGATGTTTCTCAATGGTGTCAATCCTCTCATAGAAAAAGAGGATAGACAAACGTGAAAGCTAGAAATGCGTGATTTTTGAAGAACTTTCTCTAATGACAGTCTTACAATGCTTTTCTTATTCAAAGTTCATGGATTTACTTGCATCTCAGGAATTGTCAGTTTTAGCAGTGGTGACAGAAATTGAAGCAAAGAAGTTTACAAAGGATTGGCAATCAAAATGCATAAACTGACAAATTGGTATACTTATGTAGAAATAATTGATGCTCTCAGGATTTTCCAGACTCTTAAAGTAGAACACTGTCATTTTAAAATTTCTTCCTAAGTCAATTCTGTAACTGAATGCATTTGTGATACTGTCCACCTTTATAGAAAAACTAATAGAATCCACTGATTTTGTTCACAGATTTTTAGGCGTTGTTGGTTGGTTTTCAAGAAGGCTTCCAGTAAAGGACCCAGGAGGCTAGAAAAATTTCCAGATGAGAAGGCAGCATATTTCAGGAACTTTCACAAGGTAAGTCATGCCTTTCTCGTGAACTGAAGCATTGCCTGTTTATCACTCTTCCTTGGGAAGAGTGTGTTCTTGATATGTCTGGTTTGCAAACAATACAGTGAAAGTCGTGTTGAAAACCTAATCCTGGCAATAAAAGCACAGTAAAACATCCGTAAGTCTCAGTGATGCAGGTGAAATATCACACTAGTTTTTTCCAGATGAACACAAAGCCCTTAGTGTGTGTGAAGCAACAGAATATTTTTTTTTTATTTAAACACTCGTAATTTGGAAGTGTGTAAAATTGGCTGCCTATTCAAATGTTTAATCAGTAGTTGTTACCTAAGTATTAAACAAATTCTGAAAATGCTACATACCTCAGTTGTAATGGTGACACTCTTTGAATGTGTAAGGTTTTTCCCAGAACTCAGGATTTACAAGCTCTGTCAACAAAAAGGATTTTTAACAGTAAAAAATCGGGATTCACTGAATGAGATACTCCCTGCTTTCTCTATCTCTCACACTTCTGTGATGGGAAACAAGATATCTGAGCATGAGTTCTTCTTTCTGTCTCGTAAATTACTATTACCAGCCCCTCCAAGGCTGTCAGTAGACTTGATGTTGGCTAAGCCTAAAACAGGACAGGGATCTGTGCTTGTCCTATTATCTTCTCTCAAGTCACTGTTAGCTTTATGACATATCAATGTTAGATATTCCATTAAACCTGTCAAGTTGAAACATAAGGATGACTGAACCAAGTGCCACACAGCAAGCAGTGAGAAGGTGTTAATGTAAGCCTAGATCTTTTGAAGGCAGGTGTGATATTTTTACCGTTGAACTACAAATTTGCCTTCAAGTTCCAGTAGCCAGACTGCTCTACTGTGGGTCCCCTGTGAGGACACAAGTCCTGCCAGCAAAGCATCTCCAGCACGAGCTCCTCTCTCCGTGGGTGCACAGGCCAGGAGCCTGCTCCAACGTGGGCTTCTGATGCGGCTGCAGCTTTTTTGCAAGGCTTTGGGGAAGGTTTTGTGTTGTTTTTTTTTTTAATTCTTTTTTGAGCCTGTTACACCTATAGCATACCTAATGTGTAAAAGGACTCAGAAAGGCTTTGCATGTTGCTTGTCAACAGTCATCATTGTAGAAAAAATAATGTGAAATGCAGGAATTGTTTGAGAAGCTAAGAAAGTAACATAGATACAGATGCAGCTGCGTGTTGCAGTACTGATGGAAGAGTCGCCCTTTGCAAATGGAAAGGAGGGGTGTTACTCTTTTTCATCTGGATTTTCCCCTCTTATTCCATTCCATGGGGATAGGATGGAAAGAGAAAGAAATGGATACTCTTTCCTATTTAAAAGGATAATGTGTTTCTGGCTGTAGAGAAAGAGGATTTGTATCTGTTCACTTGGATTATACCCATTTTTCAAGTTAAGCCATGAAATCATTTCTGAGGCTATATTATCACAAAATAGAAACCCAGACTCTTATTCTCTGGCTTGATTTTTTTTCCAAGGATATTTTATTATTTCATAGTGTTTATTCTCAATTGCCTCCATTCTGATAAATAAAATAGTGGTGAAGTAGATGTGCATGAGTTGTGAATAGTCATCGAGTGTGACTATTGAGGGAACAGTGCACGTTGTTATAGGATCAAATTTAGTTATTTGATTGCTGGTATTGGATGAAAATACCATGATTTTCTTTCTTTCTTTTCTAGAGCTGTTTATTGGTTTGTTATATTTTGAAGTTGTTCAAAATGCGTATTTATCTCTAGTCAGTGCAAACTAGTAGCCCTGTTTTGAAATTCTCCATTTCCTTTCTCAATCACAGAATATAAAGAGGGCATATGGTACGAAAAATTGAAGATTAACTCTGAACACTGAGAATCAATGAAAAAAAATATTAAATATTGAAGAACTGAGACTCTGTGCTTTTTAAAGTAAGAATTAAATATAAGTTGCAAGCCTGACTCCTTATTAAAGGACAATGTGCATAGAGGGACAAAAGGCTCTGCTCATTCACTAGAATTCATATAAGACTAGATATATCAACCCTGAGATCCTTTTCCCTGTACAATTTCTTTGTAAGTAGTAGAAGGGATTGGTGTAGAGGAGTACTCAGAATGCACTGTGTTTCTCTAGGAACTTATGTCCTTTAGACTTTCAGATCATCTACGTTACCTTGGGAGAAGGCCTAGCAGTTGCACAGAGTTAGATTGTATTGTGCAATTTTTTTAGCTTTCTTATGCAGAGATATAGAAGAAAATTTTACATCTCAAGTGGAAATATAACAAAAATTAATATCTTTGATTCATCTGTGTTCAAATCAATATTCAGGATTGCAAACAGTACCCTGATATAAGTAACTCATCAAGGTCTCCACTTTTCCGTGTTTGAGCTTGAAATGAGGCTTAAATGAAATTCCTCTTTGAAGTATTTTACCTGGATGACTATATATCTCCCCTACTTACATAATAAACTTGTGTACTGGGCAGTGTAATTTATAGAAGGGGCTAAACAAAGAAAAAAACCCAGAACTGCTAACACAAAGCTTAGACAAATAAAAATAGAGATTTTCTGGTTTACATATGCTAAATAAATAGTCATTAATGAGTAAAAAAGCTGTCCTCTTTAGAAAAATTATTCCCCTCCCCCTGCTCAGTATCCAGAATATGTATGGGTTTGTTTGCTATTCTGTAATTCTGTAAATTGCTGTTGTGCATTGCTTTGGCGTTGGGTTTTTTTTACTAGTAATTTTCTTACTATAAATAACAGTAATGGCATTAGTCCTAGACAAGTGCCTCCTGACAGCAACAGTGCATATTACATTCATTAGCCAAAACGTGACCTCATCTGTTCATTGCAGTTTCTGGTATCAAATTAAAACTTCTCATTACTGTAAATTTAGATCATTGCACTCTTGCTCAGGTAAGTTTATCTCTTAGCTGTTCTGTTTTCTCTTGAACATTCATTGCAGAGGTTGTGCAGAACAGCTGTGTTGACTCCCATTGCTCCCTCCAAAGGGAGGATAAAATAGCAATAGCTCTGCATCCATGCCAGGGGTGGGTATGTTCTTGGTAGCCACCCCTACACTGTCAGAAAAGACCAAAAACAGACACCACAGCTTTACCAACTTAAAAGAGATCGTAAATAAAAAAGATTTCTTATTTCTGTAATAGAAGATAAAAGGTATATAAAAAGTGAATTTTTCATGCTTTGGAGATATACTGATCAGGCAGTACCAGTGCCTGTAACCCATTAGGAGACACTTTCAGGAGCATTGCAGAAGGTCAGCATGGTTAAGTAGCAACATGGAGATTACTAGAAATGAGAGATCAAACGTCCAAACCTGGAGTGTATCCAAATGAACGAGAAAAAGCATTACACAGTTGGCCAATTAATTCTTAATGCAGAATTAGAAAGAGCAAAGTAGGGCTTGAAGAGCAACTAACCAGAATAGATTCTGACCTATCAGGATCAAAAACCTTGCCACAGACCCCAGAGTATGAAGCAAATGTGCAAGAAAGAGAAATAAGCACTTTCACGTTGGGGTTTACTGTAGAGAAAAGTGACATGCTCTGGTGTGGGTATGTGAGGGAGGGTTCTTTAGACATGTCTTTGTGTTATAAACTTGATCATAGGTACTTCAGGCCCAGCTACACAGAGAACAGAGTTACTCAAGAGCCCAAATGCCACTTAAGGATGATATAGCTGAATTACTAACAGTAGTCCATAAATACCAAAATGAGGATTCTTCCATTCTTTGTAAAATTTCCGGTTCCATTCATGCATGCTTCCTCTTCACTTATAAGTTAAATAGCCTTCACATGAAGTGAAGGTGTTGTGGGTTGGAGATATAGCTGTCTTGGAGCAAGACAAACTTGAATCTGTCAGTGCTAGTGTGCTTACCCTTCAAATAAATAAATTGCTGATATCTAGCATAGAGATCAAGACTTACTGATTCAATCCCCCTAATATGAGAGATTGTTCTGTTAAGATTGTGTAAACAACAGCTATCTCTAAGGTTTTGAGTTTTAAGCTAGCAAGATTAAAGTAGGATAAGATTTTTAGATTTATGTTGTTTTTCCTGTCATTATGTTCGATTATGATGTGCTTTATATAAATCTGCAAATGCAAAAGGAAATAAATTGCAAAACATTTTAGTAATGACTTCTGATAGTCAAAAATGTATATCTGTATTAACAGATGGTGTTAAGCACATTATATAATACGTGTCCCCAAAAATAGATAATAATCAAGAAAAAGCACAGCAGTAGCCTTTTAATTGTAATTTACTGGATTAAACTTGCGGCCAGGGCCACACAATAGGAGATACCTTACAAATTTCTTTCTTAGGTTGATTGTCCTGAAGAAACTTGTGGAATGCAATCCCAATGATTTATGGCAAGCTCTTATATCTGCTACAGCAGCTTCTTGAACACTTCTTGGCATTAAGGTCTCCTGTCCACATGTGCTCACAAGCACACAGCCAGATAGTCCTGATTGGTAAGAGGAAGGAGGGGACAGGTTCTCTTTGTGCTTAAGAGCACGGTATTCAGGAACAATAAGATACTTATTCTTCTACGGCACAGTTCCATGTCTCTAACTGAGACAACCTTAAACCATGAGGTGCTTATTCAGGGTAAGTGAATTCCTGATAACTTTGGAAACCACTGAATTTTGACACGGTCATATATGTGGTAGCTCATACAATTCTCAAATATAATTACAGCCCTGAAATGAAAAGTAAAAATACTTATATATGGCAGCATTATCATAATCATTATAAGAACTTCTCTCTCCTTTTTTCCACCTAGTTACCTGTGGGTTGTTCTGGTTTGTTCTTTTCCGTGGTGTTCTCTGCCACTGCCAGGTTGCCTAAATAAAGATTCTTATTGCTAAAGAGATGTGAACTAGCCTACTGCTTATTCCAGTTTAGTCCAAGAGTCCTGCTTTATTGTGGAGTATTTCAGACTCTTATGTTACTCTTGTTCACTACAAATCAGAAGTCTCCTTATGGACTTCTATAATCTGGCATGTTATTTCTCATGATATTGCATTGTTTCTCAGCTGCAAAGGTGTTCTTAAAAAGAAAGATGAACAAACAGCCATCAAAATGTGTTAGGGTTAATTCGTGTGATTTTTGTGATAAGATATATTAAAACACTTGATTTGCCTCTAAATTTAAATATTATTTGAATTTCTCTTCTGCAGTTTTTTTTCTTGGTATAATTGTTATGCTGCCTGTTTTTCAAAATCTCAAATTCAAACCTCCCTGGTTTTGCTCTGTTGACCATTCTGCTTCTACTATTTGTTAGTTGATCTGCAGTTCCTCAATAAGTCTTTATTTTCTCATCTGGTTAAATTCACTCAAAAATTCTTTTTTGATGAACGCTAAATAGGAATACCTTATGAAGATCTAGTCACATTCACAGATGTTGTTTGCTTTGAAAACCACCCCAGATTTAGAACACTTCTTCCTTTCCCTCTTCTTCCCTTACCCTTGTTCTTTAAAAGTATGGTAATTTTTTTTTTCCCAAAACTTCTTTCAGAAAAATTCAAAATGGTGACCTCAATGTAGTATTTTCTTATGGACCCATTGAATGTGTGTGACTATGTTACTTTTGAATAATATATTGCAAGTTTTTACCTGCAAATAATTGAGAATTTATCAATTGCTTTTTGTAATTCTTTACTCTTTGGGGTTGAAGGAGGTGCCCAAATGTACTTTCTGTGGTTTTTACATCCCTATTTTGCCATGTCTTCCAAAGCAGAGATAACTAAATCTTCCTGAAAACTATATCCTTATTTTTCCTCATTTTGACATGTAATTATCTTCAAATATTTGTTTACAGAACTTTCAAGTGATATCTTCTAGCAAAATCATGTGGCTGGTATGGGAAGGTTATGAAGGACATTGCTTCCATAGGCTGCTGTTACTTAGCCAACGAGATTAAAATTAACCCTATTTAAATGAATAACTGTTGGCAAAATTGCTACAGTTCTGTACACCAAACAAAAAGATTTGCAGTAATTATCAGATGCCTCTTAAAATATTGAAGTATTTGAACAACATGGCTGTTCAAAGCAAGCATTCTGTGTACCAGAAAGCAAATTGCAGGAATAATTGGAGCTGTGCTGGTAATAAAGCTATTAAGAGAGTCTGAGCACATCAAAGGGCAGCATACAAACTAATAAAGCAAAATCTTTTTTGACAAAGATTGTATTATGGCAATAACATCTTACTTCCTTAACAATGTAATGAAGAAATCTACAAGTTGAGCATGTTGACAGGATTTTGAGGTCCTACAAATATGAACCTAAAATGCATAAGTTATCCTATGAGTCCCTTCCTGTATGCATTCATCCATCTAAACCTTTGAGTTTAGATGTATTAATTTGTGTATTAATTGTGTATTAATTTGAAGTGTAAATTCACAGGTTAAATAAAGAAGCAGTGTCAATGTGTGGTGTTGAATTCCTCAAAAGTGACATCAGTGGCTGAATCTAAGTATCAAAGAGGGAAATAACAGTAGGAAAAGTAAAGATAATCTCTACTTGTAACACAAAGCAACACCAAGACCTCTTAGTGGTGGTTCTTATATGAAGATCCATGTACACTTTATTGCACTAAATTAATAGTAGTAGTTGAGTGTGTGTGTACAGTTTGGCAGCAAAAAGGACACTCTGCTCTTGCAAATCAGCTGTTTAAATAGAAGCCTGTATTTCCGTTATATTAAGTATTAAAAGAAGCTGGAAGACCAAACCTTTTTCTTGGAAAAAATAATATTGGATAGGAGAGGGACTTTTAAACATTTCAGCAGGAGGAGAAAAGAAAGATAATGTAAAACTTCCAAAATGTCATTGAACCCTAGAACAATTCGGGACCTCTGGAGCCATCTAGTTCAATCCCCTGCTCAAAGCAGCATCAGTCAGATTACATTGCTCATGACCATGTCCAGTTGTGTTTTGAGTATCTCCAGGACTGGAGGCTTCATGACCTCTAGAAAGCTAAACAAGAAGTCCTGCACCCACGGCCTGATAACCAAAGCAATAAAAGAGGCTGGGATCTGAATGTGTGGAGTGCAGCTCTCCTGGAAAGGCCCCGAGGATCTCATTGGGCAGTGAGATGAGCTGAGCCAGCTGTGCAGCAGCAATGAAGGCAACCCATGTCCTGGAAAGCCTCAGGAGGAGTATGGGCAGCAGCATGAGGACTCTCAGCCTGGAAGGCTTCACTGTACTGAGCCAGACCTGTAATATTGTGCCTAATTCTGCTCAGTGTGGTCCCCTCACTGCTCTATTCAAGACAGGAAAATCCCCAGAGAGTGTCAGTGAGGAACTTGGAGGTTGGAGAACCTGGGGCAAGACTGAAGGAACTAGATTTGCACTAGTGAGGAAAGAAGGCCTGGGGGCAACATTGCAGCCTTCCAATTTTGATAAGGTTACTGAGGTGTTCTCAAGGATGCTCAGGGGAAGGACAAGAGGCAATGAGCAGAGGTTACTTCAGGAGAAATTAGCTTGATATAAGGAATAAAAAAAGAATAGCCAACTGATGTTTAGAACGACTAAACATGAGAGCAGGCTAAGCAGAGAGGTCAGTATTTCCTCACTGGAAATCTTGAAGACCTAGCTCAGCAAGGCCCTGTGTAACCTGACTGAAGTCACTGCTTTCAAGGTGGACCAGATGATCTCCAGGGGTTCCATCTAACACAGCTTTTCTGTGAACTATGAAGTATGTGTCACTGAAGTTGCTACTAGCTCTTGATACATCCCTGTCCTGCATGTATTGTGTCAAACTGGTCTTGCCCTCTCCTGAGTATATTTCGGTGATGGAAAAAGTATACTTAATCTTCCTAGTGTCTCTTAAAACTGTCTCAGGAGAATTTTCTTTGAACTGCTCTAGTGTTATTGCTTTACAGTAGAGCATATTGTGGTCTATGTGTCAGTTATGTATATTCTGCTTTTGCCATGGAAATCTAGCCATGTTTTGGCAAAGTTTAAAGCCTTGCAAACCTGTATTTTGTGCATATTTTTTAGAAAAACTTCTGACTTTGACAGCTAAAATGTTTCATGTCATCTGTAAGGCTTTGAATGTGATGGAAATTCAGATTGTTTTCTCTCTTGAGTAATGAAATATGTTTCCCCCAGTTCTTTCAACGCTAAAGACTGGTATTCACTGTAGGAACTACTTGTCATTTTTATAGACTAGAACAGAGACAGGTGTTTGAGGTGAGATTGTGGAGCGATTCTCTGTATGCATATCCTCTGGCACTTGGTCACATGGAAAGGAAAATTGTTGAATTAAGAGAAGAAATAGACCAAATCTTAGAGCATGGGAGAAAAATAAAGGAGTAAGTGTTCTGGCACTCTGTGAGAGGCACCTTATCCTTTGGATATCTGCAAGAAACACCAAGGCTGATGGAAGGCTGGCTGCTCAAATAATTATATGAGAAATGCTGAAGCGAAGAATAGGATAGGAAGATTTTGAAGAAAATATATATTACTAAAAGTAATAAATCTATTTTAATTGACTGCACAAAGCCAGGGAGACTGGTGCAGAGATAACAATCCCAAAAATGAGAGGGAGGTGAATGAACAAGGAAGCAAAGAGCATAGACATGGTCTGTCTCTTCAGCTCAAGTATACCTGGTAAAGAAAGTCTGTGCAGCAGGACAGGTGCACATTAACAGAAAGCAAGGAGGGATTGTTCAGGTTTTTACACCCAAGTAAATTGTTCTCCAATAACACTACCTCATTTGTTCCGGCAGCTGGGAGGTGTTCACTTCTCAGACATGGCCCTGGAGAGGCCAGTGCCAAAATAAGAAGATCCTGTGCTTGGAAGAGAGGGTTTCAGTAGCAGGGACCCCAGTGGAGCTGGGGCATAGGCACTTAGGAGGGGAGAGACTGGAATTAAGGTCTCTGAAGCACATCCTCATTGGTCCTTTGGGGGAAATCAAGAGGAAAGGATTGAACTAGCATATAAAAGAGAGTTGCACTAACCAAACTCTCCTTTTTAATGCAAGTGAAAAGTGGAATCTGGGTATCTTAAACTCAAATCAAAAGTTTAAAGGATGTGTTTTTGACTTTCATTTGTTTTCACCATGCAATTCCTTGTTTCTTCCCTGCCAATATAATCCACACATCTCAGAAGCAAGGAAGGTGTAAAAGAAATTTAACATTAGTAAAACCATCTGTGTGAAATATACTTGTATGATGACCAGTACAGAACCCTGAGAGAAGTCAGGCTGTACCATTAAGTCAGAAAAACATTATGAATTTATGACAGTCAAACAAATTTATAAAGCCTCTACTTAGCAGAATGGTATTCACCATTTATTCTGGCTGTGGTGAAAAATAGTTATGGAAAATCAAATGCAATCATATATTTATGATAATGTGTATCATAATATGTATAGAATAGGTGCCAATAAACATAAAGGTATTTATATGTCATAAGATAAAGGGTAGGAAGGCCATAAATCAGACCAGGTGGGGCCCACTGCCATAAACAACAGGAAAATGGTAAACTAGTCTTACGGAACTAGTAATCAAAGTAATATTGAGGTCTTCCTTTTCTAGCCTTCAGCACTCAACTCTGCATTTGTATTTTTTCCAATATTTTGTGCATGTATTTTCACTATTCAAGTGTCAAAAGTAGGTGTACTACATAAATAATAAAAGGTCATGATGGAAGTTAAAGACTAGATTTTTTTAGACTGCAGTTTATAACACTAGTAAAAAAATGTTACGTGAGGATTTTACTTTTTTTTCCTAATGACAACATTTTCCCTTGAAGCTAGTCTGAATTATGTGTCTGTGTTGCTGGGGAATGGTTACCATATTGCTGTGGAAATGGGAAGAGGCGTGGACCCTTGTGCAGTAGCTATAAAAGGAGGCAGACAGGTACAAACAGCAGGTTATGGTGTATGAGGGAGGGCCAACAGGTTTGCCTCTGTAATTTGCTTTCTCTTAATAAAGGGAGATGAAATATAATAAGTCTTATGAGTACTAAGTTTCATTTAAGGTTTTGATTTACTTGGAGTTAGGGAGGCTTTGCGACGTAAATAAAGAGCAATTTATTATGAAGATTAGCACAAAACTATCTAATTTTTACTTCTTCATAGAAGGAGATTTGAAATTCAAATCACTGGCTGATGAAGGTTATTAAAAATGCATTAGAGTTGAAAATGTAGCTGTATGTAATTGTCATAATAGATACTCAAAATTAATTTATCCCCAATGACAATTAAGCTAAAAGAATTTTCAAATTATCAGCTAACAAATTTCAGCTAATTTTAGAAACAAATAAAATGAAAACATTTCAAAAATTTTGTAAAAAATTAAAACTATTTTAAATTAATCCTAAAAGAAGGGTTACATTTCTGTTTAGAATCATTCCTTTTCTTCTCTTGCAAATTGCTGCACTCTCGCAATTTTCTTTTTTTTCTTTTACCTCAGGCTCTCTCTATTGCATTTTTCTCTCTTTCACCTTTTTCTCCCGAAGAAGTCTAGGCCACTTTGAGTGTGTGTGTACACACACATGTACAGGCATGGGCTGAATTTAGATTAAACTAAACTAATTTATCTTCCCTCTATAGCTGGTAGTTTTTCATCTAGTTGATGCATTTTTCTGATGAGCATCCAGGGATCTCATAGGTAATCTGCCACTATTAATACTTCTTCAGAATATCTGAAATGCCTATATGTTTATATTTAAGAACAGCACCAAAATAACCATTTTAACATTGTTGGATTGGCATGGGAGTTATTTTTAAAGACACTGAGGCATATTTACAGCCTTTAAAAATCAATGGGGAGAAAAGTTTTCCAAATAATACTACTTTTGTGGTGGGAATGTATT
The DNA here is from genome assembly GCF_009650955.1 of Corvus moneduloides. Lineage (NCBI taxonomy): Eukaryota > Metazoa > Chordata > Aves > Passeriformes > Corvidae > Corvus > Corvus moneduloides. The sequence continues at coordinate 105,621,756 of NC_045476.1, read as the reverse complement.
TTTTGTTTTAATGTTTTCTAAGAGCAAGACAACCAAACACTGTAGTCTAGTGGATGTGTCTGTGGCTGTGCTTGTAGACGCACACACGTGGGCTTGCACCACTTGCTGTTGTCCATGGCCAGCAGTGTGTCTGAGCCCCCCAGCTGAGTCCTGCACTTGTGTGTGTTTATTCCTCCCCTTTGGCATAAGGTGAGAAAGCCAAGAATAGGGAATGCAAAGACAAAGATGTCTCATCTCTTTTCCTGGCTAATGCAATTTTTTTTTTTTTCTGAATATACCTCTTGATAGTTCAGTAGATACTCAGCATCTGAAAGGTCCTTAACATCGGCATCATGAGTTTGTTATCAGCTGTGGTTTTTTTCCCCCTGTGAGTGTTATGTTAGAGGTAAGCCAGCCTTTGTCACCTGATTCTGACCCCAATCTCCCCCATGGTCTCAAGATCTGGCTGAGGGGAGCTACAGCTGAAGTTAAAGGCTTTCACAGATTGAAAGGGATAGGAAGGGGAATTACACCTGGGGCTCAGCCACTGGCGTCATGTACAGCATGGATACAGACCTAATAATTTATGTGCATTGAAAGCCTACGGTTACTTGAATCCTCTAACACTCCTGACCCAGTTTTTCAATGCAGGGAGAGATTTCGTGGTTAGGGTTTTAACTTGCAGTTTAGCAGGAAGAATTATATATACACATCACTTACTGCGTGTAAGTGATTTGTTTTCGAATTTAGTCTGTGTTAATAAACACTTATTTTTAATTGAGCTGATCTAACAAGATAATTATGGAAACTGTTGCAAGTCAGCCGATTTAAGTAAACCGAGAGAAAAATTTAAAGAAAGTTTTGGAAAAGTATGTTTTTCCTTTTCTTTCTACTCAAAAACCAGTAACATATTCCTTTTAATTAGCCGATACCTTTGGGTCAAAAATAGAACAGATCTGGACATAATCCTGTACTTTGGGAATGTTAAAAGTGAAAACTCTGAAAACTGGAAATGGTTTTTAACTATCCAGCATATTTTAGTCACCTCACAAGGATATTAATCCTCGTCTAATGACCTAATGTTCATAGTGAAATATTTCATTAATATTGTTTGCATGCCTAGTAACTCTAGCAAGAAGTTTGATATTGAAAGCTTTTTTTTATTGCAGCTGAAATTTGAAAGGATAATTGTGAAACCCATTTTATTTGAGTTGTGAATCATCTTCCCCCTCTGACGTCTCTCTAGCATGGTGTTATTTTTCAAGTGTGCACCTGGGTTACAAATTAGAAAATTTATGTTGTTTTAGTATTAAGGCATTAGTTTAAATTTTGTTAACACTCACTTTTACAGGAGGCTGTATTTTTCGCCTTTTATTTTAATGCATACACAGTAGCCTGGTATTCAGATTGCTCTTCAAAATGAAAGGTTAGATTGGAAAACATATTTCAAAGGAACTTTACGATAGCAAGGAAATGGGATTGAGGAGAACTGGGATTTTTGTTCTGCAAATGGCTGTCTGTAGAAATACCCTGTGAAGTGTGAATGCATTTTTTTCAATAAGTATTTAAAAATCCTAATTAAAATGTTTGTTAAAGGAATAGGTCCACATGCGCATGAACTGATCAGATTTTAACTATCGCTTTCAATCACCAGGCTACCAACCAGAACCAGAATAATCCCAGTAGGCTGGTTGATTTTATGGGTTAGGCAGCAGCTCAGTCCTGACAGTATTACAGCAGCACGGCTTGAGAGAAAGTAACTTAGCTTGGAAAAATCCTTACATCTTTGCCTAGTAAAGGCAGCTGATATGACTTTAATATGCTTACTCTGCCCTGCTAGGTTTGATTTACCAACACTGTCAACCAATTTCGCATTTAAAGTGGCATAACAACAGCTAGTCGAGGAAGACTGTTTTCCATCCTTAATTTTTTTAGATTTCATTGAGACAAAATAAAGAGTTTGTAACTGCTTATGTGGTAAGTGATCAGTTATAGTACAGCATGAAACTGGGTGCCCATGTTGTAGCTCATATGAAAGTCAGATATACTAATACTTAGAAATAGTAAAGAATGGAGAGAGTTGTAAATAGTAATAATTTCTCTTTCTCTTGCATTTATTTAAATTGTGAGAAATTAAAATTGTTATTTTATTTTGTATTCAGTCTAAATTTGCATAATGTCACCTACATTTTCCAAAAATGCTGAAAAATTCACACTTACTCATTTTTTTAAATCTCAATTTTATCTGGAGGGTAAGAAGGAATTATTAGTCATCCTTCTACTATCAGATCTACACATATTTCTTCTCATCAAAGTTTTCTTTTTTGCCCTGACATTACTATGTTATACTTAGCCTGATTTATTTTTAATGTATTCATTAATTCTGCCCCTTTTTGGTTTTTTATTTTTATTATGTACTTTTTCAGTCAACAGACAAGATTCTTACTGCTGTTATAGGTGTGGTTTCCATTTAGTATTTAGAGGAATGAACATTTACTTGGTAGAAGTTTCTTACTCCTCTGAAATAGCAGCCAGAGACCTGCCCTAGAGGCATAATGTGGAGGTTGATGTTCCACTCCTTGGCAAAAATCCTGCAGTGTTGTTACCATAACAACTCATATTCCAAGGGTAAATCCATGTGCAGAGATGGGGAAAACTCTTCTGTTCTCTTTCTGAATTGTTTTCACTCTTTTATGATCCATTCTTTCACTTCTCTGATCTTGGGATTTCTCTTCTCCCTTGTTATGTTCCTCTTGTAATCTTGTGGTTTAAGAATTGCTATTCTTTCATGAAACAGGTTTTTTTTCTTTTTTTTTTTTTCTGCCTCTTAGTACATTTTTAGCTTAAGTGTTGTTTTCCAGTCTCTTGCATCCCCTCATCCTATTGTTGATTGCTGGTTTTGTGCAGTATATGCTGATGTCACAGAAATGTGTTCCATCTTAAATACTCTGAATGGCCTAATCCCCTGAGGGCTTGCGCAAACTCACAAAGGTCCAAATATCCTTGCAGGTCTGTTAGCATCCATTTTTTAGACTTAAGTTATTTCTTATTTGAATGGACCTGAAGAGTTCTCTTCTCCAGCTCCTGCTGGGGCAATGTCCAGTTGAGTCTCCAGGGATGGAGATTGCAGAGCCTCCCTGAGCTGCCTGTCCCACTGCTGGACTGTCTTCATGGTGAAAACATTGCTTTCCATATGCAGCCTGAACATCTCGTGCCTCAGTTTATGCCCATTGTCCATCTTCCTCCCTCCAAGCACAGCTGCAAAGAGCCTGGCTCTGTTTCCTTGATAACCGCCCTGCCAGCCCTGGGGGATGCAGTTAGATGCCCCCAAAGCCATCCCTTGCTGCAGGATGGAGCAGCTACTGCCCTCAACCTCTCCGTCCCACTGGGCAAGTGGTCCAGCTCTAGCTGTCCTGGGGACACTCTGCTGAGCTCACTTTGTTGTATCAATTTCATTGGATTCCCAAAACTGGGCAGAGTGTTATAGATATGATCTAATGGATGCTGAGCTAAAAAAATAAGGCACTTCCTTTGATGTATGATCTGTGCTTCTGTTGATGCAGACATTTCACCAGTCCCAAAGGTCTTTATGCTTTTCAGGCAGCACACTGCCTTTTCTTAAGAGCCCAAATCACATCCAGCTCCATCCAAAGCTGTAACAAAACTTCTACTCTGTGGCAATTGGATTTAGCAACATCGAAGGAGCCACTGCTAGCTGCAGATAGTATGACTGAAAGCTGAGCTGGAGGCAGGTGTTTAGATGCTTTGAGATCCTTTCTGTGGTCCTTTGATCTGTAATGAGCCAGCATCTCCTGTTCTCCTTTTGCAGACTGGAAGCAGCATACTGATGCCTCCTTTGCCCTTTTCTTGCTGTGATAGTTAACATGGCCCTTGCTTTTTATATCACTCTCTTATTGTTGCCATGCTGTTTCTGCTTTGACGTGGTTCTTTACTGTGTGGGCGTCACTCACTGGAGTCCCTGCTCCTTGCCCCAGTGTTGGCTTTTGCTCTGTCACATTACTGCTTGCATAGTATTGCACAACAGATGGTAGTATGTGGGCCATTATTAAGAAATAAGAGGATAAATGATTGCATTTCACAGCTCTCTCTTCTGCTTCTATTTTTTCTAGTTAGAACTTAAATGACAGGAAGGTAGTGTGCAATGCAAAACAGAAACCCATTTATGTAAATTCAGACCTTTTCCTCTGCCCAGGCAATTTCCAGGACTGCACAGTGGAAATAACATTCAGTAGATGGAATTGCGGAATCATTTCCTTCCCAGTTTCATATGGGAGGCACATGTCTGGAAGAATTCAAATAGGATATAACCCAGAATGGGGCACTTTAGATTTTATTCATTATTTTTGTGGTTTTCTTCTCTTTTGGACCTCCTTTCTTATTTACTGTGGAATTGTAATTTTCATAGGGATGCAAACATAATACGTGATTTGGAAGTAATATTCCTGTAATTGTGGAAGAGTTATCTCATCTATTTAAATGTACAATTTGAGCACCAGACCCCACAATGTGTTGTATATGTACAGTCTTTACATGTCCATGTCATACAAAAGGAAATCCTAGCTCTTCAGCTGCATGACTAGAACAGATTTTTAGTACAAGAAGCAAACAAATGAATGTCCAGTGTAGGTCAATAACGAAGTGTGGTAGATTAAAAAGAAAGTATATTGAATTGTTCCTAAAATCCTTTCTCTTTGAGAGAAATAAATGTAGTTCCAAAGAAAGTAATCAGAAAAGAGGAAAATTACATTTACTGTTAAGAAGCAATGCATCCCAGTTAATATGAGCCTTTGTTTAAATTAAGTGTATTTTGGAATTTAATAGCCTTTCATATCTAAGAATATAATTAAGATACTGAAAGGATAATGAAACACCCAAACATTTTATAGGATAGGTGTTTTAAGATTGACAGTTACTGTTTTATAATATAAAATATTTTGCTACTATAGTGAAATTGTGATCTTGTAATTATTTCCTGTTGCTTACCTAGGTAACAAATGCTCTTTCAAAAAGAAGACTTTAGGTTGATAGACAGGGAAGGACTAAAGTGTTTTTAGAGAGACCAGAAATTTCTTACTGAAAATCTGTTATCTGATCTCTTCTGGCTAGACAGAAGTAACTGTCCACTTCAAAGCCTGGGTGTGCTGTTCAGAGATTTTATTTTCCGTATAACAATCCTAAATAATTTCCTTGATCATCTGCCTATACCTGTGTGTCCTGCTTGGATTTAGGCTATGGCTGTCTGCCACTGAAGACTTTCTTATATTAGTAGTTTTCCTGCACTTGAATTATTTACTAGAAATCTGCAGCATGACTTTACTGAAATTAAATTACAGTTGGTGTAACTAGAGGCAAGTGGAGTTAGACTTCTGAAATCTATCAGGATATTTTTCGGATGGTTTCCAAGTCTTTTGGCACAGAAATGCACTAAAACTAATACAGACCAATCCTTTAGTGTGTCTTCTAACGCAGAACCCTGACATCTGACAATGCTTGGGCATTCTGGCAGGAAGTAGGGAATTGAAGGAATTTGGTATTAGTGTCAAATTTAGGATAATCATGCAGAAAGGTGACTTCAAGTTTCTGTGAAGCTCTCAGGTTACAAATTATTATCATAAGACATCAGGGAAAATCTTCAAGGAAATTAAGATCTTTTTAATTTTTTTTTTCCCAAGTGAGGGCATAAGCTAAGTACTTCCTCTGATCCTCTTGCCTTTTTGACCTTATAGCATGAGATTTGTTAACTGTTAGTTCCTTCAGGGGAGTCCTTCTCAGTTTCTTCTCTTGTTTTTAAGGTTGATATACTGCTCTATATTTCACTAATTAATTTTTTGGATGCTTGATCCACCCAGATGTGGCTAGACAGTATTTGCCAGATGTTGATAATTAAGGACTATATTATTCCTATATAGCATTTACTAAAGGATGCAAGTGGAAGCTCTGAATGTGGTTTTCTTCCAGATGAGATGTTACACCAACACAAAACAAGTTAAAACTTTGGGCTTATTCCCAGACCAAGATAAAGAAAAACAATGATGATGAGAGGAAGTGCATTGCATTACTTGAAGCAATATTTAGATGATTCATGAGTGATCAAGGTATATGAGCAATAGTGTCAGAAAACTTATTGTAGGATCTTCTGCATTCTTGTTCAGTGCTTGATGTATATCTGTAAAGAAGTTTTACATTTTGGTGAACAATCCAAACATCCAAAAAAATTTATTTCCAGATGAAGTGCATTTCTTTTCATCTGTGCTTACAAGGAATCTTTGGGGTGATCCAAATTCCTGACTGTGAGAGGAAACAAGTTACAGTAACCAAAACTGATGTGTAGCCTTGAGAGCCTGATGCAAGCCAAGCCTAGTATAATTTTGCAGGTGTGAGATGCTGCCTTTACCAGTCCTAGAAGTTATCCTACCTAGCAGCCCTTCAAGCGTCTGTCCTTTTATCAAATATCAATGAGAAGCAGAGGACTTGGATGTCTCTGATATAGCTATGTCAAGCCCCACCCTCCCTCCACCAAGAAAGAGAAAAGCCTGTTTAATACAAAAAAAAATCTAAAAAAAAAAGAAACCTTGGCAAAGTTTGGTAACATGTGACTTTAGTAACCCTTCCACATCTTTTCATCAACCGGTGTTAATTTGTCTTTCTAGAGAAAAAGTAAAAGTGGTTTTAAAGACTGATTAAAAAAAAAGGTCAAGAAACCGAATAGAAAAAAAAAAAACCAATAAACCAGGAAATGTATGTGTGGGCTGCTGAGTGATGGACACATGAAGCAGGAATTATTGATGAGGAGTAGGAGAACTGAGAAATGGTCCAGGTGCTAAGAGTCCCTATCACATACCACACTGAGCAACATATGGAGAACAGCACTAAATGATAGTGCCAATGTCTAGTAGAGAAAAGAAAGTCTAAGTTAACGTGCTAATAGTAGTGGAAAATCGTAAACTACATAACCATAGCTTAATAAAAAACGATTTATTTCATCTCCTGGAAGAAATCAAAGGATAACAGTCAGCAAGAAATCTGTTCGCAAGATCTCTCAATGAGCAGGCAGTATTAGGGATTGTATTCATTGTTGAAGTTAATATTGTTCTAGAGAGTTACAAATGGAGGAAATAGGAAAACTGACTTTCTAGGTTTTCGTTGGTTTGTATTATTTTCAGCATTAAGAAAGTTTTAGGCAAAGTATAATCCCACAATAGGAAAATGCTTTTTTTTTTTTTGGTGGAAAGTCTAGGTAAGACTCTTACATATGTAATGGCACAGCAATTTTTCCCTTTCTTATGTTTCTCTGACTGATACAATGCTGTCAATGGTCTAGATAGTTTCAAATGCTATTTTGTTGTTGTGAAGAACAGGAATATTTTCAATGTATTAGACTGAATTTTGTCAACAAGTCCATTATAATACCACAGGGAGAAAATTTTGGTATAATGTTCCTTGCTTTAAAAAGTAGATTTACCTACTGTACTACTCATAAAAAAGGGGAACTTTTTTCCTTTTTTTTTCAACTCTATTAGTCTTTTAAAACCTTCCTAAAGCCTGCAAAGTGATGTTTTAAATTATTTCAAAGTAGTTAAGATTTTTATAAGTTTTCCTTTTGTCTTTTCAGTAGCTTTCATACTTTTAAAAAGGTTTATTTAGTTATATGTTTTTTCAAAAAATAATAGATAAAATTTAAGCCACAGTTTTAAAAATCCCTGAGATAAAGCAATCTGGTTGCCAAGGCAAAGTTCTTTTTTTCCTTCATACAAGATAATATAAGCTCTCAGGTGTTTATTTTTTAATTGTACATGTTCAGCAAGTAGGGAAATGACTCATGCTTCATTGGCATTAAACCCAGAATTCAGAATTTCATTAACTTAATTCTCTATCAATGGGAGGATAGACTTTCAAAGTCTTTCTGCTCTGATCGTGGAGGGAAGCAGACTGTACAATATGAAAAGATGAACAAGGAAGCAAATATTCATCTCTATTTAATGTTGAAAATTACATAACCAATAGAATTAATGAGGGGCTTATTTGATATTATGGCCCCTCTAGTTGTTAGTGTCAACTTGTGTTCCTGAATTGTTCTCATTTCTTTTTCTGTTGCCTTGCCCAGTAAAGTTATATTTCCTAAAATCTGTCTACATTTCCTATGTCCTCAAGATGTTATAACTAAAATTACTATTTCCTTCAGTTCTTGTAAAATAAAGCATTCCAATGAAAAAGGTATTATTTTAAAAAAAAAAATTGACTGGCAGAAATATTTTGGCCACCCAAGTTATACCACTAAAGCTTTTGACAAGGAAATAAGAGTCTCACAATATCTCATAGTGGTTTCAAATAGGTCCATTTTTTGTGGAAAGGCATACACAAGTGGGATATGATTCCTGTGTCAGACTATGAATGGCTCAAAAAACTTTGTCTTAAATAAAGTAAAAGGAGTTTGGAAGAGGCTAGTCATGTCACTTTGTCCATCACATTGGAGTTATAAGAAGTTTTGTGCTGTCTAGGGAGGTGGTATGATTCCAGAGACAAAGAAAAATCGAAATGTGTTTAAAACAATGCCCCTTTCTTCGTGCATCGAGACTGTTTTTCTGCACTTACCTTGCATGTTGTTCAACTTAATCTCTCATATGGGTACCAAAAAGCAGCATATAAGAATTTGGTGGTGTTTTCATTGTCTTTTTCGGACATTAAATTCCCACCAGCAAATAAAATAAAATTCTGTTGTATGTGCATTTTGTGCTGACAATATTCCTAAGTGGGTGATGGATGTTGCATATGTGACTATATTAAACAAGGCAGGATTAATGTACCAATCAGTAAGGTTGGTACAAATCAAAAATCATCTTTACAGATGGCCAGGTGTGTGTACTCAGGTATGTCTGTATTTATGTTTCAAACAAAAATTACTGTGAACATTTTGTAGCTTTAGTGCCAGGAATGTAAGATTTTTTGGCTCTATTACCATTATTATCTTATCTTAAGCATTGCAGGATCTTTCAGTAATCTCTAACACTCAAATATTAACAAAAAAGAATAGATCTCTACTGTATGACAGAGACTAGAACAAGGCTTAATATGCCTTTTTGTCACCATTCAAAACAATTCTATTTCCTTTTCTGCTATTCCAGAAAGAGGAATTTTCCCTTTTAAATACAACAAGATTTAAGGCACTTTTTTCTGTATTGTGTGCACTGTCACACATGCACACACATGTGAAAATGTCACTTTCTGTATCAATTGCTTCTGTTAGAATCACTGGAGCTTTTCCTTCCTATTAGTGTTTTCCCTTTCCTATTGCATTGCCAGCTATATTTTTAATTCTCTTTAATAATAACCTGAACTTTTTGGTGTCCCAAATCCTCTTAAATATTTTACTCTTATATCTTCTTATTTAGAAAGACTAGTGGATCTGTATGTTCTCCATCTCTGACTTTGGGGCCTTCCGTGTCTTCAAAATTCAGGAATGGCTTATGGATTTGGTATTGTTCCCTCAGGTTTTGCATTCTAGAGTCTGTTCTCTTGTCTGCCTACCTTACTCATCTGCTTTCTTTCCCCTTTTGGGGGATTTCCTCGAGATTAGTGCTTTGGGTAAGTCATAAGAGCCCTCTCACACATTAGATCATTTACCATGCATAGATCCAGGAAAATCCAGATATTTTGGTAACTTCTTTATTGGGACAGTGATATTTGTGGTATTCAGCCCTTCTCTTTCCCCCAAGCCAAAAAATAGCAAAATATATGAATTCTTGCAAAGCCCTGAAAATGCATGACAAAAGTTAAAATTATAAGGGATTAGGAACCAAATGGTGAGTCAAATGTTGCACCTGTGTCCAAAAAAAGGCCAAAAGGTTAACCTGGAGAATACAGAGAATTCTGGCAGTTAACCAAAGGTCAACCTGGAGAATTTCTGGCAGTCTTACTTCAGCCTATGGGAAGAACAGTGAGTGAATCATCTTAAAATATATTTCAAGACGTGAAAGAAAAGGTTGTATTTGGGAAAGGCAGCATGGTTTTACCAAGGGTAAATCATGCCTGACCAATATGATCACCATCTATGATATGTGATGAGAAGAGCTTTAGCAAGGCCTTCCACATTTTCTCCCAGGATATTCTCAGATCCAAGCTGGGACATTATCATTTATGTGGGTGGATGTCTAGATGATGTAAAGCTGGTCAGCTAGTCAGACTCAGAAAGTCATGGTTAAAGGGGTTTCAATCTACTTGGAGGTCAGTAGCAAGCGTAGAACTGCTGTGGTCTGTACTGGGACCTCTCCTAATATTGTTATCAGGGACCTGGAGGACATGGCCAGTCAATACAGGGAATGATTATTCTCCTCAGTTGAGCACACATTAGACCATATTTATAGTATCACATCCAGTTTTGGCCCACCTGTTACAACAGAGGTATTGACAAACTGGAGTGAGTTTTGCTGAAGACTGTCAAGATAGACCCTATAGCAGTCTTCAGTTCTGGTCTCAAGTTTGTCACCACATACACATTCCACTTCACGCTTTGTCTCAGTTTCTTTCGCTGGTTTGATGCCTCTCACTGCTCATCTGCTATCAGTATTTTATTGAAATGTCTTTGCCCCAGCGTGTTCCATTTTTTTTACTCTACCATATAAAATCTCTTCTGCTTTAAAAACATTGTTTTCAGCATGTGAAAAGGAGTGCTGGAACTGTACGCTTGGAGCATAACAATTACAAAGCAAAACAAATAAAAAACCCCCACCTACATTCAGTCCATTTTTTCTGTAGACATAGATGTCCTGACTCATATGGATGACATTTTTTTAGAAATTAATTCTGCCTGAGGCAAATGTCCTGCCTGAAAAAAACTACCTCTAAACAGATAAGGTTTGCCCAGAGTTCCAAGAAACTGAGAAGAAGATTTTATAATATAAAGTGCTAATCAGTTTAAGATAGACTGTGCCACCAGCTCTGGTTGGAATAACATATTTTTCTTCCATTTGTGTTAATTGTAGTTATCTACTTTCATCAAAAGAAAAGGAAAATAGATTGAATTTTTTATGTTGTAAATTTGCTGCAAGAGTGTTTTATTGTTGATAAGCTTTTCAAATATTTAGAAAACAAAAGTTTGAGTTCAAGGATGACAGATACATTTTAAAGACATATGAGGATCTATCCTTACAAATGTAGTGATACTATTTGACATATTAGTTGAGTTACCTCCCGTAACTAATGAAGCACTGTTGTTTTAACATTAGGTTTTCTATTTGATGCAGCTTCTGAAACTGGTCCAAGTTGTATGAATATAGAAATTGAAAAATAGATTATAGAAAATCCCAAGGCTGACTTGATGTCATTGTGAACCGTTTCCAAGTATGACTTTATTAGAGAAGTAGAGTTTTGCAGAAATTTATTTATTCGAGAAATAAAGTTATTAGAGTTAAGTTTTGCAACTTAAGACTCTACCTATTTATGTGGTTTTATCAGTTGCAAAGCTTATAAATATAAATAACCTTAGGGGGTGTCGTGGTTTAGGAATGGTACTCCCCAGTTTAGTTCTCCCACCAAGACTCAAAACCACACTGCTGTTCATTCGCTCCCCCCTTCTCCTCCCCTTCCCACTCTGTTGAGATGGAGTTGAGAACTGGAGGCACAAAAGCTGAAAATCACGGGTTGAGATAAGAACGATTTACTAGAAACAATGAGGCAAGAAAATGAACAGTAATAACAACAATATAAATAGCACAAGGTATAAGACTAAGAAACAATTTACATGGAAAAGCCTGCAACAATACCTGGCTCTTCCGCACCATGCTTTCTCGCCACTGGAAGGAGAGAGAGTTCCTTACTCCCACCCCTGGCAATGAGTGAGGTGGTATGGAATAAAATCTGGGCCTTCTCCACACACTTCTCCTGCTTACTGTGAAAATTTAACCCTGTCCTGGCTGAAACTGGGACAGGGGAAAAACAGTTTAGAGTAAAAATTGAGCAGTTAAGGTTAATATTTTTATTTGTAGTATTTATACACTGGTCTAAAATATTTTTCTTCATTTTAAGGTAACTGAGCTGCACAATATCAAAAACATAACCAGATTGCCGCGAGAGACAAAGAAGCATGCAGTGGCAATTATCTTTCATGATGAGACATCAAAGACATTTGCGTGTGAGTCAGGTAAGCAATTGGTGCTTCATCTCTAGCTTGAAGAAATCAAGTTACACATCAAAGTCTGGTTTGGATGAATTAACTCAAAATGCCAGATATAAATTCTTAGCTTAAATAATTTTGTGGTAAACAAAAAACTGGAGTTTGGGGTTCATGTCTTTTGGGGTTTGGTACAGGTTTTTTTAAATATATGTTGAGAGGTGTTAGGGATGTGACAGAGCTCTTTTTTCCATTACTTTTCTTTGACTGCAGATGATCTAAAGACTGGAGGTTTCCAGCTAAACTTGTAAATCCTAGTAAAAAATAACCTGTAAGATGTTATTAAGTCAAGATGTGAAACATTCTTTTTTTAACAAGCATTGCTATAGGCACTTACTGAACTAATAATTATCATGCCATTGCAAATAAGAGGCAAATACCAGCTAAAAGCCCAGGATATTTTAAAGCAGGGTGTCAAGCAGTCTGTGGTTTGAATGACTCCACTGCATAATGAATGAGTTGAGAACAAGACTTTGGCATTATGGTACATAATGGCAGGTAGTTACTTGTGAGATGCTGAACACTGCACAATTAAAGTGCGCTTTTTTCTGGTTTGAAAGTACAGTTGTACACATCTATGTCCTAGGGCACACTTTAACAGAAAAAAAGTTTTTAAAAATGGGGGAAAATTCTTTAATGACAAAGTTTGTGCGTTTTTAGCAACATATTTGAAACTGTGCGTTTTAAAATAATAGTACTATATATATATGGGGGTTTTTTTAAAAAAATATGTATATAATATTATGTATATATGGTGAAGGTCCTAGAGGGGAAGCTATATGAGAAGTGGCTGAGGTTACTTGGTCTGGAGAAGAGGAAACTGAGGACAGACCTCACTGCAGTTACAACTTCCTTGTGAGAGGAAGAGGAGGGGCAGGCACTGATCTCTTCTCTTTGGTGACCAGGGACAGGATCTGAGGGAATGGCCCGAAATTGAGTCAGGGGAGGTTTAGGTTGGAATTAAGAAAAGGTTCCTCACCCTGAGGGTGGTTGAGCACTGGAACAGGCTCTGCAGGAAAGTGGTCACAGCACCAGCCTGACAGTTCAAGAAGCATTTGGAAAATACTCTTGGGCACATGATGTGACTCTTGGCACTGTCCTGCACAGAGCCAGGAGTTGGACTCAATGATCCTCGTGGGTCCCTTCCAACTCTGGATATTCTACGATTCTATATTAATATTATCACATAAACATTGCGTCATGTACAGTCTAAATAATAAATTAAATACAGTGAAAAAAAATCTGAGAAATGTGGAGGAAGTTAAAAGTGTGAAAGGTCATGAATTATGTAGATTTTGGATCAAATATTGCAAACAGTGATATGTGATATCCAGTGATATATATATATAACAGTGATAGCCATCATGAAAGATGGATTGACAGTTTTGTTTGTTAATTAATTTAAGTTTAAAGACACACATATAAAATCTGTGTCTGTCTACAACCAGTTTAAGAGATCATTAGATAAGTAGTCCACATTAAAGATTTTGATTTCTAATGTGTAGAATTAATAGTGACTCTATATTATGATTAATAATTGAATAAAAATATTTTAATTATATTTCAACAACACTAAAGTCTGTTCTGTGGAAACTTTTCCATTTGCCTACGCATGCATTCCCCTTGTTCTCTAATGAAAAGATCTTGTTCCTTCCCTAGAATTACTATAGTTCAGGTATATTTGAAAAGAATGATGGAAAATCATAACTTCAATATTCTTTTACGAAAGAAGGGGCAAACTTAAGGAAGTTCAGCATGTCTGGCTCACTCATCCCTTTCTTCTGTAACAGGCATGATGCAACTCGTTAACCTTGAACCCAGTTGTATATACAAGGCTCCTGTACCTTAAGGTTCTAACAGGATGTCAGTATGAGATGCTCTCCCTTTAGGCTCTATACAGAGGTGTGTTTTGAGTGGACAGTGGGTGAAATGGCAAACAAGTGGAGAGCTTGTGGTCAGAGATCAACATTCAGACCAAGACAGGTGATGTTGTAGTAGGTGTCTGCTCTAGACCTTCTTATCAACAAGAAAAAGCAGATGAAGCAGTCTTAGGGCAGGAGGAAAAAGCCTCATAGTCCCAGACGTTGGTATTCTTGGGTGTCTTTAACCACAATAGTAACTATGGAAGTCCCGTAAGTCTGAACACAAGCAATCCAGATTTCTGGAACAGATTGAAGATAATTTCTTGATACAGATGATCAATAATGTGATGAGGGGAGATGTTTGTTTAGGGATGTGCTTGGCAGGATCCTGTGAATCCTTGAAAGGCAAAGGAGCCCAGGAGGGCTATCCAATTTTCAAGGACAGCATACTCTGAGCACAAGAATGTCCTCTCCATTCTCAGAAGATAAGCTTTACAGAAGACCAGTATGAATGGACATGGAGCTCCTGATTCAGCTCAAAAACAACAACAACAACAACAACAACAACAAAAAAAAAACAAAAAAAAAACAAAAACAAAAAAAAAACCAAAAAAAAAAAAACCCCACAGTGGATCAGAGACAGCTACTTGGGAGAGATACAGATGCATTGTCTATTTATACAGGAATGGAGTTGGGAAAGCTCCAGCTCAGGGAAGTGCAAGATAGAAAAGGTTTCTTAAAGTACATCAGGAGAAAAATGAAGGCTAAGTAAGCGTGGGTCCATTGCTCACTGGAGCAGTCAACATAGTGACAAGGGTCATGGGAAAGGCTAAGGTACATTTTATACTGTGGGTTTCACTTGCAAGGTTTGTCCTCAGGCCTTCCAGGTTTCTGAGCCCTTCAACATGAAGCAGTATCCTCAGTAATGGGAGGCATAGTCAGGCATCATTTAAATCACTTGGATTTCATACATAAGTCAGTGGAACTTGATTGTCAGGAATGACAAGAAGGAGGATCCAGATAACTGTACTCCAGTCAGCCTCACCTCAGTTCCTGAGAGCACTGTTGGAGCCGCTCATGTGTAAACACATGAAGAACAGCAAAGTGAATGGGAGTAGCAAAACTATTTCCCATATGCAAATCATGTTTGCTATGACGATGTGTCTGGCAAAAGAAAGGCAGTGGTTCTT
Organism: Corvus moneduloides; assembly: GCF_009650955.1. NCBI lineage: Eukaryota > Metazoa > Chordata > Aves > Passeriformes > Corvidae > Corvus > Corvus moneduloides. The sequence continues at coordinate 105,606,538 of NC_045476.1, read as the reverse complement.
ATATACCTTGATTTTAATGGTCTTTGACGCCCTCTGTGGCTTTCTCCATAGTCCCCAAAACTGGTGGGACATAGGATGAATAAAGGCACTATGAAATGGACAGAAATTAGGCTGGACTTAAAAAGCCAAGCTTGTGAAGCCAATCTTGCAGCCAGTAGGTAGTGGATCCCTCAGGGATTAGTGCTGGGACCAACACCATTCAACATGTTCATTGATAGTCTGCATGATGAGGTGGAGGGTACTCTTGGCAAGTTTGCAGGTGACACAAGGTGGGGGTGACCCTAACTGGGAAGGCAGGGCTGCTGTCAGGACAGGCTGGAGAACTAGGCTGACATAAACTTCATGAGGTTCAGCAAGAGCAAAAGCTCTTTCCCTGGTTTGTGGTAATCCCAGCCACAAGACAGGCTTGGTGCCAGCTGTTGGGAAGCAGCTCTGCAGAAAAGGCTCTGGGGTCCTGGTGCATTACATGCCCTGGACAGCATTAGTCAGGATCTTGACAGCAGGTACTGGGAAGTGATCCTTCCCTTTTATTCAGCACTTGTAGGACCACATCTGGACTACTATGTCCAGTTTTGTGCACTCAGGATAATATTGCTGGAGTGAATCCAGGGGATGGCGCCAAGAGTCAGGAACACGTGACATGTGAAGAGAGACTGAGAGCTGGGCCTGTTCAACCTGGAGCAAAATTAGTTCAGAGGATCTTATTGCTTACGTGGTCTGAGAATACAGAGAAGATGGAGCTATAACAGTGTCAGAGATAACTTGCTGTTTCTGAAAGACTACAAATCTTTGCTGTGGATATAGTGGAGTTTCAATCAGCTTGCCTTTCTCCATGCCTTTAGTCTATCTAAGCGGTATAGACTGCGTCATGTCTTTCAGATGAGAGAGATACACTGTTTTGTTCCACTAAAATCTGACTCTCTTGAACTCCAAATCTTTTGTGTTTTCTGAACTAGGAGGATACAGTCCAAAATAAAATTTCTTTCCCAGGTCATTTCCACAGTGAATTATGGCTTCTCACAAGGAACTTTGTAGCGGGTTGGGTTTGTAACCAGGCGGAAACACCGACTTAGTGTAACGGTTTGGTCCAAGATACTCATTACTGTTTACCTTCTGTGAGATAAGAATTAGGAGAAATGCAAAGCAGGCACCAAACTTGAAAGAATATAAAGAAGTTTATTAACAGACCTAAAAGAAGGAAAAAAAAAATTATACCACACCTTCAGAACTCTTCTCCTCCCCCCACCTTCCTCCCTTCTCCCACTGACAATGTAAAAAGACAACCCTTAAGATGTTCAGTCTGTTTACCACTTCCATAATAACCTTGTTCAGTCCATTTAGAAAGAGAAGTCTCTTCTTGCTCATGCTATGAAAACATTATCACAACGAGACAGCCGCCCACTTCCAAATAACTTTGTTCAGTCCATTTAGGAAGAGGAGTCTCTCTGCCTGCGTGTGAGTCCCTTCCCCCGACTTGCAGCTTTTCCCACAACTGCTTTCGAGGGTCCACTCTTGAAGGTTTTTGGGGTACAATTTTAAAGTTGAGCTGTTCAGAAGCAAAAGTTCTCTTCACCCATCTCTGGGAACATTTCATCTCTAAGAACAGAGGCCCTTCTCCCTCCCTGGGAGCAAAGGGTCCCCTCATCTTCATCTTTAGGACTATCTCTGGGAGCATCTCTAGGAACTGAGGTTTTCTCCTTTCCCATTTGGAGCAAAAGTCCTCATCGCTTCCATCTCTCCCTGTCCAAACTTCTCATGAAATTACAGCTGCGTCAGCGTCTGCCTATCTCAGCACAGGTGCTTTTGCTCACAAGTACAAGTTGAACACTCCACCCTCCATATCTTCATGAAATTACCATGCGATACTCTGATATATCATAATTTTACAACAGAATTTCAGCTTTAAGCATCTCCTCTTTCTCTTCCCTCAGGTTTTCAGCTCTTCACAGCACTAAAAGGGTTAATCTCACCTCGGCCTTGCAGCTCTGTGGCTTATCGGTGTTGGTCACCTCTGTGGGACAGCGGTGCCGCTTTGCTGAAATCTTGGCCGCAGTGGTGGGGGGGGGGGGTGGGAACCGAGCTGCTCTGGCTGCCCACAGCCCTGCTTGGGGGGGGGAGGGCGGTTGCACAGCTGGAACAGGTCCATGGCTTCAGGATGGCCGTGGCCTGGCCCGGCCCAGCCCGAGCAGGGACTGGCCGGGCCCACTGGCCCCCGCTTGGGCCTCGCAGCCACCTGTCCCAGCGCCGGAAACGAGACAGAGCTGTGGGGGATTTGTCTATTCTTAAGTGTGGATCACAGAGGCGGTCACAATTTTAAGTGGCTTAAAGAATTGTCCATGTTCAAACTGGCCACTGATAGGCTCTGTCAGGTCATGGGGAAAGCTGTAAGCACTCCTTTGTGAGAACATCACTTCCGAGACTATGCTAGCTAACCCATGACAAACTGTTACCATTTTTACTGCTGCTAAAATGTGCCAAGTACTCTGCTTACCTTTATGAAACTTAACAAAATTTAAGGAATATTTGGAGAACTGCTTGTTACTTAAAATGGGTTCTTTTCCTTCTCTTGTTTAGTAGCACTGGTTTATATTGGAAAATGCATAGACTTTTAACAGCTTCACAGTGTATAGTGATGTACACACAATGGTGTTTATTTTGGCAAATCTTCTTGCCACTTCTTTGATTAACACAATCACTTCACTAATCCCTCTTCTTTCCCATGGCTTCTGTGTCAAAAAAGCACTCAAGTGGTTTTGACTCAAGCAAAAATCTTCTAGAATCATAACTGCTTGACCTTGAATTTTTTAGGACCCCAGAGTTTTATAATTTGAACATTTTTCTACCGTGACACCTCTGAATATACAGAAGCAGATACCTTGTTTCTCGTCATCTTGACTTCCAGAGGCAGATGGAAGAACAATAACATTAAACCCATGGCAAAAGGTCTGCTGAGCATGGAGTCAATAATTTCTTGGAGACAAGGAGAAAGGAATACTCAAAGCTGAGTTGATTTTAGGGCTTTTGAACAATGGGAGGGGTTTTGTCAGCATTGTACAAGGAAATTATTTTAAATAATGGTATCATTTTGGTTTTGATAGTATGAGCTGATACCTTCTCCTCTGCACAGTCTTAAAGTCCGCATGCTGAAAAGCAGCACATTTTTCTGGCACATGGCTTTCTTAATTGTGGAATTAAGCACAATAAAATACTATTCTGTTTCAAAATAGGTCTCTAAAGATGCAAAACACTTTGGTTCTCCCCAGAAAGCCTGAGAGCTGTGATACCGGCCCACTGGGTGTGCTGGCTCAGAGCCTGTGGTTTCTTCCTAAGCTCCTGCAGCTTTTAGTCCCTCATCTTGCTTATTGTCTTCAAGGCAGCAACGGACAAGTCTGAGCTCTGGGTGGGCTGTAAGCCTTATACTTCCATTAGAATTTCACCAAATTAGTAATCTTAGATACATCTAATTGTTGGTAATCTTCATTTGCTAATGAAAACATTCTATAGATAAACAAATCAAAATCCTCCATATGCTTTTGTTATCACCTGCCTGTTCCCCTCACTACCACCAGTGCTCCCAACATCTACACCAGCTGTAGAAATGTGTTCAATTCTGAAGCCCTATTGAAATATTTTGAAGAGCAAATCAATCTCATATATTACAGTTCCCTGAATAAAAGCATGGGATAACACGTCTTTAAAGAAGAATTATCCCTCTCCAGGAAGAAAGGGAAGCTTCTTGCTGTCACTATATCTATTTCTGACATCTGCTCTAGTGGGCAGAAACTTGTGACTTTGGTGATTAGCAAGCAACATTTGTAAATTCTCTGTTACCCTGAGAATTGTTTCAATGGAAGTAAACTAATGAGAAGTCAGGGCTGATTAAATAACATGAAAAGTAGTCTATAACTTAGTGAACCTATGACAGACTCTAAGGAGTGGGAATTCTTCTTCAAACTATGGGAAGTTGCTGCTGCCCTAAGAAGGAACATGCTATGGTCTCAATCTGACCCTTCCTGAAAATCATGTGAAAGTTATTGCCATTAAGGGAATTTTTGTGATTTTTCTTAAAATTGAGAATTATGAAATTCTGGAGGTTTTTTTCTGCACTCTGCAGTGTATAATCAAGCAAGTGGAGAAGGTCTTTCAGCTCTGGATTCCAGCTACTGTGTTTGACGTATTGACTTTCCCTGATACCTTTACTAAAAATATTGTTGGGGTGGGTCTTGCTTGATTGGGGATTTTTGTTATTGTTGTTGCTTTTTTTATTCAGGTAGGTGTGCTGTCACTTTTTTGTGTAGTTACAGCCATGCTTGGATGCATGTATCTGTTAAGAAGCTCTTCTACCTGCATGCCTGATATCTGTAACGTGACTGTAAGACAAGTGTCTGAACTGAGACAGGTGTTCTGAAATGCCTTTTAAACTCTCACAAATCTTGTAGATACGATGCAGTGAGAAATGGTGGCTGTGCAGGACCAGCAACAAAATGAAATTGGATGGCATGAGTACTGATTAAAGCTAGAAGTTTATGGTATTGTTTTGGAAGTTGCTAGCATGACGAGGCTTGTGCCTGAATAATAGCTAGCTTTCAAGGAATGCTGTTTCTGATTTGCACTAGTCAGGGACAGACCATATGGGGGCTTGATTTTTCCTTTAGTGATGACAGCAAAATACTAAAATACTAAAAATCCCTGGGCATTTTATGCTTAGTGGACCCTCCAGCACAGGTTTTTTTAAATCTATTTTGATTTCTAAATGACAGAATGTGATAAAAACTGATGAACTTTTAAACCTAGTGCTAAAAAAAATAAAAATGAGGGGGGTTGAAAATATTATGGAGACAGAGATAAGAGAGACAAATTAGAGCTGAGAGCTGATTTTGGTGATTTGAGAATAGAATGAGTTGTAACATTACGGGCAAAATCACAGAGAAATCTTAAAACTGCCACTGTTAAACAAATGTAGAAATCCCCCAGGCTTCTGATATTTTTCTGGGTTCTCTTCACTACAATGCCCCACTCTGTATAGAAGTAGATTAATTGAAGGGGTTTCTTTCTTTCCAGGCATGCATGAACTGCAGCCCTAGAGTCATTACAACCAAAAAATATCTTCATTATTTTTAAGAGGTTATACTTTGTCTTTCCCTTAAAATTTTCACTATTCAAGTCCTGGGGAAAATAGAATTGGGTTGTTGCAAAGTGTCTATCAACTACTCTATTTGAAACTTCTGGTTTAGGGTTTATCCATTCTTGTGGTTGTTTTGGCTCAACTCACTGTTTTTATTTCTTGAATGTCTTGCTTCTGTGATGGTTACCTTGATAAAACTCTTATACATCTGCAACATAAACTGGCTTTTTCTTCTGGGTTCTTATGCTTTTGGCTTCTTTTGAGTGCAGTCAAACTGTGATAAGCAAGTCTTGTCATAACTCTCCAAAAAAAAGTTTTACTTGGTTGAAATTGAAAGTCTGTTGGTGCCAAGTGGCAATGTGGTCAGCAATGTGGGTTTCTTTTTGGTTCATATGTATTTTTCTTTTTAAATCTGTTTTCACCATTTGTTGGTGTTGCTTTCTTTTCTTAAAAAAAATGCAATGATGGTATCATTTGAAAAGGCACAAGTTCATTTCATGTTTGTACTGAAAAGCTTTTGGGCTATTGGAAGATTGCTACTGATCATGAGCTGGGCTTTTCACAAGCAAAACCACTATGTGCTGAAAGAGTTTGGCAGATATCAGTGGAGTATTAGATGTAACTTATATTACTATATCCTTTGACAACTAAGAAGCCTGGAGGTTTTGGATTAAAATTACAGTGAAACTTTGAGAAGAAGCATCAATGCTCATACTTGCTGTTATGACTAACAATACAAATGGCTACATAAGATTTAAAAATAAAGCTTAAAAATATTAGTATTGATATTTAAAAATAACCAGATTAAATTTCGCTTTTTGCTGTTATTTTTGTGACTTTGAAGCTCCAGGATCATGGAGGGGGTGAAAGTGAAGAACAGCTTCCTAAATGCTGTTTGGGCACTGGAAAGAAGAATACAAAGTTCACATTTTGGATGCAGAAAAATAAACCAAAGTACTTGAAACCGTTCTGAAACATGGTATATTTCACTGTTAAGGTGTCAGGGATTGTTATATGAAAATTTATGACCCTGGCTTTTCTATTTTCTGTTTTGTTTAATTATACATAGAGAGAAAGGAACCTGCCCTCTCTATAAAACATATGGCTTATTGGAGATCAGATGCATGCTCTCACTTCCACATGTACCACATCGTCTGAGATCCAAAAAAGAGTGAAAAGACAGGCATTACATGAAGTTAAATATGTTGCTCTGGATTCTTCCATTCTCCCTTTTTTATCATAATATTTGAAACATTATCCACTTTTAGGGCAAAGTTCAGTCTGAGTCATGGTAATAAATGTTAAAATTTACTTAGAATGCATATTCTTTTTTTCTGGACAAATAGTTCCCTTTTCATTAATAATGAGTTTTAGTTTCTTCTTTTTTTTTTTTTTTTCATTTTGCCTATAAATAGGCATCTCTGTTCTGACTTTAACATATATGAAGTAAAAGTATTTGGATTCTGCCTCTCATTGCTCTTGGTTGATGGTTGATCCTCATTTTTCTTGGTTATCTATGTGAACTACAATGTTACAATTTTCTGACACATACTGGTAATATGTATTACTGCCAAATGGAATGAATGCAGAAAATTATACTCAGTCTTCAGGATATAGCTGTTGATGGAACAGGTTCTACACTGTTGCTTTCCATCCTTTTCAGTCACTTCTAGGTTATTAACTGACTGCAGACTTAGTTCTAAAATTAATCAACATTTAAAAAATATTTTGGGAAAACAAACTCTTTTTTTTTTTTTTTTTTTTAGTAGAATACTAAATTTGAAAATAGTAGACACACAAAATGGTCACCATCTTTTCAGCACTTCTAGGCAGGTCCCTGAGCTGGGAATGCTGCTGCATTCTCAGTTTAGAGGGCAAATGTGGGACAGGAAGGAAATAAGGTTAACTTCTTGCCTAGCAGGAGCATGCACAGGTGCTGTGACAAAATAAGTAGGAAAGCTGTAACATTTCTAAATGCAGGAATTGGGAAAGGTAAACTTGCTCTAAGACTGCAATATGGGAAACCCTAAAGTTTAGACTTTGAAAGTCAAAACCTCTGGAGGTTGAAATTTGTTTTTGTTCCCTAAATGTTGATTATATAGTTGTGTAAATTGCAGAGGTGATAAGGATTCAATTCCCCTTGCTGTTCACATCCTGTAAACTTGTTTGGAGACTCTTTAATAATGTCTAACATAGTGGATCTAGATATGTACTCTCCATGATATTTGGAAAGTTATGGCAGTCAGGCCAAGTCCTCGGTGAGTGGAGGAAAAGAAACCTTGTATCTATCTTTTAAAAAAGTAGAAATGAGGACCCCAGTAACTACTGACCTCTCAGCCTCGATGTTTAAGGTCCCTTCCAACCCAAACCATTCTATGATCCTAAGTAGAGAAGTATTACTCTTTTGTCCTGGACAAATATATTACAATGTAGACACTTAAGTGCTTTCCTTATCACAGTTTTACTTGAAGGAATTGAAATTTATATGAAATATAAACTGTTCCCATAGGAACAAAAGCCAAAGAAGATTGCTAAGATAATGAGGAATTATCTGGTTTAGAGTGTATGTAGAACTTCTTGAGAATAAAAGATTAGAAAAAAAAAATTCCTGCCTGCAGAAACTGAGCAAATTCAAAAGACAAAGAGAACTGCCCTAGAACTTCAACATACAGTTGCCTTTCCGAGTAAGCATGGAGTGGAGTTGGGTTAGTGATGATGAAGTCTAGGATTTCAGGCATGTGAAGTTACAGAATTGTTTGTTGGACTTTAATAGAAAGCATCTTAGTTGCTCACTTGTTGTTTTGGGGTTTGGTACTGTGGAGGGTTTTTTTGTAAGCTCTTAAAAGTCAATGAACTTTTTAGTATCTGCAAGCTCTATGTTTTATACTAGAACAAAGTATGTGTTACTGAGAAAACAGAAGCCCATAAAAATGCAGAGTAGCAGCATGGTCTAACATTTGGCTAAAAAAAAAAAAAAAGAAAAGGCTTTTTTTAGCCTCTGACTGTTTACCTTAAACTGAAATCTGAAAATGCTAGTATGCTGTGCATCCGTGTACAACAAGATTTCTTTCTGATATCATTTTGGGATTCTTAGTGGTTTTGATAAAAGTACTGTGCCATAAATAGCTTCTAGTCCTATGAAACAAAGATACGGAGATCCTTTTGTATAACTCATACCATAAATTAAGTTAGAATATTTTTAATCCTATTGTAAATATGAAAGTCCAAATGTACTTCCTGTCTTGTAAACATATTTTATTAGAAGGTAAAGCAATAAGACACTCCCTATTTTAACATGCCTTCATGCTATCTACACCTGGCTTTTAAAAATATTGGCCTGCTCTACACTGCCAGAAGGCATTCACATGCAATAATTAAAGGATTACAGAAAACCATCAGAGAATCTTGATGAGTTTTATGCATAACATTTCCTCATATTCTGAGTTGTAATTGGTAGTTTGCAGAAGAAGGACTGGGATAACTTCATTAACTGGATGATAAATGAGTGTGTCAAAGTCTGGAAAAAAATCTCAGGCAGAGGACTTTTCTCTGTATTAAACATTGACTATGGATATATGTGTGGATATAGAATCTACTTTTACTAAAATATCCATGTATGGGGTTGTAATATGGAGTCAGCTGTGAAACAACACATTGTGCTTGAAAAGGATGAGGGTTACAAGCAAACTTAATGTCTTCATTTTAAAATTACTTTTTAAATATCCATGTTTCTAAACACTCTGGTGTTCGTAGAATAGACCACAATAAGTATTTGTTACTGTACACTTTAAGCAACTTTAATTTGTTACTTACACTGTAAGCAAGGTAATTTCTTACTTTCTTTCCACAGTGTAAAGGGCTGTGGGATTTTCTAAAAGACTTTGTGCCATCATCTTTGTACTTAAGGTTGCTTTTTCCACATGCTGTTCAGGCTCTTGGGTATCTTGCCCTGATTTTCTTATGTTGATCTTAGAAGTGAATTCTTAACTTCTGCACACTTCCAAGGATGGTGATTCCACCATTTCCCTAGACAGCCTATTCCAGTGCCTGACCACCATTTCAGTGAAGAAATTTTTCCTAATATCTAATCTAAACCTCCCCTGGTGCAATTTGAGGCCATTTTCTGGTGGATTGTGTCTTGCCTCTTTAAGGTTTTTTTTTAACATAATTTAAAGAAACAAAACTGTATCAGGAGTTCTAAGGTTGAAAAGAGAATGGCATAGTATATATAGTTGAAACTAGAACAAAAGCCTGTCTTTTCCATGTTGGTTAGTCTGTGCCATGCATTATGCATGTGGTGTTCTTTAATTGAGTAATTTGTTATAAGAGCATCTGCTGTGGTAGGTACTTGGGAAAAAAAGTGAATGAGGCTTAGTATTTTAAGAAGTTTTTTTGTAAACCCAGGAGAAATAGATTCATTTTCTTTCCTAGACTGATACTTTCTAGCACCCAGCACACAAAATGTAATAGTGTATATTGGTATAGTTTCAAATTTATAACTTCCTGTGTTCCAAAGACTGCAATTTAAAAATAGATTTATAAAATGTTCTTGTAAAAGGGAAATTCAAACAAGATGTTTTCCTTCAAAATTCAGGCAAGACTACAGAGCTTGATTATCACAGAGTAGTTATTCTTTCCCAGTCTATAGGCTTCTGACCCCCCTCAACATGACACAGCTGCACCTGATGCTGAAGCTGTGGATTCTTCAGCAGCCTGCCAGGCAGTGAGATGGTTAGTTTCCTGACAGTGCATTTAGGTCTTGATGCATCTGAATTTACTCAGAAAAGTCTCAACCAGCTCTAGGAATAACACATTTTAGAGCAAATCATCACTTGTCTTGAGACTTATCCCTTAAAACTGTGCAGAAATGTTAGCACCTTGTTAAGGTGTGTCATCTGCAATGGGTTGTAGTTTTCATTGCCTGATGATGGGAAGAGTCAATAAAGAATTATTTTTTTGGTTATGTCTTCATGCCTAGATACTACCAGCCTTGGCTGCAAGCCAGCTCTAGCCTGCAAATAGTGCAGCTTTATGTTAGGATAGCATCACGTCTCTGCAAATTCCCCATGCTTCTCATCTGATTTGCAGTATAGCCAGTATAAAATCATGATCGCCTGCTCTTACTGGGAAACATGATAATAGACCTGCAAGGAGGCAGGGCATGTTCAGTGGCAATATCCAGGCTGTATCGTTAGGTAAAAGAAATCTGCACTACCTCTGTTTCCAATATTCATATCTAGAACACAGAGAACATGTGGTTTTGTTGTAGTGGGTTGACCTTGGCTGGCTGAGAGGTGCCCACTAACCTGCTCTCTCACTTCCCCTACCCTGCAGGACAGGAAGAGAAGAAACAATAAAAAGTTAATGAGTTAAGGTAAGTACAGGGAGTTGCTTGTGAAGTACCGAAACTGTCAAAACAGACTTGGGCTAACCAGCAGCAAAGTAGATAGTGAGAAGCAAAAAAAAGAACTGAAAATACCTTTCTCCCACCTCTTCCTTCTTCACAGGCTCACCTTCACTCCCAGCTCTTCCCCTGAGCAGCACAGGAGGATGGGGAATGAAGGTTGTAGTCAATTCATAATATATTGTATCTGTTGCTCCTTCCTCATGTTTTTCCCCTTCTCCAGCATGCAGTTTTTCCCACTGTATACAGTCCTTCACAAATGTTTCCAAGGTGTGTCCTTCCCATAGGCTGCAGTTTTTCATGAGCTGCTTCAGCACAGATCACTCCCACAGGGTGCGGTCCCTCAGGAACAGGCTGCTCCAGCATGGGTCCCCCCTGGGGTCACAAGTCCTGCCAGCAAACCTGCTCCTTCATGGGTTCCTCTCCATGGGCTACAGCTCCTGCCAAGAGCCTGCTCCTACACAGGCTGTACATAGGTTCTCCACAGGCTGCAGCTTTCTTAGGGCATGTGCCCCTGCTCTAGCATGGGGTCGTCCACAGGCTGCAGGTGGCTCTCTGCTCCATGGTGCTCCTCCATAGGCTGCAGGAGCACTAACTACGCCACCATGGTGTTCACCCCAGTCTGTTCTGGCACCTGATGCACCTCCTCCCACTCCTTCTTTCACATTGGTGTCTGCAGGGCTGTTTCTCTCATGTTTTCCTTCCTATCATATATTACCATACCTTAAATGTCTTTTCACAGAGGCACTAGCAATATTGCTGATAGGCTCAGTTTTGGCTGGAAGCAAGTCTGCCTTGGAGATGGCTGGAACTCTCTCTGGTCAACATTAGGGCAGCTTCTGGTGTTTTCTTACAGAAACCACCTCTCCAATACACCTCACTACCAAAACCTTGCCATGAAAACCCAATACATATGTAAAGAAATGTAAGCATATCAAGGAATTGTTAACAAGTTTAAGATAATCCTATGTGATTGTGTATCACTTTGTTTCTCTTCTTTTCTCTCTTTCTTTCTTTCTTTTTTTCTTTCTTTTTCTTTCTTTCTTTCTTTCTTTCTTTCTGCCTTTCTGCCTTTCTGCCTTTCTTCTTTGTTTTTTTATCTTTGGCACTAGCAGTACTAAGGCTCTCAGGTTCTTAGCATATCTGTTTACTTTGGTTATCACTCACTCAAACTCCTAATCCTTTCAGTCTGCTCTTCTGGAAAATACTGGTATGGGACATTGCTGACTTGGTACTAATATGCCAGTAGAGAAGTCCATAGGTAGTGAAATTCTAGACTGTTTCCTTTTTCCACATTTTTTCCCCACTTTAAAAATTTCTCTCATAATAATAGAAGATATAATTACTTAACTCATAGCTATTGTGTTTGGGCATATTTCTACTTCCTTCCCCTTTGGGATTAGTGTAATACTCCATTTGATATCCACAAGTTAGCTAACACTGGAATGGAATCCACGTATCAGCTGAGATAAAATATATCTTCTACATGGAATATAGGTGAGATCTCCTGGGATTTGTGAATGTGTATCACTGTTGGGGTCTCCCCCCCTCCACCATGTGGTCCTGGGAGAGGGGTCCTGGGGGGGAGACATGGGGTTTCCATAGCCCCTGGTCAGCTTTGTTCCCCATTGGTTGTTTTGTTTTCCCCTGCGCGGGCAAAGACTCTCGGGTCCCGTGATTGTGGCAGTCCCTCGGCAGAGCCCCAGCCATGCAGCTGGAGAAATAAACATCTCTGAAACATCTATCAAGAATTGGTCCATATAGATTTCTTTTCCACGGGCCTCCTTGTCTGATACACGTGTTGCAGTATCCCCACTGTAACAAATGGTGGATAATGCGAGCAGAACGATCCCCGATCCCTAAGGACAGTGACTGATTTGTGAGTAAACTCCGGATTTCTCTTCTTGTTTTTGTTTTGCTGTTCCATCTCTAAACTATGGAGGAACCATGGAAAGACTCTTGGCTCTCAGAGCTGCATATGGACATTTATCTTAAATTTGAAAAGATTCTTGAGCAACGATTTGTAAATTTTAGCTTAATTCAAGCTCAAAAGGAACTGAAACATTTCCTTTCATGGTTGTTTAAGAACTTTTTCTATGTTTCTTGGGATTTAATTCTTACCAAAGACTTTTGGAAAACCGTTTGGACACAGTTGATTTCTGAGTCAAAATATATGCCGATGGAAGAATATTTTCTTGAATATTATTTAATTATCAAGACTGTTGAACAATGTCAGCTGTGTCCTTGCGAAGTTAAAACTGCTTCAGGGACAGTGTGGCCCAGGCCACGTGCACCGAGCGCTCTGCGAGCAGCAGCGAGGCAGTTCCCGTGTGCGGGCAGAGCCACGCGAGCCACAGTGTCGGCAGCAGAGCAAGGCGCGGCGGGACCCGGCGGTGCCCACCCAGCCCCACGCGTGCGTGGTGGAGCGAGCGCCGGGAACGCCCGACCGAGAGGGGCGGCGTGCGGGTGGCGGCCGGTGGTGGTGGCGGTGGAGCGGAGCTGTGCCCAGCTAAAACGCGCGCTGGAGCAGGGCGCGGGGGGGTCATGACTCAGGGGCCCAGCCGAGATGTGGGTGCGGCCCCAGGCAGCGGCAGCGCAGCTGAGAGCAGAGGCGGCGGCGTGCGGGGAGCTGAGCGGTGCGGCCCGGCCCAGCTCGTGCAGCCCCGAATGCGACCCCGGGAAGAGCGCGCAGGCACGAGCAGCCCCGGCAGCCCCAGCAGCCCTGGCAGTTCCAACACGGGAGTGAGCAAAAGTGAAAGAGAAAGCAAAAACACAGTGAGACAGAAAACAGCAGCCACTCGGAAAAAGGAAAAAATCACTGTAGCTAAGGTTTTAGGGATAGTAAAATGGTGTAATGTTAAACAAAATTATAGTTTTATAACAAGATGTGAAGACCAGCAAGACATACTCGTTCATAGAACTGCCATTAAAAAGAATAAGCCTGAAAAATACATCCCAAGCTTAGGAGATTGAGAAATAGTAGAGTTCAAAATTGTGCAAGGTAGAAAAGGGTTACAAGCAGCAGAGGTCACTGGGCCTGATGGTGTTCCTGTAAAAGGCAGTATATATGCTAAAAATCATAGTCATGTTAGACAATATCTCCATTGTAAGCCCCCCCTACAGTCTCCCTTTCCTAATCCCACCTTTCCCTTTTACTCTATATCCTAATACCCCCAGTGTATTCCCAATCCGTTTTTTCACCCATGGTTTCCCTCACAAATTGTTCCCTCCCTTTGCCGATTGTTTCCCCAAAAATCCCTTTCCAATGCCGAGTGGGGGATGAAGAGGGGGCAGGAAGAAATTAACTATTGTGGCTTAGAGTTCTAACAGGTACAAATGGAAGAAACCCTCTCCTGCCTCAGTTTCCCCAAAAGCATGCCTGGAGAGTCTTGTCTCCCTTTTGTCAGCCTTAAGATGTTCCAGAGAATCTGTTTGGACATTTAAAGACTCAGGAGGGTGGCTTGTTTTGTTTTGAAACTGTCCTTATTATCTCATGTTTATCCAGTTGTTTTCAATGTTAAGTTTTAAATCTCTTTTGTTAAAAATAAATGGGTGAAATGTTGGGGTCTCCCCCCCTGCCATGGAGCCCTGGGAGAGGGGCCCTGGGGGACAGACACGGTGTTTCCCTGCCCCTGGTCAGCCTCATTCCCCATTGGTTGGTTTGTGTTCCCCTGCGCGGGCAAGGACCCTCGGGTCCCGTGATTGAAGCAGTTCCTCGGCAGATCCCAGCCATGCGGCTGGAGAAATAAACATCTCTGAAACATCTACCAAGAATCGGTCCATATAGATTTCTTTTCCACGGGCCTTGTTGTCTGATACATGTGTTGCAGTATCCCCATTGTAACATATCACCCCATAAAATTAGATGATTTCTGCAGTTCCTGACCTCTCCTGAGAACAGCATACATTTAGTGACAGCACAAAAATCATGACATTAATTTATAGGTTGAATTTGGAGTATTGACAAATGATGTATGGTTGGCTGAGCCTGGGGAGAGTTCAATGAATATCATAATTTACTGCTCCAAACCTAAAACACACAATCTATTTTTCGTTCTCTGTCACTATTCAGCTTGCATTAAGTTTGGCTACTTATGGTGCGTAAGGTACGCGGGACTGTTGGCAGGTTAACCGTTTCAAGTCTTTGAAACACTTTTGTCACTGAATGAAAGCAACCTGAGAAGAGTGGTGTGTGTAGAAGGGCACAGAAGTCTTTGTGTGCTACTGATGTGTGCTTGGCCATGTATTCAGCATTGGATATTCTACTTCATGTAGAGTCTGGGCATGAAGACTTTGGGCAAATTTGTGCACATTCAAAAAAGTCAAAACCGTGACAAAACAAGCTAAAGGTAAGCATTTGGTGTGCAGTGTCCATCCGTCTTCATAACATTTTAAGAGGTTGCTACAACCTCTAGTGGTATCAGCATTAGCACAGCCCCGTGGGCTGTTGAACAATCAGAGTGGCCACTGCAGCCAGGGTGATCAGTAAAGCTTCTACATTTGCATTTCACTGCTGGCTAGTGCTGAGAACAAAAGCAATTTTAAGACTGAACCACGTGCTGGATTGCTGAAGCTATGTAGCAATAGGCAAAGACATGGTTTTATGTGACTCTTGACCACACATTCTTGTAAGATTTTTCTAGAGCTGTCCCAGTTCTTATACCTGCAGAGCAAAGCAGCTTAATGCATTGTCACAGCCCATTCAGCCTTTTTAATCTCTCTGCCAATATTTAAGGGGAAAACATATAGAACTGTGACTTACCTTTAAGAACATAAGTAAATAAATTTTAGGTAGAAGTAACTCTGAATTTCAATAATTCAAATTATTCACTTTTCCAGTGTATTTGAAAAGACTACCACAGGTATGGTAGATATGCAGATGAATCACTAATACACCAATTAGCAGATATTCCAGTTACTGACTCATGTATTCCCAGACAGCTGAGATTCCTCTGTTTACAGTAATTGATAATCCTGGGTGTAAGTTCCAAACAAGTCAGCAATAAATTTCTCAGAGAGAAGTTAACCTTCTCCCTGGTAAATAAATAAAAATTATTTCCTGAATTAATTTTACTGTATGAATTTGGGATGTTCAGCCTTAAATTCTCCAGAGTTCTTATTTTTAATAGGGAAATTCAGTCTAAGGCCAGGAAGCAAATTGTGCTTCAGATGTCCAAAGAAGCTTAATTAAAAAATCCCAATTTATCAGTCATAATCATTGCTTAATGTAATTTTAAAACAGTGTGGTTTTAAAAAGTGCCCCAAAGTATACTGCTTTTCTTCAAATGCAGTATGACATTTATTGCAATTCAGTCTTCTCAATTGAAGATTGCAATGAAGGAGGAAAATATGAATGTATTTTCTGTAATTGTCATTCAAGTTCATTCATACAATGTTTTCATAACCTATGCAGATAAATTATCCTGTTTGCTCTAAAAAAGCTTTCTTTTTTTCCAATATCTTTCCTAAAGCATGGCTACTTTTAAAGTTTTGTTTTGAGCAATTTTAACTGCTTCAAACTGCTTCTAAATCTTCCTTGCAAAATCTGATGTTAAAAGTGAAATTATTTAATGGAAAACAACCATAGAGAAGCTGTTGTTGCCTTTTAGCTTTTAGTCATTTAGTTAGCTCTTTTTCTCATTTTGTTTTCAAACTTATAAAATAGTGTATTAATGTGAAAATAAGGCAAGTAAGGTGTTAATGATGACAAATATATTAATTTTCCCCCTCCTGCTGAAACAGGTACAATTGGTGTAAAAATTTATATAAAAATAGAGAAAATATATGTTCTTATTTGAGAACTTTTTTGCATTTTGCTTTAGATTCAGTTTTTATCAATTTGTATTTGTTCCAGAAGACAGAATAAACATCATATTGGGTTTGAGTTTTGCAGGTATTTGGTGGATCAAACTTGCAGTGCTGTTTGATGGGTTTTGGTGACCACCTGTTGTGACAGTTTCACTACATTCTTTCAAGCAGTTTTATAGGGTTGCTTTGTATTAGATGGAGTTCTTTTTTTCTTAATTCAAATAGACCGATCACTCTTCTCATACCATAGCGAAGTCAAAATCAACAATTCTGTTCACAAAAGCAATGCAAATACTTCCAAATACTTCCAAGTATATTAATGCATTCATATAATGTTCTGGCATATGTAAGGTGTTTAAGATTGATATTAGTAAAAATTATATGATGTGTACTAGTCTTCTGCTGTCTTATGAAGATTAGAGCCTTACTTTGAAGTGAAATCTCCGTATTAACTGGAATTATGAGGAATCTTGTTCTGCTTCTAAAGGATAGAGCGCTAGATCCATTTACTTTCAGGAAAGCTGTACTTTTTGAAAACGTGGGAGATTTCTTATTTAAAGAAAAAGGATCTGTATGTGGACTTAATTTTGCAATTAATTTTTTTAAAGCACAGCAACATAAAATTATTAGTAACTCTTGTGAGTCTATCATTTTATTGGGTAGCATTAAGGAGTGTTTAGCCTGCATTTTCATGATCATGTAAGACAAGATTGAAAAACTAATCTAAAGTTTCTTTTTTATGTTTAAGCCCAAGCTTTTCCTTAAAAATGTGTGTAGTTTTAAAGTTAAAATACATGCACAGTATTGTTGTTTTCCTAATAATGAAATAATATTAACTGGTCTATTATAAAGAATCATTGATTTGTAAACTAGACATATTTTAATATATTCCTGTGTTTAGGATAAAATCACAACCCTATTGGCTAGCAGAAAAATTAAGCAAACTTAAAATTAGTGAAGTGGAAAAGAGAACAAAGACCATTTCATCACATTCCAAGTAAGAACAATGGCTCACTAAAATAAATTATCTCTGTTTCATAAGCAGGAAGTACTTTATAAAGTGCCCCCCAAAGGTAGCCCTTTGGTGTGCTGTTGGAAAACAGCCAGGTCCATTTCAGAATGGTACTAGATCAGTGGCTGTGAATTTGGCTGTCTTTTTAGAACGTTCTTCACTGGCCAAACCTCTCAGTAGTTTAGCATTTGGTTTCAGTTTCAAGGGAAAAAATCAATCCTGTATCTGAAGTTTATACTCCATAAATAAAACATGAAGTCAATATTACATCTGTTACTGATAATTTTGAGTGGACCTAGAAATTGAAATAATCAAATTAGAGAATTTGCTGTGGACATATAAAATAAATATGACTAATAAATGTAAAATGAAATTAAATTTGAACGTGCTAATAGACAAGCCTCTAGATAATTAAGTTAACCTGTCTAAGAAAGACAGATATGTGTTAGGTATGTTCCTATAAACATGAATCCAGTAAGAATGGCAAAATATCTTACTGTGTAGCTTCTGCTTTATATTTTAAACATCAGCAATATTATCATGGTAAGTTTGTTTGAATGTGTAAGGAGGTTAGCCTAAACCTCACTATAGCTTACAATCACCTCACTGACAAAATAAGAAGGGAATTAAATAGACATGCTGACATTTATCTCTGCTTTTCTCTCTAGTGATGGAAATGAATTAATGCAGGAAACTCAAAAAGCCAATGTAATTTCAAAATGTTCTGCTCAGTGACAGTGTGAATCTTTTCCAAGTTTACTGCAATGTCCATGACATCTGTGTGATGCAGGAAGCAGTGCTCCCAGCATTTTTCACTAGATATAGCAGTACTCTCCTGCTAATAAATGCTGTCCTTGCTGCTGGTACTCATCAGCAATAAAGTAGAAATCAGCAATACTCAGATATGTATGTAACCTCTACCTTATGTTTGTCTAACTATAATTCCAGTATGTGCTGAGTATAAATATTTTTCTTCTCACATGGCATTTCATGTTGACAATCATACTTTTTTTTATGGGAAGAATTTATTATTTCTGGGAAGTGTTTATTATTTGTCTACAGAAATATGATTTAGATGAAGATATAGTTTACTGTAGTTAAGAACCAGCTGAAAAGAAACCCTAAAAATCATATGTGTCACTAACTAGTCCTTCAAATATAATGCCCTGCTATGCATTTCTTGGTGTCTGGAGATATCCTTGGGTTCATATTCTATCAATATGTATAATTTTAATTAAAATGTAGACATCACTGTAATAAGAATTAGTATTGTAAGACAGCAATCTAAGGGAAAAAGACTTAATATCTTAATGTCTAAGGGCTTATTTTTAAAATCTATGATCATAGTAGGAGAAATGTGAGGAGGAAGAAGTTGGAAGGAGAGCTGTGTGTTTCTGCATGGGATTATGTCAATTTACTTTATAGGCAGTTTTTAACTGCATGCCTGCTAAGTTAAAAAAATAGCGGTGTCCCATGAATTTTGCGATTTTAAGTAATTTTATTTTTTTAAGGTTGTCACAGCTATAATTTTAATCTCCTTTGTGAATCAAATAGCTGACAGCATGTAAAAAATTGTATGTTTGCTGATGAAGGCTATTATGAATTCTGAGGGGTATTATGAATGCTTTCGTTAATGGAAGTCATGATGAAAAACTACAAATTTATAACTCTAAGTAGCGTATTTGTAAAAATCTTCATTCAGATTTGAGAGTTTGTATTTATAAGCATTATACATGTATTTGTTGATATAAACTTTGGGTTTCATGAGGGATCAAATCAAGGGAGTAAATGAAGTTGTCAATTTTTTCTGATATAAAAAGAAAAGATTTCTCTCTTTCTAGCTTAGTAAAGCATTACTTCTCCAAAATGTCACTGTCATTTGTATAACAAGTTTTTTTTCATTCATGCTTCAATCTATTATATTGCACTACTAGTTTTGGGCGTGGAAACTGATTCCTTAATTATATAAGTTACTGTAATTCTATGCAAAGGCATATGTTAGGGTTTATTACAAAAATGTAAAGAATAATAATTGTCTGCCTACCCTTATCCGATTCTGGGGAAAAAAAAAGACAGAATTATGTGTATAGTTGCTTTTTATTACTTGCTCATTATTATGACCTCATTGTAACACCGTGATCCAGGAAAAAAACCCTACTGTCATACTCATTTGTTCATGACTAAGTTAATAAACCCCTGCTTACCCTCACTTATCACAAAATCAAGAGGGGCTTTTTTGCATTTTTTAAGGCAGTGGAACTTAGGGGGAGGCCACTCCAAGCAGAAGGAAGAGCAACATTCAAGTCAGCCATTTTCTCACTTAAAATCTTCGATGCAGAAAATAGGAAAAGCATATGGCAGCATAAGAATTGTACTTTTGCCCATTAGTTGAGTGTGCTGATGGTGCTGAATAACTCCTTTTTAAATGACAGTGATCAATTTTCTCATCCCTACTGTTAAAAACTAATTTCTCTGTAGAATTGGTTTTCTAGATTGCTTTCTCCACTAAAAGATATCAGCCATGGATTTGAATTTAGCTTAAGTTGTGAGAAATTGGGATCTTTGTCATGGAGTCTCGGTAGGGAACAGAGAAGACCAGTCTTTGCCAGTGCATGACTTCAAATCCTCCATAAGGAAAGGATATTCATCCCCTCCCCTCCAGTTCGGCTTGTGCCTAAAATTCACTTCACAAGTAAGCTGTTAGTGGGCAATTCATCACCAGTGTGCATTAATTACAGCTACATCTTCTCACTGTAGTCAGCACCTCTGATTTACAGACCTCAATCCTAATCTTTTGCTGCAGTTCTTACTTTATATGGTTCAAAATATTAAATTTAAACATTCTTATACTTTCACGGTGAGTTGTTTACCCTTAAATAAAGATGTAAGATTTGAAATAAAACTTTTGTCAGTGAGTTTCCAGTCATTTCAGCAGAGCTCTTGAAGTTTCCAATATATAATCTTGGTATGTTCTGTAAGACTGCATTCATCAAGACTTACTGTCTTGGAAGAAAATGACACAATTGAAGATGGATCTATTTACTGTTTTCCTGGTTCAACAAAGGACATAGTTTTACTGTTATGAATCTTGGAAGTCTACTGAATTAAAAAATAAAAAGAAAAATTGTCCTATTAACTTAATGAAAGTATGGATTATGAGTTTCAGCTTCAAGGAACTGTATCTTCTCAGGCAGTCTTACGTGTCACTTACTGA
Organism: Corvus moneduloides; assembly: GCF_009650955.1. Taxonomy (NCBI): domain Eukaryota; kingdom Metazoa; phylum Chordata; class Aves; order Passeriformes; family Corvidae; genus Corvus; species Corvus moneduloides. The sequence goes on along the minus strand of NC_045476.1, from coordinate 105,585,975 downwards.
TCATGATGTAGAGATCTGAATGGTGTATAGTAAAACCAAGGAATCTAAAATTTCATATTTTAGATACAATTTTTTTAGTAGACTGTTATTTACAGGAAGTTTTTCCTGATTGGAAAGCATCTATTTTCATAGACATTGAAAGAATGTCTCTTTTCATAAAATATTTTCTAATTTAAATAATATTTACATGTATCAAATGTAAAAATCCACTCCATACTGGGAATAAAAGTTACAAGTTTAAAATGAAAGTAAGAAATTGATAATGAAAATGTAATCCCCTTTGGGTTAAATTATGTAGATGTGAAAGACTTTCCTAATTATGTTTCCTTAGATACTAACTCCAGACTATGAACTTCTAAGATTTATTTCTTTGCAGTAGCACCCCGTTAAAAACCCCCAAGAATAAAGTGGAAGACACAGAGACATTTCTGGCTACTTTGTTCTGCCTCAGAGTAAAATTTTATGCAACTGAGAATCAAGTAGAACACATACTGCATTACAGATGATTTCAGTCAGAAGTTCTCTGTAATTGCTTTGAATGGGTTTCTTTACACTTCCAATGCCATAAAAACCTTCTTAGCTCTCATAGTAACAAGGACTCACATCTTAAACACAACTTTTAGAGTTTGGGGAAAATTTTGCATTTAGTGGACAATGGAAACACAGAAAGAAAAAAATGTGTTCTTTCAGGAGGTTTGTTGTTATGAAAGTCATGTATAGTACCATGCAGGAAAGTTTCCTAGCCCCTTTACATCAGAAGAGGGCAACACTAACGCTGCTCTCTGTGCTCAGCCAAAATGGCACAACCTTTAATAAATCTCAAGTATTCATAGCTTGAAGCCTTGCTTTAGTTAGGCATGTTTAGCAAAAGAAAAGAAGAAAGGGAGGTTGCAAAGACATCCTAGTGTGGTAGTTATTGCCTGCTCCTACTGATTTAATGCAGAAGATACTCAGATGGCTGGAGTGAAAGTCATGATCAAAGGCATAAGGGCAATGAAGCATATACTGGCAATGGTATGCATTTTTTCTTCCATGTATTGAAACTAGTCCTTTTCACCTTGATTTTGTAAAGGAAACTAATACTTTTAAAATTATTTATCTTATCTAACAATATTTCTGATCTTCAAGTGACAAGCTTTGTCAATACTTCAAAGACTGAATATTTAACAAATTAAAAAAGAAAAGTGAAATGAACCCTAGGATTTGTACCAGTTTATTTGGGTATTGGATTCTCTTACTAGATCATAACTTAAACGCTTGAAAATGGAAAGGAGGCATACTTTACATTTGCACAGAAGGTATTAAATTTCCCATGCATTCGAAAAACAGCACTATAACATTCCCAAGAGGAATAAAAATATTGTGGGAGTAGACTAAATCTGAAATACCACAAATTTTGAATATATAAAAATGCTATTGCTGACTGCCAGTCATGGGGTAGCAGCAAAAGCTGATGTGATAGCACCTTCTGTGTGTTTTGTTCCTGGTGACAGACCTTTTTTGGACACTTGACTGATGGTGTTTATGTCATTCCCACTACAGACATGCTGCCTGAGGTTATTTTACTTTCATGTCATTGCAATTTAACGTTAATAACTGTTGAAACAGGTATGAATTGACAGTCCTGGGGAACTGTATAATGCCCACGTCAGATTCTTGTTACTGGCCCATTAGTTTCAGACAAAATGTAAATGTTTCTTCTATGTTTAGGCAGGTTTTCATAATTCTTACTTTTCAATTTAAAGAAAGTTTGAATTGAGAGTGAAATTTTGCTAGGCATATTTTTGGGTAATGATGTCAGCTCACTGTTGATCTGTTGGACATACTAAGACTTGATAAACATTTGTGGTGCAATGAGAGGCACTAGTCCACAGCGTGAAGTAGAATACCTAATTTTAAAGAATACCTATAAATCTACCCTCAATAACTAATTTATCCACTAAGTCGCATTTTCCTCCTGGAATGGCGTCGTTCATTTCTGTAGGACTAATCACAGACTAAGGTGATATACACTTCTTTTTAATAGCAGAAATTGCCATTGTCATAAAGAAAAAAAAAGAAGACAAAAGTCCTGTAGTTACATTAGCAATGGTATCGAGCAAAGGAAATTACTTCCTTGTAGGCTATTTTTCTTCATTTTCCCATACACTCTCCATTTTTCAAGCAAGTCATCTTGAGTTCTGTTTCTGTATGAAAACTACATTCTCAAGCAGCATTGCATATGAGGAACTTTGCTTCTTGCTGTTTTAATGGGCAAGAGTTTAATGGATGGTAACATCAGTATGATAAATCTTTTAAAATACTTGTCTTCAAAATGATTGACTTAACATTGTACACGTTTATATTATAGACGGGACAATAGACAGACTAGTAGCTGAGTGCTGGTTATTCAAGCTGAAACTTTTCATCAGACCTGCAGAAACAAATGGGATATTTTCAGGAAAATGTCAGCTTTGATGTATCTCAATAAATACAGACATATACAGCTGGCTGTTTGCAAACACAGATACATAATCAGATTAATTATCAGAGCCCTGTTCTTGATAAATCTTGCATCTGCAGATAAGTGTGGCAGAAATAACAGTTTTAAATGCTAATAAATGTCCTCTGGTAATTATTGTAGTTAACTGTACTCTCCTTCTGCCAACTCAAATTTAAAATAGCAAATAATGGGGAAATGGAAGTTTCTTTTTGTATATTGTTTTTGTATAATACTTAGACCACATCTTCCGTCACTTAAAAAAAAAATGCATTAGCAAAATATGCTAACAGATAAAGTTACAGAGTATGTGTTCATATTCTGTAATTTTCATTTATCTTGATTGCTGCATTATTCAGTATTTCTTTAAGCAAAAAAAGGAAAACCGTAATGCCCAAATGAAAGGCGTGTATGTCGTTAAACTGATGGTATAGTCAAAAATATGCATCAATTTTAATAGCTGGAATTAGTTCAAAAGTAAAAGTCTTATAGTATTAAAAAGTGGCAATGATAAGATTTTGAGGAACTTGACTCACCAACGTTTTTGCAAAGAATATTTTCAGGTTTTCTTTAACATGTTTTGTCACTGCTTGAACGAGTAGTATTTTCAGTAAATTAATATGATTTGACAGTATATGTAGTTTTCCTTCATGACTTTCCTTTGCCTTTTGGTTCAATGACTTACACTTAAGTGATAACAGAACACTTCACTCCAGGTGAAATATTCAAAAATCACAGTTCAAGAAAAATATACTAGAAAGTTTCCTTAGAAGTAGTATTATTTGAGACACAAGCAAAAATTATATATATGAGTCCCATATATCATAAAATACCTTCAAATATAGTTAGTCAATAAAAGAATAATTTTAATAAACCAGTTGCTGTCAGAGTTGCGGCCTATCATCTCTGTTACTTTCTATTTGAAAGCAAGCTTTAGTCTACATACAGACTGATTTTCTGTTCTTTTGCTATAAACAGAACGTATGTCCCCTTCATTGCTTCCTAGCTATCACTTAATAAAAACTTGCCAAATTCATGCGTAGACATTGTTAATCAGTAATACATTATTACAAAAAATAAGCACTATCCCTCTTTTCCTCTGAGCAAAAATATGAAATAGCCACATTGCTTTTGATTTGTATCTGTGTTTGAGTGTGTGTGATGTGCTCTAGTAGAAGTGCCCAAAGTAACAGAGAAATAGTTAGATAACATTTTAAATATTTCTTAAATAAAATTATTTTCAAATCATCAAAGGATGATATATATCCTGATAAAGGATAGATGGTTTTAAGGTATTATTGATTTTGATAAGAAATTACATGCCTGCAGGCAATAGTGTTATTTGCTAGTGAAAAAAAAATATTAAGTTGCTTCATATATTTTACGTGGTGCAGTATAATAGCACATAAATCCTGTGGGAATTCTATAATATTTTTTCTTATTAGCTTCTAATTAAGCCTGAGTGATTTTTAGAAGAGATAAATTGGCACATTTTTCAGTATCATCTTTCTTTCTTGGTAGAGAATATAAGGTCTAAATCCTACTAATCTGAGCAGGAAAGATCCTCCAGTTTCATTCAGGATAACAATATTTAGTTGTATTTGTACCTCTTATAGATGTCATTTAGAAGGAAGAAGAGCTAAACAATTTGTACAGCAAATACATTAAAATGTTTCAGAAATGAAGAAACTAACATTTGAGGTTTATACAGTTTGACATCAGGTAAAACACAAAAGAAGTGAGGTTTTTTGATTCGCACAAGGGCGATGTTTGTTATCCCCCTCTAATATTGTACACATGCTATTTCCAACTTAAATTCTTGATCTTATCACTTTATGTGGGCTGCATGAGAAGGAGAAGAGGCCTGTCTTTAGGAGGTGCATATAAATTGAGCCCTTTGTTTACAAATTCAATAAATTACTGCTCATTGCTCCTGGAAAGGAGGGAACTGGACTGAGCAGGAGGGGTCAGCACTTTGGGGCTTTATCTCAGCCTAGAGGCATCCAACTGTACTGGCAACTTGTGGTGGTGGGAGATGGAAGGCTACTATAGGATTGTGCCATGTGAACACAGAAGGAAAATGTGAAAGAACATGGAGTTAGCAGGATTCAGAAGGTGTTTGGTTAAGTCCACACACAAAATGCTTCCTAAGTTAGGAGTCTGAAAACAATCCCTCCTCTAGCCTTAGAGATCTAGAGGATCTTGAGGCCAGATAGAAAGAGATCTATATGATTTCTAAGGACAGTGAATTGAAACGTGTCCATATATCTATTTCATTGCCCTTCACTCCCTCTCTGTAGATTATGTTTATATTTTAAACTGTAAGAAGCAGAACATTTTTACTATGACAAATTCCTATCTCTAACACGATTTGCCAATATTGTTCCGTCATTGTTATTATATCAACAAACACATTTATTACCCTGTGGTATCACCTGTTTCCAAGACAGTGGTCAGACTAGGTACAGCCCCAGTGTAATCACCTGAGAACTGAAGCAGAAATGACATATAACCTCAGGCATGACCTAAAACTGAGATCAGCTGCAAAAAAAATATTGCCAATAACAAGCTGAATAACAAGTTTACTAATTTGCTCCTGGTAATATTTCTTATGCAATAAACACTGCCTATCTAAGTTCTCTCATTTCTTTGCATTTTATCTCACCTCATGACATTTGTATAGAAGCATTTTATAATTGAATAAAAGTAAAAATGCAAATATTTTGATTTTATTTATAGCTGTGACGGCATGCTTTACAATATATCATTCAGTCCAGGAATTCAGTTATCTTAAAAGGAAAATAAATTTTTCAATGACAAGTACCAGTTATGACTAAAAACTCTGCATTTACTACCAATAAATCTAGTCTAGATGCATTAAAGAGAACAATTTTGCTGACACTTTTTTATTACTTGGTTCCACTGTAATATTTCATCTGTTTCAGTATATGCATGTAATCAAAATAAAGCAGTAACTGAGATATCTCTGTTTTCTGATGTGGTACCTGTCATTCTTAAAGATTGCTGCCATGACATGTTTATGTACTATAAATTATAATACATAATTTTTTAATCGTAAATAATATTGAATTTGTTACCCAGAAACACAAGACATTCTGTAGGCATTTTACAAAAGAATGACAGATTGCTTTATTGATGCACACGGTGAAAGGAAAATCAAGGCTTTGGTTTTGAAAAGTAATTCACCTGCTTCTAAAAAAAAAGGTTTCACATGTCCATCAAGGAAAAGGTTGAAGGCAATTCCCTGCAAGTAAGCAATAGCTATCAGAATGCATTAGGCAGGACTAACTCTCACACTACTTTGATACCCTTGACCTTCCAGACACATTTGTAGATAATGTTGATTCCTCCGACAGCAGACACGAATCCTCACAGTTCTGTGGGAAGATATTTCAGTTCTGCATTGAAACTATATTTCCCATAGCATTAAGTCAATCATTTTTGTAAGATAGAAATTTTGAGTTATACAGCAGTACAATGCATGCTATAGCCTACACTTTGCAAAATATAGCCATGATCTTATAATGCTCATACTAAGATAAGTTTCTTCTGTACAGCAGTTGGAGAATGGTCTGATCTGGGCCTAATCATCAGTGTCTGGCAGCAATAAGGCAGCAGCTTAAATTAAACTGCCAGCTGAACACTCTGAGAGGGGGTTTCTGGATCCAAACTTTAAAGGTCTAGATGTTCCTGTAAAAGAGAAAGGCAGGTGGATTGAGGAGACAAAACAAAGACACATAGAATAAACACCTTCCTAGAATGCTTGATTTGTTTGTTTGTTTCCAAAAATAACTACAGGAAATTTGGTGTGGGTATACATATAAGTTGAATTTGTTGCTTTTACATGAGTCCTCTTTTGAATATATGTTGATGTTAAGCTGGATTTATGGAATTACCAGTGTGTTTCACTTTCTCCTTGGATATTTGTAATATTAGAAGGGTTAGGTTAGTGTTTGTTTACTGTCATCTCATTCTATGTTTTCAGTACATGCCCTTCCAGGCTGGGTGGAGGCACAATGAAAAAAAGTAATAAAATGCATATTTTGTAAAATACATAAAATGTTATATCCTGGCCACACTCCAGGAATCAATGCAGGCTTTATATAGAGCTATGCATTCTGTCAGCATATATATTGTTCTGTGACACAGTTTAGGCAGAAAAGAAGCAAAAGGAAGGAAACGTGGGAGCACTTGCCTAGATTTGCATTCCCACCTTTGTGCTACCAGCTTTCCCCATTGATTGCCCTGTCCTTATCTGTAACTGGAAGCAGATGTTGGGCAACTCAGGGGCACCTCAATTCTCTTATCTGTGTGCTGGTGCCCTGCTCCCTCTCCCCATCCACATGCTGCCAGAATAGGGCCGCATGTCTTGGGGTCCAGTTCTATCATCTATCTCCCTGGCATGAAACCCTCTCCACAGCAAAGTGGGATTTATAAGGCATGGTTTTGGTTCAAAAGACTTCAAAAGTATCCAAGGAAATGGCAAAGGCTGAAGGAGAGGAAGGGAAAATATACAGGAAATTTCTTCATGTAAGGGTAGAATAATTTTGGAAGTAGGCGTTTAACAAATTTGGTATGTATCTGTTCCTGCTTTATTCAAGATGCTGAACAAAGGAAGGTATCCAAAGGTTCTTGGAGACCTGGAATTGCATGCCTGTCTCCCTTTGTTGTCCAGCAAATGTTTTTGTGAGATCTGTGTCTAACCAGGCAAGAATTTGAGGACTGTAGCAATTAGGCTTAGAAGAGTTTTTCTCAGATAAAAAAATTTCACTAATTTAAATAATTCATCATCACTAAATGCTTTGGGGCTGGCATGTGGTATTTTTCTCTCTCCAAATTTTAGCACTACATTGGAGAGATTGTCACAGAATTATTTTCCTGATGTCCCAAAAAACGGACTGAAAAAACTGGCAGTTTATTGCAAACATTTCTAAATTACTGGAGTCATTCACTGTTAAAGATGATCAGATAGAGACTGAATGTGACCATGGTTGCTCACTGAGTGCCTGGTGTTCAGCCTGCTCTCCAGGAAGCTTCCCTTAGGTGAAGTCTTTCCTGTAAATAAGAGACAGTCAGGGTAGTCGTGCGATTTTTCTTAGTTGTAGTTTCACACTGTGTTAGCTCCAACTTAAGATGATGCTTGTTTGACCAATGCCATGGATTTCGTGATGTTAAGTTTGAGAAGTGGACAGGATGAAGCTGAAGTTGAAAGGGAGGATGTTGTGGTATGTGTAGGCCTTGTGGAATTCACATTTTGATGGACTGGCAGATAGGGAGTTCTCATATTGCATCAATGCGATGCAATGGAGGACTCAGAAAGGACTGGGAGGTTTTAAGTCTTCATATAAATGTTTCAACTAATGCTCAAATTGCCCCAGGACCAAAAGAAGGTAAACAGAGCTGAAGAAATTAATTATTCAGACTAGTTTGACAGGCATGGTCTTTCACTACGACAGAGAGGGAAGTTTAGCATTTGAAGATGATTTTACTACTGTTTTCCCTTTGCTCTGAGAAAAATGCTCTAGCACCTTTCAAAACAGAAAATATCTTAAGAGTTCAGACTTGCCTAAAAAGCAGTAAAGAATATTTCAGCTACTATATATAAAGTTTTTCTAAATTGCATTTTTTCTTTCAAGACCTACCAGAAGTATACTGCCTTGAAACTTCCTTATTCCTCTTCTTTGTTAACTCCACCTCCTATCCTCAAATTTGAGGATGGAAGATGCAGTCCTAATAGTTTAAACCCTTTTTAAAAGTTCATAAATTGAGGCAATGAAATTAATGTGGGACTTTATGCTAATAACTCATGTTTCAACAGAAGTATATTGTGATAAACCTTGTCAGTAAGAAAGTATTGATTTAACTTCACACTTTTTTTTGTAAGATGTCACCATGAATGGTTTTTTTTCTGTTTTCTCAGAACTAGAGGCAGAGGAGTGGTGCAAACATCTTTGCATGGAGTGTCTAGGGGCCAGACTCAATGATATAAGTCTTGGGGAACCAGATTTGCTTGCTGCTGGAGTCCAGAGAGAACAAAATGGTAAGTAACTTTTTATTTGCTCCTAGATCAGTTCTTAGGTGATGTCCCATGTCACCTTTGCTTGTGCCTGTTGTTGCGAGGACTTTTGCTAGTAGCTGGAAGCGTATCATTAGAAACTAAACATTTGGATATGCTTTTGAAGCTCAAGCCTATTTTTTTTTTACAAATAAAGATGATTAAATTCCATGCCAAATAACACATATAGAGTGACTTTGTGTCTTCATTGTGTTCAGATTTCCCTGTCATGGGAAATGATGGCCATGACCCTTCTGTTTCTGGAAATGATGGCTTCTGTGCAGAGGAATAAAGCAGCAGCTGTTGTTTTGCAGCCTTTTAAGGACAGCAGTGAACATTCCGACAGCAATTTGGACTGCAAAACACATATTTGCTTTAAACTCATACCTGTCTTGAATATTGAAGTCAGAATCATCTAAATGCTGTCAAATGTGGGTGGAAAGGGCAGTGACAGATGCTAGTCAGCACTAAGCTTGAGTTGTAAGTCTTCATCTAAAGGCTTTTTGGATTAGACACATGCACAGGAAGAACGCTAGTGGATGGAACAGGCAATAGCAAAAGAAAATCTGTGATTACCCTGTCATTTAATTCCTATTAATGAACACGAGGGCAACACAAAATGTGCTCATTTAGTCCTCCCTAATTTACAGCTCTCAATGATTATTACTGTCTTGATGCTTTTATAAGATCCAATAGCGTTCAACAAAGTATTAACACACACTGCCTCAATGGTCATAAAATATCAAGCCAGCTATCATTATAAACAAAATTACATAATTAATTTATAGAATGAATGGCATTATATTTATTATATTATTTCTCTGAAACCAATAGCACACAGCATGGAATATACAGAAATCTTGTTCAAAAAAACAGATGCATTGAAATGGGATTTAAAAGAAGTTCAGATGTTTGTAAAGTTGTTTGCCTGCTATGAGACACAGAATTCAATTTGTAGACTCAAACTACTTAACAAAGGGAGAGCTACTAATGTTGTAGGAAAATGATAATGATCAGACACCACTCAAAGCATCCCATCTGCTATATGCTGATAGGATATAGGTATAAAGCTCATCTGCATGCTACTGAAGAGAGAACTGTGTGAACAGGTAGAGGTCTTTCACAAATGTGAAAGGAAATAAACCTTGTCAAAAGCCTGTGACGTGAACAGAAAAGTAGCTTGAAATTCCTCAAGCTCTTTCTGCAGTGAATTCATGTACTCTCCAGCAGGTTTTGAACATAGGTGACAAATATTACATTTATTTATGTTTCTGAAGATCCAGTTAGACACACATGACCTCCAGGAGGCATATATTAGTTCTGTTGTATGAACTAGTCTTGATTCAATTGCCTTAGTCTAGAAATTAATTGCAGTGTTACCAACCAGTATACATGAACATAATTAGCATCTTTATTGTTCTAAGTAAATAAATGAAAGGAAACAAAGAGGCAAAGCATGTATTTGTTGTACAAATCACATGAATAATAATGCATGGAGGGTATCATTAGCTGTATTCTTTTAAAACAAGTGACTGAATACATATAATCCAATATTTGACGAGCATGCTCTGCTAAATCATTAGTTACAGTATCTCAGACAAGTAATTCTGATACCTATCCTCATCCTTCCCTCATCTCTTTGATGCACAACTTTGCATTTTAATAAGCATGTTTGAAATTCAAAGTTGTCTTGTTCAGAGGCAAAGCCAATTCTGTTGTGGGTGTCTTTTAATCAGCTTGAAAGGAGGAAAAAGTGCAGAGATTCTTACTATAGGTATGAAATCTGGCATTTTGTTCATTTATCTGTGCTGTAAGAACCTGCAGTTGCACTCAAATTCCTGTAGCAGATTTCTTCAGTAAAATCAGTTGAGTGGAAGCGTGCCTTCAGTTTATGCTAGTTATCTTATTCTGCAAACCTGATGCTGTCATTCCCCACATGACAGTATTATTGAAAAGGTTACTAGTTGAAGTGTGGAATCATTTGGTGAGCTATAAGAAAATCAGATTTTTAATTGATTTTCTTTCACATTTCCCCCATATTGTAGCTTTTACACACATGCTATCAAAAAGAGTAGTTCAAAAGGTACCTCAAAACCTTTTGAAAGTCTACTGAGCTTTTGCTTATAAATATTCTTGTTGAGCTTTTTTTGACCTGAAACTGAAAGGTCAAAGTTAATTATACAGTTGGAAATTCATGAACAGTGGCTATGTGTAGGAAGCGTCTAAAATCTTTCTCTTTGTGAAAATGGCAGCTGTGTCACTCTCTGGCAAATTTTATTTTTTTGTGTTAAATAAAAACTGAATACCAGTGTAGTACCTTTGAATGTCATTTCTTCCAAATATATTGCAAGTGTGTCAACTTCATAGAATTCCTCTCATGTTAGTCAATTTATTAATGCTTACTTGAAACAGAGATGTGAGAATACAGTCGGTAAAACATGTAATAGAGTCTCACAGCCTCAGCATCTAGTTTGTGCAAGTTCTGTTGCCTGACCCATACAAAGGCTTTCCTTCAGGTCACTGAACAAAAGATGTCTCTCACTATCAGAGCAAGAGCACAGATTGTGATAAATAATATAGTGTCAATGTTTTTTCAGTTTTGGATAATTTTTTGCACATTTTTTGCACTAAAGACATTGAATAAGGTGTCATGTTGTTCATATCTCTATGATATAACAGTTGATTATACATTAATCCCAAAAGAACAGGTGTATTAAGCATTAATTTCATCGCATTCCATGGAGGTTTTTTTGAATAGTTACTTTGCCCTAAAGATTTTCTGAAATATGTACAATTTGATAAAGATATTTCTTTGGACTTAGAAAAACTAGCCTAATAAGGTGGGTTTTTTCATTAATTACTTTGCCTTTTCCAAGAGATATTTTTAATATGCAGTGTTCTTCATGTGTTCAACTGCTTGCCCATTCTTGTTCTTAAAGGACATTTTAATGATGGACGGGTATTCATCAAACACACCAGATAAATGAATTGGCTCTCTCTTGAAAAATGAGATGTGATGATTGTGATGTATAGATTTGTAGTTTTCTTCCTGTGTGTCACCACCGAGGCCACTACCCTCAGTTTGCAACATTTGAAATAATTTTCTTAATTGTTGTTGTATAGGCTCTGGGGCCACTAGAATTGCTACATGCTACTTTTTTTTTTTTTATACACAAAGAATCACATTGCAGAAAATTGTTGGCAAAGAAAATTTAGGTGGTTTCTATCATTTATTTAATACCTCTTTTTATTACTTTTGAGCCTGTTCATCCCTCCACTCTCGCTCTTGTGGATCTTCTGAGATGAGCTTCAGATTTGAGAAGGGAAGACACCTAATTCTCTGTGGCAGGAATGCAACAACAGGGTTTGCAAAACAGTTTGCTCCAAAGTTTGGCAAAACTGCTGTTTGGTGTGCAAACGCCATGGCTCAAAGGCTATACAATCACAAGGCATTTTTGTCACATGAGAATAGAAATTTAAGGTAGTACAGCTACCTGAAGGAGGCATCCTTTTATACTTCTGAGTTGGTCAGTAAGTGCCAGTGAGATCTGTTTTAGCGTAGTTGCGCTGTTGCTTGAGCCTCCAGCCCCAAGCAGTTCTGCAGTGGTGACAGCAAAAAGAGGCAAAATGTAGAGCTGCACTGCTTATAGCAGACAGCTCTGCTACTGTGTCTTGTAGGAAGGATAGAGAAGACATCTAAGCGAGTTTTGTGCAAAGTGCATCAGTAACAGGCAGCTTCTCACTGAATTTCAGCTCTGTTATTGCTTTCCAGAAGCATTACCACAAGTCTTGCTGTGTAAACTCTGCTGCAGAAAATTACTGTTAGACAGTTTTCTTTTTAAATTTAAGGCTCACAACTAATGGCTGCTTAGCTTGGAATGATGCACAAATTCCAATTAAAGTGAGATATGAAATGAAGCTTCTGTTGCTCTCCAACCATTTTACCTTCTCTCTGCTGCAAATCTAAGTGATTTGTTGGCGTATCTCAGCCCTATAACAGCAACCTTGTTTCTGTTTGAATTTCTTTTCACACTGAACATGGTCTCTAGTGTTTATGAATGTCCTTTTAGATTATTTGCAAAAGAATTAAAATACAGTATGAAAGCAAAAGCAGTAGAGGCCTCACTTCAGGCAATCACAATTCAGGTGATTAATTTAGTATAATGGGAATGAAGCTTTATATGCAATGATAAGATAAATAATAATAAAAAACAGTTACAGCTCCATGAAAGAAAATCTGGACTAAGTTGGATCTGATTAGACTGTTGACAAGTCTTCTAAGAAATACGCTGTGATTCTTACACACACATTTGATAATCCTTAGGTTTCTCAAGCTGCTGCTAGACGAAGAAATTGTGAATGTAGAGTGTTGACTTCATCTGGAAGAATTGGAAGCTTCCTTTCCAGCTCTGAGTGCATTTGGAAGCCTTTGCAATACACCCCAAAACATAATAACAAACTGGGGTTTTGGGGTTATTTTTAAATTTTTATCTTCCCAGGTGAAGTCATATCTAGAATTTCACCATGGTTACAATGGACAATGTGTCCAATGTGTCATTATTTTCATTCTTTATAAAAGGAAACAATTTGAAAGATGTCATCCCAATGGACAGTATACAATAACATACTATATTTACTGTGAAAAAGAAATCAGAATATTCAAGATAATATTGGTTAAAAAAGCATTATTTGTGGGCTATTAATAAATTGACTTTTTAGCTGCATCTTTTTGGTGAAGCCTCTATTCCTATCTGTTTTGAATACTAAATAATAGCACTAAATAACTGAATACTTGTACTAAATAGCTTTCTATTAAACTTAACTTGTACTAAGCCATTTTCTATCAAACATTACTTGTAAACCTGATGTAAAACCTGAAGAAAATGGGCAAATGTTAAAATGCAAATTTTTAAACTAAAGAAAAGGCTAGATCCATCTTTTGCTGCTGTATCTTATTTACTGTTAACTATCATGCCTGTGATATCAATATGAAGCTTTTTTATTATGTGTCTTGAGGTTTTAATTTTTTTTTATTTTACTTCATTATAAGCCTAATTTTTATTTTCAAAGTCTGGAAATTGAATGAATTTTTGCTTTTCATCCCTGCCTAATATTTATATTAGTATTTCATAAAATTACTTCCTTTGTAAGGTTTTTCTTCTTTCATAACATTGGTTTTACCTTCCTTTCTTATTTAAAAACCCTCCACAGGAGCAGCAGTCTTGCTTCCTGGATTTTAATTGCAAGAAACTCATTAATTCTTGTTAGTAAAAATGTAGCTTTTCACAGTGAACAACGTCCTTGAATCCTCAGAAGAGGATTATGAGGCATTTCTTTGTGCTGCATATTGAGATTGCAAACTACAGCCAAAGCATAGAGACTTTGTAATTACATTCACAGAGCTGACTTGTTTTAGGGCATTTTCTAGGGTCAGTAGAATCTCTGTAATTTAATACATAAAAGCACTTTGCATGGTTTTTTATTCATCTTCTGTTATCCTTAATCCATTTTTATACAATAGGTTTGTTTGTTGGGGTACTTCAAATAAATGAAACACAAACAGCTTTATTCAGAAAAGTAAGTTGTTTACGGTTTTAATGTTAATCCAGTGAGACTTCAGATTATTCTCTTACTACTTACCAGTGAAACAATTTGACGTATTTACCTACCTTTATATTTTTATTGAGATGATTACATTTTTAATGGAAGCAAAGCAGAATATTTATAAGCAAAGGAAAATATTGATTCTGAAGTCCTGGTTCCTCACTGCGTACAGCAGAAGGGAAACATTCTAATAGCCCTGAGATATAAATAAACACAAAATGCTTCACCTTCAAGACTTTAAGCTCTCTTTCCACCTGAAAATTAGCCACTGGTGGTTAGCAGCAGAAGTCTCATAGGTGGAGGAGTTTCTTTCACGTATGAACTGAATATTTGCTTCCAAGACCTCTACGTGTTTATATAGTTGCCACCAACCTGTCTCCTTCTATAAGTAATTTTTTACCCATCATTAAAGCTGAAATGAAACCAAGAATCTGGATTGCAAGATTGCCATGTCATCTGGTCGGTTTTCCAGCTGGGATGATTTAACCAAAGGAATCCAGTGAGAAAATGGCAGAAACAGGATCACTGGGCTCCAGTCATTTTGCTTCCCCAGTACAGCTGGAAGGCTGAGAGCATTTCGGAGTTGCTGCCAAGTCTCTGTCTCAGTCGATATGCTCACTTTCATAAAGACTCTTATGCTCCTGTGCCCTGGAAAGCATTATTAAGTGTCGTATTCTTGCCAAAGCCCAAATGCTAAACACCTTTACATGCACAAAGTGTATGATGAAACATTGCTGTACTTATTGAAGGAGATGGGAAAGAGCAGTCACATTGAGAGGATGTGATAAGTGTAGCAATATAACAGCATTTTTTTTCTCATCCTGGCTTCACCACTCCCTGAACTTTGCTCTCACCAGTTTAGAGAAGGGAAGAGGTTAGGGATCCTGAATGCTGAGGAATTGCACCTGTTCAGTCCCAGTCTTATCTTGTCCAACAACATTGCATCTACTTGTTTGGTTTCTTCCATCTCCCTGCTTTCTGGGTCCCTTATTAACTTCTATTTGCTTAGTCTTACTGTCCAGTGAACTGTTGTTATCTCATCCTACTCATATGCAGATGGTATCTGAACCAAAGAGAACCAAAATAACCTATTCAATGTTATTCAGAAGGTCTGGTGTCAGAATTCAGCTGAGATTCCCAAATCTGGCCTATGATGAATGTTTGTTCTTGCCTGGATAAGTGTAAGGGCAAAACATGCCACTAAAGATGGAATGACTGTATTACCATTAGCTAGATACCTGCTCAAATATTTTCTGAAATGGAAAAATTGGACCCTGCATGTTAATAAAGCCATTCAATAGTATCCACACCTTTCCTTGTCCTCATCTGCCCACTCCTCAAAAGTATAGATTTTGTTCCAAAAGTAAATCTATCCATCCTCAATCTTCTCCAGCACATATGTTTGTATGCTTGTTTTTCTTGACAATTTGATTCAATTCCAAGGGTGCTATGTTTTGCCCTGCAGCTGATGTTCACTTTAATCATACTTCCTTTAATCCCTGACATCTCACCTTAGACACTGACCTCCCATGCAAAGTCAGCAAATGTCTCCTGACAGTTTGAGGATGCCATATGTCCTGAATGCCCTTCATGCAATAATATCCACAAACACATCAGAGAAGTTGAGCATTTCATGATCATCCTGGTAACATTTAAAGCAAGTTGAAATATTCTGTGCCTTCCACACAACAGTTTAATGTTTACTTCAGAAAATAATTGTATGTTTTTATTTTCTCTGCTGTCTGAGGCATTCTGCTGGTGAAGACGGGGAAAGAGAAAGATTTTCATTCTCATCTAGTAACCCCATCCCCCCATAGATACACTGTTTTATTTCATATAATGCAAGAGAGAAAGAGCTGACAGGTCAGTTACTGCATCTTTCTTTCAAATAGAGGGAAGTAGCATTAAGTGACAGCATGGCAATGCAAAGCTGGAGCCTTTATATGATAGAAGCACACCGGCACAGTTATGAGGAATTTCTGCATGACAATCCCAATGACATAGGGATACTGAAAGAGCATATATATATATATATATATATATATATATATATATATATAATTTCAGTGCAACATGAAAGTTATCTTGTTCACCGCCATTCCCTTCCCAAAGCGGTCATGGACCTGTTACTCCCATGTGTGAGTCCTTCCATTTACTTTAGTAGGCATTACATTAGACCTCTGCCCCATGCACTCCTCTGAGCATTAGGGGAGATTCTCCTCCGTGATCTCAGCAGCCTCTGCTAATCTGTCTGTGCTGTGTGTCACAAGACTGTTACAAAATGTTCAGAGTTTCACACATGGGATCCTAGTCATAAAATTAAACTTTTAGGGCTAACACCCATTAGTGTGACTAATGAGAATTTGGGCTTGGGAGAAGAGGTTGTGACTGAATGAATCAATTGGGGAGTCATTAACAGGACAAAATTAAATTGACTGAAACAGAACAACATTAAGGATGACAAGTTTACTTATAGCTATGCAGCAATTTTTATTGCTTACCCAGCAGTTCCTTGCTTTCTCTAATTCCTCAAACTTTTGTTACTTTATTCACTCACACACACGCACACGCAATCTCAAACACACTTATATTTTTTTATTAACTCACTTACTTGCAATATTTTAATTGTTTTGTCAAAAACATATATATATCACATCTAAAAAATAGAGGCAATGTCTATGGTACTGAATTTCAAACAGAATGGGAAGCTAATTTTGATTGTTGCAATAAATTTCTCTCACTTTAAATTTAAATTCCTTCCTAATTTTTATGAGGACACTGTGAGAAAATTCAGTTCAAATGGTGGATTAAGAATATTCCACACCAAGCACTTTTTTCTTTATCAAGTAATTTGAGGCAATTTTTCTATCAGTTATCCCCCTAAAAAGCATTTTCCTGATGTTGTTATTGAATAAGCATTTTTCATGCTCATACTTTAAATTGTTCTTACCTTTTTTGTTAACATCCTTCAGGCAGTAGCATTGACATTTTGCATTTCTACCCATTTCAAGGATGAAAAAAAAAGAGAGAAAAGTTGTGAATGTACTGCACTCTCCCATATGATGCTATTAAGCCCTAATATTGCAATGCATTTAGAGTTAAAATATAGGCTGGCACTTCCAACTGTACAATCAGAAATGTAACTGAATTTTTAATCCTTTGTAGAAGCAACTCATAGAAACATTATTCTTCAAAGAAAATTGCATTTTTATTAAAATTTTTCTTCCTAATAATGTTTGCTTCCTTCCATATGAGTTAACGGTGTTTTCTATAATCTTGGGGTTTTTAGGTTTGGTTTTTTTTTCCTTTTTTTATGATTTTTTTTGTGTTGCTTATTAAATCACATGCAATTCAGGCACTTCAGAAAATTATTAATGCCCTTGACCTCCAACTGCAGTAAGTGCACTTTGCAAGCAAAGTGCAGCTGATAGTGATTGATGTCATGACCATAATAATATATCATGTTGAATCAGATTTTTCAAGAAAGCAACAGATGATTAAAATTTGTTATTAATTTTACAAATAAGATGACTTTGGCAAATAAACAGAAACTGAATGCAAGGAATGTAATTATTAACAAGCTTCAATAAGTAAACTTGGGTTTTCAATTTCAAGGACAGCTTTTCTAAGAGGCAATGGTTGCACATACATATTTTTCCAGGATACCTTTAATTCTGTTCTTTGAGAGAGGAGTCTCTGTCAGAGTTCACATCATTGTGAATTTTGATTTGTAAGGAGTCATGGACCTTAATGTGAGGGTAAAAAAGGACTGCAGTTAAGGTGTGGGAACATATGTCCAAGAGGACTATGCAGATCATCTGTGAAAGATGTTTCAGACTGTTGCATCATTTATAAGGAAAAATGAAATGAAGATGATTCTCATCTTATTCCTCTCATATGTACTAGCAGAACTGCTTCAACATCAGTGGATCCTCACCTCTGTTAAAGCTAGAAATTTGGCTTTGATTTCTGAATCATCAGAACTAAAGACTTTATTTCAATTTTTTTTCCCAGTGTAAAATCTTGCTTTAACCTGTGATGTCTAACTTTGTGGTTTTTTCCAGAACGGTTCAATGTATACCTTATGCCTACACCAAATTTAGATATCTACGGGGAATGTACAATGCAGATCACACATGAAAACATCTATCTCTGGGACATCCACAATGCCAAGGTCAAGCTGGTCATGTGGCCTCTGAGCTCTTTGAGGAGATACGGACGTGACTCGACGTGGTTTACATTTGAGTCTGGAAGGTAAGAGCTAAGGAGATGCAAAAAAAAAGAATAAATAAGAAGTGGGGGTTTTTTTAAGCAGTCTGATAAGTTAGATAAGCCTCTCCTTTTAAAGCAAGACAAAATACATGGCTTCTCCATAGACTTCCCCTTTCTGAATATTACTTTTCAATATATTTGGGCCAGTGTTTGAAATAAACAATAATATGTCTTATATTAAAAATGAGCTTAAGCGCCCTCTGGCTTTTATTTAACTGTGATTGAAATGTTATTCATAAGGTTTATGGGTCTCACTGTGCTTAAATACTCATGTGGTATAATTTGAGTACTTTTAATGTAGAAGAAATTAATTCTGGATCGTGGAAAAGGCCACGTATGAGTGGAATAACTTCCATTACAGTGAATATTACTCTTTCTGGATGTTCCTGATGACTGATTGCCACCCTAGAGTATAATTGCAAGCAGGAGTACAGAGAACATTGTGAACCCATAAAAAGGCTAGCTGTTTTTTCTGCCTGCAGTTTTAATCCTCACTGCCATTTCCATCTTCAGATCAGTTTTAAATGTCCACAGAGCTCTGTTTTGCCTCTCTTTCATATCTTTTTAATGCATTTCATATCTTGCCATTAGGTTCACTGCCTTTTCTGCATTTCTGCACAAAAGAATTCTTCATTTAACTTTCCCTCTGGTGGTGTTTCAACTTGTATTTTATCATTCTAGACTATTGTTCTTTATGGTTTGGTTTGAGATTTTTTATGGCTCATCATACTCCTTTATGAGAGCCTGAATTTTCTGAAGCAATCTGTGAAATTACAGGTGTCTGTACACTCTTGGGTTAGAAGCACTGTCTTGTTAAAAAATCTTTATATGCCTTTTGATGTATACTTATTCAATACCATTAACAAATATTCACAAAACTACAGTTTGTGATCAGAAACAAAACCATGGATCTAATGGACCCTACTGCTGAAGGGGATAATGGCCAAAATTCCTCTGCCATTTCTATAGCTGGGACTTACCATATTAGAATAATTTGAATATCCAGACTGCTGTCACTAGACCATATTGGTTCTCTGTTAGTTTTCTGTGATGAGTTCACATGAAGACATCATTGGGTTTTTTTATTTAATTTTTTTTTGCAAAAATAAGCAAAGCTGACCTATGTTTCAACTTGATTTCAATGATTAAGCTGAGGGGCTTATTCAAATATACAATTTTAGCATGAATTAGCATTTCAAGCCTCCTACAGTATTTTAATTCCATTTCAAGCCTCCTACAGTATTTTAATTCCATGCTAGTATCTGAATATCATCTGCTCCTACAGTCCATGGACCATATGACCTGATGAAAAGTGGATTGTTTTCCTGTGTTTTATTATTATGAGCTAGCTCTGCCTTTATCTGTCCTGCTTTATTGTTTTTGATCTGATTCCTCCCTTTTTGCTTGCTTGGAAGTACTTTATCTTATTTGGAAATGCATAGAGGTAAAAAAATAGGGCTAGAGAAAAGTTGGTATCTTCAATAACATCTGAAGGCTACATAAGGCAATAACAACATTCATTTTAAAATCTGTTGTTGATTTGCTTGGGGTTTATTTTTATTTTTTAATCAACAAATCATCTTTCTCATCTTTCTGAACATGATTTTCTTTGTCCCCTGATCTGCTAGTACCTTAATACAATAAATTCCTGATGCATGTTTTTTATAAGAGGTGAAGCACTCATCCATGTTTTATGAGAATGTTATGCAGTAAAAGTGCTGGTGCTTTAATTTTTCCCTAAGGCTTAAATATTAAATGTAGGCAATTGCTTTAAAGGAAATATTTTTAAACAGGTTATTATGTTTTAGTGAGTTTTAGCAGATATCCAATATATGTGTATGAGGTTTGTATGAGCATTAGAAGCTCCGTTTTATATATTCATTATACATTTATTATATTATAATTATTATTATATTAATATTATTATTATACCATTTTGGTATTACTTTGTTCGAGAAAATAAATCCCTTCAATAAAATAAATGGACATATTCACAAAGATGTTAAATAAATTGATCAAAATTAATCTTTTTGACAAATTTATCTTTTAATAAATATATTGCTTTTCATTTAAATGGAGTATGAACTTGGGTGTATAAAACTGAACTGCTCACTTGTCTTATGAAAGGCAATGACTACACAATTTGAAGAATGTCTAAAATATGGGAGGAATGAACTCAGATTCTTTTAATCTGCCAGATTTTTCTGTTTAGTTTTGCACTGAATTGGAGTTTGTAAATATGTGTCTTTGCACTACCTATGAAGTTAGACTCGTCCTTATTTTTTATTATTTATTGAACTAATAAAAGTAGGTATTCTTTTCCCAGTGATTTCCTTAATCTGTCTTTTTGTCTATCCAAACCCTACTGAGATATGGGGAAAGAACAGTTTTGTGTGGCTTTGTTCAATGTGGCATGGAGAAATTCTCATTACCTAAAGTACCTGATTAGGGCTAATCCCGTGCAATCTCTTCACCTATCAGAAAACAGTCATTCACAACTCCATTAGGCACTACAATAGCTTTGTGTGGATTAATACTGTTTATCTAACACAGTGAATGGATCAGAGCACATGAGGTAAGAGCCTAGCATTTACTTTTTTAAGATCTAGGCTTTCCAACCAGTCTTGGACTGGACTGGGGAGTTGTGCTGGTTTTGGCTGCAGAAGGGTTAATTTTATTCACAGTAGCTGGTATGGGGCTGTGTTTGGGATTTGTGCTGAACATAGGGTTAACAACCCAGGGATATTTTAGTTATTGTTGAGCAGAGCTTACATGGAGTTAAGGACTTTTCTGCTTCTCACCCAACCCCACCAGCAAATAGGCTGGGGGTGCACAAGGAGTTGGGAGGGGACACAGCCAGGACAGCTGACCCCAAATGACCAAAGGGACAATCCATATCACATGGCATCATGCTGGTCATATAAAGCAGGGAGAAGGACAGGGAACAGGGGGGACATTTGGATTGATGGTGCTTGTCTTCTCAAGTCATCATTACGTGTGATTGAGCACAGTTTTCATGGGAATGGTTGAACACCTGTCTGCCCATGGGAAGTAGTGAATTAATTCCTTGTGATATTTTGCATGTGCACACAGCTTTTACTTTACCTATTACACTGCCTTTCCTCACTTTTACCCTTCCAATGCTCTCCCTCATCCCAGCGGAGGAGTGAGAAAATGGCTGTGTGATACTTTGTTGCCAGCTGGGATTAAGCCAGAGCAGGCGTTTTAATGTTTAATCATCAATGATTCACAGAATTTCCTTAATTTATGGATGTATATAATGTGTTCAGACACCTCATCCTCATTATTTTGGATATTGGATATGTTGGAGGCACTGTGGAGTTGATCTCCATGGGTGCACTTCTTTTCAAACTTTTGGAAGAGCTGCTCCATGTCCGTGGGCTAAATTAGTCCTTGACTGTCTTGGATTTTAAGCCCCCGAAACAGGAAATGTGTCCTTACAGAACTTCCCACCCTAACTGTCCAGGTGAAATTGCTCTTAATTTGCATGGGATTGCATTAAGTACATGCAATTTAAGAAACATGCCAGAAAAGGAGTAAAACAGCTACAGGTGAAACATTTCGTAGTCCTGATCGGGTGTGAAGACATCCCTTTCAGTCTCCTGTCCAAGTTACAGGATTCATTTTGCTGATGCTGTAAACCAAACAATCCATAGTAAGGGCCATAAACAATGTTTAAACTCAGCTCTCTGGTAGCTGCAAAAGGCTGTCGTCCAAGCTTTCCTTTTAGCTAAACAAGCTGTCTGAGGCATCTTTGTAGGAGCATAAGAGGAGACTCCTAAGAGTTCAGAATTGAGACACAGAGAAAGTTAAGCATATATGGACTCCTTGTTAATTTTAAAATGTTTCTTCTTTCACTTTTTGTAATTTTGTCTTTTATATTATTTTCTATGTATGGAAGCTGTCTGGTCGAGTGTATTAACTGGCCAGAAGCATTAAAAAAAAAAAAAAAAAAAAAAAAAAAAAAAAAAAAAAAAAAGCTGAAGTTAAACATGGTGAAAAAATATAATGAGGGGATGGGCTGTGGAAGCTCCAGCCGAACTTTGTCAAATTCTGTGAGTTTCCAGAAGAGTAGAGAGTTTGAGGCAGAAGGTTTTTCTTGAATTTTTAAGAGCAGAAGGAGCCACAAATCTACTACACACTCCTTTTTCTGAAATACATTTTCTTTTACTTTGTTGACAAGATGTTGAAATTTAAACAATTTCAAGTATTTCCAAGTTAATTCATGCTGTGCATTCAAAGAGACTCATTGAACCACACGAAACTATTCCTTCTTTATTTGCCTTTGATTTAGGTTTTTTGTTCATCAGAGAAAATGTAATGAAATATGGTATCCTCTATCACTTCTAAGATCTGGAATCTGTTTCTTTGGTTAATAAAAATATTAAGCTCAAGCATTACACAGTGGTGACATGAGAATTTCTCAGATTTTTTTCCCAAGACTGATATACTCATTTTCTCTGTGGTAGATACACAGATGCTAGGGTTATCTGAAGCAGAAAGTTCACTGTTTGCTTCAGGCACTACATCTGACTGAAATGTTTCATTTGTCTGTCAGTCCTCTGTGCTGATTTTTGGTGTTAATATGAAATGCATTAGTCAATTAACCCTTAAAGTTCAGTCACAGGAAAGATGCTCTTTTTTGCTTATGTGGGAAGAGGACCATTATGCATGTGCCTCGTGAGTCAGCTGTCATGGGACTTCATATGCTCTTGTACAGGTCTATACCTCCCTGAAGAGCTGCCTGCAATTCCTGATTGCTGGTGGATTACCTAAATACTGAATTAAGTTTATCTATCATGAGTTTACCGTAGAATTGTAAATCATATATTATAAATCATTCTAAATATCATTATAAATCATAAGCTTGTGATTGAATTTGTGAGTCACTTCAGTTTGAGCAGCAGTATGAGCAGTTGTGTAGCTTCAGTAAATTATCATTTCACATAAATGTTAGCTCAGAGCTCTCAGTATCCCACACTTTAAATAGCTAAGTTTGCTACGATCTTTTCCTTCTTTTACACCTTTGTGATATTTTCAAAAAGCCAAATTACCCATGATATAAATTTTCTGTAGTTTTATGTTTCCTCACAGTCCCTTCACTTCTTTCTCATATTCTTTCCACAAGCAGCATGTTGTACCACTAAAATCTGAAAATAAAAAACTTTCTTGAAAAAGAAATATTAATCTCTTTTATGTATCCTACCCTGGCTTTTTTCTCAGTAATAACGTAGCTCTAATTTTAGGGAAAGTGGCATTTCTTACCACTGAAAAGGTTTCATTAGTTCCTGCTATTTAGCAGTGCCAAGGTTATACCGTAATATGTTATAATCGTAGTTCCATTCCTGCTTTTTTCCACTGCAACTCTCAGTTTGCCTCTTGCCAAATTCTTGACCTGGAATAAATTCTATGTTAGCCATTTGATTCACTTAAACCCTACGTAAAAAGGAGTTGTGTGTTTAACTCATCTACAGGACTCTTATTCTGGTTTTGATCATGGTACCTAATCTGAGAACTGTTTTACTAGCAGAAGCTGATATAGCTCATTGTAAGTGATTTAAAGGGTGCTCATTCCATTTTCTCTCTGCCAAGGCTCCTCTCAGACTGCTCCAGCATTGATAAGTCAGAGCAAGCTCCACCAAAACTCACATAGCAATGAAATTCTTCATCATATAATTGAATGTGGGAAGCAGAGAGAAGAAAGAGTTGCATTGTGCCTTCTAAAGCATTCTGCTTTTTTTTAATCATGTTTTGAAAATTCACTCGTGATATACAAACCTAGAAAAGATTTTTCCCCAATGACAAAGAATGCATGAGCCATTTCACTTCACTGAAAGCTAATTTTCATGAGAAAAACAATGACATCTCAAAAAGGACAATATATTGAGAGAATAAAATTACCTTTATTAATTTTAACAGAAGTAGGTTGAGAAGTCTGTCTTAGGACAGAGCAACAAGCTTCATAGATGAAGTTGTTTAGCATAATAATTAATAAATTTAGAAATACTAAATTGATAGCAATGAGCACATCACTAGTTCATTAAGTCAGCATTGCCCAAGCAGTAAATTTTCTTATGAATTTGTACTGAATGAAAGACATGCAGTTAGAAAAACAGTCACCCAAAGTTTGTCCAATGAACGCAGCATTCGTGCACCTCAGAAGGAACGCCATCATCTCTGAGGTGTCTGTAGAAGTGGCTTACATTTACAGATCACAGAGGGATCAGCGTGAGTTGTCAACTGATCACCATCTGTCCAATATCATTTGTTTAATTGAAATGTTGCAAAGCTTTTTAATGAAATCAGCAAGAATTGTATTGTGTTTGACTAATGTATTAGCAGACAGCATGTTAAGTTCCTCCTGATGATCCTGACATAACGTGAATTGTACCTTTCAGTTGAAGTGCCTAATTTGCTTTCTCCCTTCATAACACAGTCACCTCATAGTCAAATTAGGGCTTGTTTGAAAATATTTTGAGACCAGCTGCCATTTAGCTTTCAGGAGGCTTTACATCCATGTGTGAGCCCAAAAGATTTGTTCTTTACTTGCTATATTCTAATTGTCTCTCTCCTGTAGGCATGCATTTTTGGATTAATATTCCTGAAGCTGAATACAGCTAACAAGGTTAGCTGTGTAAGGTATGAGTGCAGAAGAAGCAGATGAAATAATTCATGAATTCTTAATCACATTAGGATTCATTTATGTTTTCGACTCTGCATTTTAACCTTTGAATTACACAGTCAGCAACAGCAATAATTAATCTCATATGGCAGGTCTGGATAACTTGAGATGCTCCAGCAGCAGGTCCTTTTATCTCCAAGAGGCATAAAAACCTTTAACCTCCTACCTGAAAAGACAGGAGGACTGAAATAACTCAGATTTGAAAACAAAAACAATTTACTAAAAAAAAAAAAAAAAAAAAATTGATGTCAAAACTCAAAAACATTTAAATACAAAATACTAATAGATTTTGTAAAGTTCTTCATTTAATATATAGATACCATTTACAATAAAAGTGTCTATTTTAGCACTGAAATACTGTTGCATCTCTCCCCCAGCAAGGCTATTTGCATGAGCGGATTAAAAATGCTGAAACTTGACACCTAATTCTCTGTGTAGACAGTGGTAGAGTGTTAAACACTTCACAAAGGGCAATCCAGAAGGCCACATTTTGCACAGAAAACCATGTAGCCAGCAAGAATGCTTAGCACAAATAAATCCTTCTTTCTCCAAAGCCTATGAATGTAGGATCATCAGTTGAGGAGGAGGTTTGAAATATCCTTTATGCTAGGGCTGTGTACTGCACAAACAGAGAAGGAAGTAATCAAAATGCAAAGGCTGGAATTTGCACAACAAAAGAGCCTTGTTCATGAATATGTAGGAAACTGTGCAAACCCGTGCTTGCACATGCATACATGAAGCTGTGCAGAAGCATAAAGGGACATGGTTTTATACATTTGTGGGCTTCACTGGTTGTCAGGAACTCTGGTTCCTCTGCTGGCACATAGGTTTATTCTAAAGGTCATTTTAGTGTTGAACATTTTAGTGCTGTCTCTTGTATGTCAGATGCAAAAGAAGTTGCAATGGAAGTTCTATTTTTCTCTCAGGCTTGGGTCTTCATTACACTGAAATCAAGTTGAGTATAGCTTGAGTGTTGGTCACTACTCTTGAACTGAGAAAGCTGCTTTAGCAGGCTGGTCTTGGAAGGTTTTGCCTAAATTCTGCCTAATTTTGTCTGTTCTTTCAGGCAGTATTGATTTATTGCTCTCAGAAATAATAAACTCACTTATAAGTAGCAGCTGAAGGCACTCGGTCTGTTCAGCCTTGAGGAAACTGAAGGAAGACCTCCTTAAAGTCTTCAACATCCTCACAATGTGAAGAGGAGGGGAAGGTCATTCTCATGACCAGTGACAGGACTCAAAAAAATGGGATGAAACTGAATCAGGGCAGGATTAGGTTAGATATCAGGAAAAGGTTTTTCACCTTGAGGGTGCTGGAACAGGCTCCCCAGGGCAGTGGTCACTGCACCAGCCTGACAGAGCTCAAGAAGCATTTGGACAATGCTTTCAGGTGCATGATGTGACTCTTGGGGTGTCCTGTGCAGGGCCTGGAGTTGGACTTTATGATCCTGATGGATCCCAACTCAGCATGTTCTATTATTCGATAAAATACCAGTTAGCATCTTTTTGTTTAGCTTTATTAAGTTGTAGCTTTTCTTGCAGATATGGGTACCCAGCAACTTCTTTGCTTCCAAAAGAGGTTAGTAGAGTGTTTTTGGCCTTTACTGTCAGTCACAGATGGATAGCAGTTCCAGAAATACTTCTCTGTCTGGACATAGTAATAGTGTGAAGGCATAATTTCTAGCATAGAAATTTCCATGGTGATTCTTTTTTTCAGTAGCTGTATGCTAACTTTTCATTAGTAAGTTGAATGTCCTTACCAACAGAGCTTTATATGTATGTAAATTATATATATTTATAAGCACATTGTTATATATATATAAAATATATATATATAATATATATATATAAAAATATAAAATATTGTATATTATTTATAAGCACATTTCCCAACATGTTTACGGTATATGTGATCTCACTGCACCCAAGACTGTGTTGGAATATATGAGTAACTCTGGAGGTTACTAAATTTTTTTTTTAATTGATGCAGTTTTTTTACAATTTTTATTTTCAAAAACCAATCAGTAATCATGAAAATAATACTTCTATCTATTGATTAATTAATTGTTAATTTCATTCATTATGTCATTGATTAGAAAAAATCTGCTCTTCTGTAAAAATCTATTGATAATCAAAACCAAGACAATAATATTGAAAAAAACCACTAATGGAGACAACATTAGTTTGCAAACCAGACAATTTTCTTGAACTGGTGAATAACTAGGATGTTTTGGTTAAAGCCTTTAAAACATGGTAAATAACTCTGATAATATATATTCTTCTCCACTTCTCAACAGCTGCACCCTTAGTGAAATCCAAGTTACTTTTTGTGAACTTTTACTACTAAGACAAATGCACACACACACACACACAGAGAAATATTTTAATAACACATGTAAAATAATAAAAATGTTTTCTTCCCAAAGTATGTATATAACTAAATATGAAGACCTGAAAGAACTATTCAACTGACCATTCATGAGTTTTAATTTTTTAGGTAGTGCCTGAATACAAAACCATGTCCTAAATTTCAAGGGTTTTTTTCACAAAGCACTTTGCTAAGCCTAATAATTCAAAACCATGTCACAGCCCTCCTAGCATTACCATGCGTTATACCCCCTCAAGTCTTTTATTGCAACTAAGTGTTGTCTCACTCTAATTTAAATTAACTAAAGAACTATTAAAATATTGTCACAGAGGGGAGATGGAGAGCACTTTACAGGCAGTGCCTACTCAGTGGCATTCTGGAAAAGTCAGGCTATTTGGTCCCACTTGCTCCTTTAATCTTCCACTTATTTATAAGGTACGAAAAGAAGGTTTGCCCCTTAGCCCCTGTACAGGAAATGCTATTAGCTACTGTGTCCCTCCTAATGGTACTTCTTTGCTATCACAGTAAGTTATTACTATTATTGCACTATTAATAATGCTGTACTCTGTGGTGTGTGATTTATTTCTGCTGTGAGTGGTCATTTGTCACATATTTTCTAAAAAGCTTCCATCTTATTAGAAAGAGGGGAGGGAGAAATAGCATCTAATGGAATCTCTCAATCTCAGCTGCTCCAAACATTGTTTGATCTTTCTGACTTTTTGGAAGAAAATTCAGTCAGTGCTATAATTCACTGAAATCTTTCATCTACTTGATTTTCCTGTCAGTGGCCAAAATGTCACATATAACATTTTGTTCACATGGCTTGCTTGAACCAGTACACCTTAGCAGATTTGCACATTTTTTTACTACTTTTTTAATAATTCTCTGTCCAACTTGAAAAATATCCCCTCTTTAAAATGATACTTTAAATGGTCCCTGATCCACTTTCTGAAAACAACATTTTGAGATGAATGAAAGGAGGGATTTTATTTACCTGAAATGTGTGCTATTATGGCTGAAATTTCATCAAGTTGATTATAAAGCTAAATAGAAATTGCTGTCTCTTGTTGCATTTATTACTATGCAATACTTAAAAACTCAAAAACATATGAAACTGTCTGACTGTAAGTATCATTTATGGTCAGGAATGGGATTAAGGGCAGAAAATTGTATAGTCTTGGGGATGATTCAGTGGAATACCCTGGAGTTCTTTTAGATGAGGGTGCCAGCCCTTTATTTAATGATAGAACAGGCTGGATCATCTGTATCTCTGCTCATCTAAGAGTACTGCCACTGCCACCAGAGAACAAAGAGCAACAGCAGCAATGCTAAGGAGCCTCTGAAGGGGACCCGGGCAGGAGTGTGCTGAAGCTGCTTTGCAACACACTAGACAGCAAGTGAACCATCTTGCAGGGACTGAGAGAAACTCAATAGATTGGTGAAAATAGGAAGGAAAGTTTGTGGGGTTGGGACAACAGAATGGGCTAAGCACGTGGAATAGGAAATAGGAATGTGGTAATTAAATAAAAGTGAGCTGGTAAGACAGAACTTGATAGGGAGAGACTTCTTAACAAAAACGAAAGGTAGCTGGGCTTGGAAATATGTATCATTTAAGGAGCAGTATCTCGTCAGAAAGTGTGGAAGATATGAGCAAAAGTAGGAGGAAGATGTTCTCCAGGATAAGAGTTTGTCGTTAGCAGATGTTGGCAACACAACCTCAAATAGTTCATTTATCAGGTACTTTGCCTTTTTTACCAGATGCTTCTTTAAGCCCCATGAGACCAATTTCTCAGAGAGGGGAGGGAAAAAATCAGTATGGTTAGCTCTCAGCTTTAGAAACACAGACGAATGGAGAACAGCCAAGAAAAAGTGTTCCACGCACGTGGAAGTAGTGTCAAATAGCTGGTAAAAAGGACCATCAGAGAAGTAAGAGCAGAAACAGCAATATACAGAAATGGAAATGTATATTAACATTCATGTGGAGACTAAGATTTTGTCTGTGATATAAAGAATACCTATATGAATGTTCCAGATTGACAAAATGGGGAAATACTGTAAAAAACTTTGCAAATATTCCCAAGGGTATTCAAAGTGGTTTTAATGGCATATGAGAAATAGCCACAAACATGCCCTAGCTATTATGTGCAAGTGTCCAGGAAAGGCACGGTCACCTTTTGCTGCATAAGAACCACAAACATGCATTATGTATCATTCTGCACATAAGGGATTGTACCCCTTCTCTTTTGCCACCAGTACTACTTTCTTTTTGAGTAGCTATATGTAAATTTTTGATGAAGCAGTAGGTATTGCATCTATAGTTCATGGGGGTTTTAAACCTGGCATACAGAATCATGGACAGAAGGGATTGGCACATTCCGGTGTTCTGAGCAGTTCCATGGCTGTTATAAATTTCTTATAAAAGTATTGCTAAGTCAGTGTAGAACAGTAGAAGCCTAAACTCTGGAATATTGAACTAGACAAGTAAACTCCAGTGTGAAAGAAGCTTGTTAGTGGGTTTTTTTCACAGCAAAGGATGATTATTTTTTTCATTTTGCTTTCAAACAATGCCCCGAGTTCCCTAGGCAGGGAGCAGGCATGCTGTGCTTAAAAATTTTATGCATTAGACAAGACAGATGTTATACTTTTAGCTTATACTCTCCCAAATGTGTTTTGCAGTCTTTGTTTTTTTCCCTTTTCTGGCAGACTTGTTAAGGTACATTTCTTGTCAATTAATAGTATCTCAGTTCTCTGCAGAGAAATGGTCTGAGAGAATATTAAATGGTGACGTGTAAACACAATGACCACAGTTCTTGCCATTCTTGCTTAAACCTTCTCAGTTTAAGCAAAATCCTCACTAAAGATAGCATAAAATATGTCCTTAGCCAGTACAGCATCGGTATTTTCACACAGGACTCATAGTAGATCCTCAACAAAAAGAACCTAATCAGCATAACTGCTTGATATTAATCAGAGGTGGAAATGCACATTTATCAAGACATCAAAAAATATCAACCCATGACATTTTAGACAGAAGATATTATATGAGATACTATAGGAAAATATATAGGGAGCCCAAGTATCTAACTAAAACTTCCTGCATTTTTTTTCATCCTTTTGTACTCTTTTCCTGTCCTTTTTCAGTATGATCTATGTGATTATTTATGATGATTTTCTTTTGCAAGGCTCCCTTCTTCTGTTTCTTTGTTTCTACACTCCTTTTATCCACTTACACCTTCTCCTTCCCACTTACTTGTGTAATTGTAGAAAGTGCCTTTTTTTATGTAACAAAACAAAAGTTTCACAAAATATTTCGAGGGTTCTCAAGATGTTGTCAAGCTGCCACTTACCTGAACACAAACTAAAATTGATTTTAGCTATCAGACTAATGAGAAAACCTTACAGAGAGTTTCTCCACTGCTGGAAAGGACTAGCACAAGAATGTCATATACACAATCAAACCTGGAGTCAGAAATGCCTGGTGAATGCAGTGGGAGTTGTTTGATCCATAGCAGAATGGCTGCTGTTTGCAATTGAGAGAACAGGGAAAATCTGTCCACTTCTGCCTGGCTTGTGTCAAAGAGGAAAAGTTAAAGCAGGTGGGAGTGAAATCATGTTTCCTCACTAAATTAAATGTAGAAAGCTGGTGCAAGTTCAATGAATTTTTAATGCTCGTGGTGGAGGTTGTACATTTTCTGTAATTACTTTTAGATGTTTCTGCACACTCAGTTTACCACTGAAGGCATTATTTGACCATGGGTGTCAGCATACATGTCTAGCTAAAGTTCAGGCCAGAACCACGGCCTTCAGCTAAGATCTTCAATTCTTGTTCAGGAGCTGTGAGATATAGCTTTGGGTTTTTAAACAAATCCCTGCATTGTCTCATCTCTGGTGCTATTGCCTACCCCAGGGGTCGCTGCTGTGTCAGGATGCTTCCAAACTGGAGTTGACAACCTAACAGTTTTGAGATTAATGTTGATGAATCCTTGGATGCCATTAGCATATGTTAATTACTCATTAGTGTATGTACATAGCATGGTGAGTGGAAAGCCATGTGTCCCCATCATATTTGCATATGACTTTCTGAAAATTCCTCTGTGGCCACAATGGTCAAAGCAGTATCTCTTATATCTTGAAGGTGGACTGACATTGAGAGAAGGCAGCAGTGCTTAAATCCCAACCACAGTAAAATCCCAATGCTCTGAAAGCTTTGGAGAAATGGCTGACCATAAAGGCTTTAACGTCCAAAATCACTGTTGATGGTGCATTTAAATGGGGAAGGAGTGGGAGGAACACTTGAAATGCTTATTTTGAAGCAGTCAAAAAACTCAACATAGAATGCTCAGGGTGCTCCTTTCATCATTTCTTCACACTTTTTGTGTCCCACTTTTGAAATGAGAGAATGCAGCATTCATTTTTCATAAACTGGGAAAACTGATGTTTTGGATACATGTTAAAATTATACCTGTGACTACTTCACCTTTTTTTCCTTTTTCTATAGCTCTAAACGTGGCTCTGTATTAGTTCCTTCATAATTTTTACTTCTATTTTTCTGCTATTATTCACCAATCAAAAGTATTAATTGCATTAGTTCATTCCTGTTCAGCCCTCCAGAAATTTTCCTTTCTCTCCTTATGCAGATATACTTTTATCAAAACACAGGAAATACCCACTTTGCATGCTAGCTGTCAAAATAAAATGGCACAAACACAGCATCTGTCTGCATCACAGAAGGCACAGTTTGTTTCCAAAAGTATTCAATCCATAGATGAGAGGTTAATGAGGCAGTATAGAACAAATGCACTTATAGGTGATTTCAAATGTTAAAATCTTGGTATCACATTTATAGGCATGTGCAGGTGCAAAACTGGGGATTAATATAGAATTGGAATTGCAGGATCACAGAATGGGTAAAGTTGGAGGCGACCGACTTTTTTTAACTTTAAGTTGAGCATGACCAGGTATTCCAAATATTGTGTGCAGGGTCAACTTGGGATGCAGCTTCTAAGCATCCCAAGTTTCTCAAAGATGAAATAAAATTAACAGATATATCTATGAAAATTTGGCTGTTACTGTTCTAAAATCTGTTAACTGGCAAATGTCTTCTTAAAACAACAGTTCCTTTCTGAGCCAGGACTGAGTTAACTTTGGAATCATGTCTCATTGTGTTCGGAATGAATGCAGGCTCTAGGGAGTATCATGTGACAGGATTTCCATCCCCAACACTCTGGGCAAGGAGTAGTGGCGAAGATAACAGTACTGGAGGGCTCCAAAAGAAAAAATAAAAAGGGAGAAAATAAAGATCTTGGGTTACTAAGTTTTATTGCTTCTCTTATAGCAGGTAGTGATGTGCTGCCACAGGGCTCCTGTATTATTACAACTATCATTTATTTTAACCAGTAATGGCCTTATTTGGGTTTTACATCTAGCATTTTTATATCTGTCAAAGTCAACAGTATTCATGTAGATTAAATGCTGTTTCCCCCGTGTACTGCTCCTAAGACACCGAAAGAAACTGAATAGTATTGTTATGGGATATTTGTCTTTGTTGGGGAATAATAGTTCTTAACAGGATTGCAGAAGTCCTGTAGAAATACCTGGTTTTGCATACGATCCCAGATTCCAGTACTGGGAACTTGTATCTTTCTTGTTCAAAAGTGAGATGAAAAATAATAGCCAAACCGTGATGACTGAAAAGGTTTAGTCAAACAAATTTAGCTTGTGGTAGTCTTTGCAAACTCTTTATCAGTGTTTTCCATTGGTGTGTTGTACAGCCAACCATAACTGCTCCTTCTGTACTAAAATGATAATAGTAATGTATGAGTCCTTGGTTTATCTTTCACAAAGCTGGTAAGAATAGATACTTGTCCGGTAGTTAAATAGTATTAAATAACAGTGTTAAATAGAATTTCAACATTATCAACAAGACCTGAGCTCTTAATATTAATTAACAGAACTAATTATCTAACAGCGTTTTCATGTTCATTGTTCTATTACGTAAACTGTCAAAAATGCAAGTGTATTGTGTATTTAAGAACAATTTGCTTTATTATGTTCTCTTTGTTTTTAATAAATGTAACATTTTCTTTAAAGAAAATGTTACAGTGTGAAAAGTCTCCATAAAGTGGGTTGTTTTGTATATACATATGCATTAATTACCTACACTGATTTCTTAAAGAATATGAACTGAATACTAAAGCAAGAGGGTAATTTGCATGTGCAGCTTAGAATATTTCTTACTTAGAGGCGTTGAAGCACAAACAGCACAGTTCATTTGCCCCCATCAAAATGTCTTGGTGATGTTTTATGAAAGTAGTCTATAAAGCAGGAAGAGACAGGAAATGTAGTTATAGTAAAGTATTTGGATTCTACTTCTTAGACTACAGAATATTGCTTCTAGTAGTGAGAAACAATGTCTTGGGTATTGGGTGAATTCAGTTTGTGTGACAAGGCTTTGGTAGTGGGGGGACTACAGAGGTGGCTGCCAGAAGCTTCCCCCATGTCCGACAGAGCCAGTGCCAGGCAGTTCCAAGACAGACCTGCTGCTGGCCAAGGGCAAGCCCATCAGTGTCAGTGATAGCCCTCTGGGATAATGTATTTAAGAAGGGGGAAAAAAAGCCCTGCACAACTGCAGCTGCAGCCAGAGAGAGGAGTCAGAATATGTGAGATACAGCTGTGCAGACACCAAGGTCACTGGAGAAGAAGGGGCAGGAGGAGCTCCAGGCACTTGAGCTGAGATTCCCCTGCAGTGGTGCTGACCATGGTGAGGCAGCTGTACCCTTGCAATCCATGAAAGTCCACAGTGGAGCAGAGATCCACCTGATGCCCATGGAGGATCCTACACTGGAGCAGGTGGGTGCCTGAAGGAGGCTGTGACCCTGTAGGAAGCCTGGACTGGAGTAGGCTCTTGACAAGGATCTGTGGCCTCATGGAAAGAGGAGCCCACAGTGGAGTAGGTTGGCTGGCAGGACCTGTGACCCCACTGGGGAGCCACATTGGAGCAGTCTGCTCCTGAAGGACTGAACCCTATGGAACGTATCCACGCCAGAGCAGTTTGTGAAGGACTGCAGCCTGTGGGACAGACTTATGTAGCATAAGTTCATGGAGAGATGTCTCCTGTGGGAGGGATCCCATGCTGGAGCAGGGAAAGAGTGTGAGGAGTCCTCCCCCTGAGGAGGAGGGAGCGGCAGAAACAATGAATGGACAGCAGCCCCCTTTCCCCATCCCCCCATGCCGCTGGAGAGAAGGAGGTAGAGAATCAGGAATAAAATTAAGCCCAGGAAAGAAGGAGGAGTGGGTGGAAGGTATTCTTAAGGTTTGGGTTTAGTTCTCATTAGCCTATTCCGATTTGATTGGCAATAAATTCAAATACTCTCCCCAGGTCGAGTCTGCTTTGCCTGTGACAGTAACTGGTGACTGATCTCCCTGTCCTTATCTCAACTCAGATGCCTTTCCTTATATTTTCTCTCCCCTGACCAGCTGAGGAATGATAGAGCAGCTTTGGTGGATACCTGGCTTCACACCATAGCTTAGTTTCTAGGATCTAGGAAATAGAAAACAGAGCCTCTGCACAGCTTGTTTGGTATTATATACAGACATATTTCATAACTGCACATCAGTCTCCACATTCCACCTTTTATGCATGACTCTGAGTCCGATTTTCTGCTTTTTATACTGTAACCAGCATTGAGAATTATTTACTATCTTTAACTCCTTAGCACTGGCTAATTTTATTCTGATATATCAAAGTAATTAATATAAACAAGAACATATTAATGATAAGAGTATGGATGGCTTGGTAGCAACCAAATTGTAGTGGGTTCAGTTCATAAACCAGGAGGAAACACCAATTAGAGTGTAGTGGTTTTGGTCCAAAATACTCATTACTTACTTATTTACCTTCTGTGAGATAAGAATTAGGAGAAAGCAAAGTAGGCACAAAACTTAATATAAAGAAGTTTATTAACAGACCTAAAAGAAAGGAAAAAAAGTCAGACCACACCTTCAGAACACTCTTCCTCCCCGCGCCTTTCCCCCTTCTCCCATTGACAATGTAAAAAGACAACCCTTGAGATTTTCAGTGAGGTTACCACTTCCATAATGACCTTGTTCAGTTCACTTAGGGAGAGGAGTGTCTCTTGCTCATGCTATGGAGACATCTTCACAAGAAGTTCAATCATGGCTTCAGTAACACAATGAGTCGCCCGTGTTGGTTCTCTGCTTGCATGTGAAAGTCCCTTCCCCCAAACTGTGGCTTT
Source organism: Corvus moneduloides (assembly GCF_009650955.1). NCBI lineage: Eukaryota > Metazoa > Chordata > Aves > Passeriformes > Corvidae > Corvus > Corvus moneduloides. Next base: position 105,550,219 of record NC_045476.1, on the reverse strand, counting down.
CCCCACAACTGCTTTCGAGGGTCCAATCTTGAGCTATTGGGGTACCATCTTAAGGTTGAGCTGTTCAGAAACAAAGGTTCTCTTCACCCATCTCTGGGAGCATCTTCATCTCTAAGAATAGAGGCCCTCCCCCTTCCCTGGGAGCAAAAGGGTCCTCATCATCTTCATCTCTAGGACTATCTCTGGGAGTATCTCTAGGAACAGAGGTCTTTCTCCTTCCAATTGGAGCAAGAGTCCTCATCACTTCCATCTCTCCCTGCTCAAACTTCTCATCAAATTACAGCTGCTTCAGCATTTGCTTATTCCAGCACAGGTGCTTTTGCTCACAAGTACAGTTTGAACGCTCCAACCCCCCAGGCTTTCGTGAAATTACAGCAGGTACTCTGATATATCATAGTCCATCACCACTATAGCTTTAAAACAGAATTTCAGCTTTAAGCATCTCCTCTTTCTCCTCCCTCAGGATCTGAGCTCTTCTTTCTTTACTTAATGTCTGCAGGCTTCATCTGTTCTGGAGGAAACTTACACCACTAAAAGGGTTAATCTCACCCGGCCCTGCAGCTGGAATTTGCTTATCGCTGTTGGTCACATGATCTTTGCCGGGCAGCGGGGCAGCTTCAGCTGAATTTTTGGCTGCACTGGAGTGGGGGGGTGGGGGAGCCGGGCCGTGCTGTCTGCACGTAACAGGGCTGTTGGGGGGCTGCGGGTGGAACAGGGCCGCACGGCTCCAGGATGGCTGTGTCCCGGCCCAGCCTGGGCTGAGCAGGTCCTGGCCCAGCCCTGCTGGACCAAATGGGCCCAGTCTGATTACCTGTCCTCCAGCTGGAAGCAAGAGAGACCTTTCCCGGGGTTTGTCCATTCTTTAATGTGGACCACAGAGCCATGTCAAGCTTTTTGAAGTGGCTTAAAAAATTGTCAGTATTCAACCTAGCCAGTTGATGGGTTCTGTCAAGTCATAGAGGAAGCTGTAAGCACCTCTTTGCAAGAAAATCACTTCCATAGCTATGCTAACCCATGACACAAATAAAAGTTGTCTGAAATAAGTCCCAGATAGAATCCTCCTTCTTTATCAAAACTGAACCTCAGGAAAAAAACTAAAATCTACCTTTTTCCACTGTGTCCTATGATAGACAGGGGTAAACCCTGTGGAAATGAAATAGAGGATTATAATGCTAGTGGGCAATCATTGATGTAGTCCAGACAAAGTCACAGTGCGCTTTCTGCACTTCCATTAAACAAAAAGGGGAAAACATCTGACATGCAGGAAAGGGTTGGTGTCCCTAGTATGCCCCAGTAGTCTAAATGTGCTATCACAGAGGGCATCACAGAGACAGTGGCCGTAGAGGCAGCATAGTCAATGAAAAAAAAGTATCCCAAGAGGCATAATTACCACCAGTACTGTACAGAAATCTGTCCTATGTGACAAAACAAATAAAAACATGTTTTCATGAGAAAATTTTTGTTTCTGGTATATTATATGACTTAAATGGGTTTTGGTTTAGGCAGAAAAAGAAATAATCTTATAGTGGAAAAATACTCTTTACTCACAAAGTGAGTCCCCCTACAACTCTCCCTATAAGAGGGAAAATTTGTAAGCTATCACATCTCTGCTCAGAAAGATTAGCAATGTATTCATCTGACTAGCACATAAGATTTTTGCTACCATGACTGCATGTAATATCTTTAAAAGATTTGCAACTCAGAATGCATTAAGATCGTCTAGGTAATATTAGAGAAGGACTGCTGGATTCCTCTGAGTGGTGGAGTTCCGCCTACCTGGCAGAAAATCATCATCAATCATTTCCACTCCATCTGTGAACATTTTCCTTCTCAGAATTGCAAAATGTTTCTATAAATGGCCTTAGTAGGAAAGTTACATTGATAGCATGGTGATCCCTTAGTGTATTTAGTCAAAAACACTGAGGATGACTCAAGAAGCACGAGATCTGACCTTGAACAAATCTTCAGGGCTAAGCTTCATGATCAAGTTACTGAGCCTTAGCAGAGGTGTGATAATATTCGAAGTTCCCTGTATTAACTCAGGCCAAATTCGAGGATATTCCACTCTCTATATCTCATAAGCATATTCAAGAGCAGTGTAAAGTTTCCCACCTCAGCTTAAGTGCAAAAACATGACAATAAGTGTCATGGAGGAATGTCTATAGCTGTCAATTAGTAGATAGCATGCATAATTGCTTTTTCTTTTGCATATTCTTGCCAATAAATAACCATGATTAAGGGGGGCAGGCAGACACCCCATGTATCAGAACATTTTTGTGATTTGCTTCTCAGATCATAAAATTGCCAGGATAGCCTTTTGACACTCCAGATAAAACTCTAAAATGCTGACAGCAAGGCATGGCATTTTTACTCATTATTCCTATACGGAATGTGTAACAGACCACACTCAGATTCTCTGTCTACTTCTTCTGAATGTTGCACTTTGTATCATTGCTGTGCTTCACCTTGGTGATCTTCATTTCCCATTCACAGATTTTTCTCTGGACTTCTTCCCTGCTTTCACCAACGTCGTCTCAGCTTTGGGTCTTTCTGACCATGTCTGCTGTCGAAGTTGTATACCTGAATCATTTACACTTTGTGCACATTTTCTATTAATTGTCTTCTCTCTACTTCACCCATAGAACTTTCCTAGGTCCCACACATACTCTGTTTATGAAGTTACCTTTTTTCCTTATGGATTCTCCATGTAAAGTATCCCTTTTTGCCTGTTCTGTAGTAAGTTAGAAATTCTTATAACAATTTCCTTTTTCCTGCCTTTGTTTTTCTATCCTTTCAACATAGATGTTGACTTACAATTTCATAAAAACATGCATAGTTTATTTTTCAGTTGTCTTGATAAGCATTCCTAGGCATAAAGGGAGCCTTTTATCTAAATATGCTCCTGCCACAAAGAGTTTATTTGCTTTCCTTACTTTTTTGTTGTTGTTTTCTCAGAAAAGAACAACTTTGGCAGGAAGCAAGCTAGCATGTGTTGAAGGCTGGAATGAGCAAAGAATTTGGACCCTCAGGGAAGCTTTGTATTCATTTTGTAGTGAGGTCTGCTGGTTAGCTGGCCTGTCTTTAGTGTATGCTGTGTGTATCGTCCTTGCACAAAGAACAAACAGGATTTCTGTCAAAACGGCTTAGCTCAAGTTAAGATAACAACAAACAAGGAAAGAACAAAAGTTAGATATCCACAAGAGAGATAGTGTTTGTGTGTCTTCACTGATAATCTAATTAAATTGGAAGCAAAATTGCAAGTTTCCACCGCTTTTTAGAAAATCAAAGCTGTAGCAACACAAGAAATAAGTGTCTCAGTTCAGAGTTAGATACTGCATACTAATTAGTTTTTTTCATAACTGACAGCCACAGCTTCAAGGCTTTAAAGAGAGACTGACTTTTATTTCCTACTCAGAAGTAACAGGTCTGGTCCCATATGTGGCATCTGACTACCTTCTTTGTCATACAGGAAATAAGCATTAGCTAACTAAGCACTTGTGAGGTGGATCAAGGCAGAGCTCAGAGGGTCGTGATCAGAGGAGTAAACCCAGTTGGAGGCCTGCAGTCAGTGGCATTCCCCAGGGATCAATACTGGGTCCAGTCTTACTCAGCTGGTTTATCAATGACCTGGACGAAGGGATAGAAGGTACCCTCAGCAAGTTTGATGATGATACAAAACTGGGGGAGTTCAGGATACAACTGAAGGCTCTGCTGCCATTCAGTGGGACCTTGATAGGCTGGAGAGTTGAACAGAGAGAAACCTAATGAGGTTCAACAAGGGCAAGTGCAGGGTCCTGCAGCTGGAGAGGAATAACCTCAAGCAGCAGCACAGTTTGGGGGCTGACCTACTGAAGAGCAGCTCTGCAGGGAAGGACCTGGGAGTCCTGGTGGGTGACAAGTTGACCATGAGCTGGCAGTGTGTCCTTGCACCCAAGAGAGCCAATGGGATCCTGGGGTGCATTGGGAAGAGTGTGGCCAGCAGATGGAGGAAGGTGATCCTGCCCCTCTACTTGGCCCTAGTGAGGCCACATCTGGAGTGCTGTGTCAGTTCTCCTTCCTCAGTACAATAAAGACAAGGAGGTACAGAGGGTGCAGCAGAGGCCCAAAGATGATGAGGGGTCTGGAGCATTTCTCTTACGAGGAGAGACTGTGGGGGCTGGGCCTGTTCAGTCTGGAGAAGAGAAGAGTGAGAGGGGACCTCACCAATACATCCAAACATCTCATAATGGGGCATCAAGAGGAGGGTGCCAGACTCTTTTCAGTGGTGCCCAGTGACAGGACGAGGAGCGAATCACCATCAACTAAAACACAGTAAGTTCTACCTCAACATGAGGAAGAACTTCTTTACATTGAGGGTGACAGAGAGCTGGAACAGGCTGTGCAGGGAGGTCAAGGAGTCTCCCTCTCTGAAGACATTTAAATCTCACCTGAACAAATTCCCGTGTTACCTGCTCTAGGCAACCCTGCCTTGGAAAGGGGACTTGGATTAGATGATTTCCAGAGGCCCCTTCCAGTTCTAACAATTCCGTGACCCTGTGATTTTATTAATTTTTGGGCCTTGAAGTGTCTGAGTAAACAGCTCCACTCTTTTAAGGACACCATTTTCCACACACTAGCTTTGGAGCATGCAACAGCAATTACACCCAGTTTGGTACTGTTAACTTTTAGCACTCTGGTTAGTGGACATTACATATTCATGACCTGTTCTCATTTAAGAATTTAAAGTCTATTTCTTTTTCAAGAACTAGGAATGCTTAAGTAAGGTAGTTATTTATTACCTGTTAGTTATTAATAGCTATAATTATTAGTAGCAATTATTTATTAACAGTAAACATTTTTATGATTTTTTTTCAGTTTCTATTTGAGGACGTTTACCTCTTTTTAGTTATTTGTATGTAATTTGATACACTTTTGAGTTTATAAATCAGCCATTATTTCTTTAATCCTAAATTATTTGTTGGTAAAAAGAACTCGTTCAAATTCATTAAAAATTAAATGTAGTGTAGGTATATTAAGAGCTAAAGTTTTTCTACTTACAATTGTAAGTTTTCCTTTATTTTAAAACAAAGAAATAATTTTTCTGGGCATTTCAGTTTTCAGACAACCTTAATTTTTGTGAAAATACATTTTACCCCTAACTGAAATAGTGAAGCTGATATGTCAAATTCTTGTCTTCTCATGCAGTTGCTGAATATTGCACTGTTAAACTTTTAAAATATTTCAGAACATGACAGCATGAACTTCTATTTTGAAAAAAGTACTTTTTGTAAATGGTGGTCAAGTCAATGACGTTTCCTTTTGAAGGGAATTCTACAAGGTTAATATACAGTATTGATTCTAATCTAAAAGACTGAAGTTACATAGTGAGCAAAGGCAGTGGGAAACCTTTGTATAAATTTGGGAAATGTTGAAAAAAGTCTGTCAGTGGTGGTGGGAAAATCTCTTTGGCTTGAACAAAAATTCTACCTTCAATAAAAGCTGGAACTTTCACTGTTGATCTCTGAATCCAGTTTGCCCTCGGCCAAAAGCTGAGCTCTCACGTTCTCTCTATTCTTTCTCCTGGCCCTTGAGCCAGATCTAGTAATGGTGATGGTTGTGAAAAGCTGTTGCAGTATTTCATATAATTAAAAAATTGCAACTATTTGCGGCACTGTTTATCTAGTGCTGTCACTTGTCTGTCCAGTTTTATCATTCTGTAACAATATATGAAAATAATGCACTTTTCTATTTCAGTCAAAGCACTTCATACATATTAATGCATTGAATCCTTAAACATTTTAAAGTATAGGTTAATGACTTCCCTGTTTTAAAGTTGAAAACCACAGAAATAGATCAGCATTTTCAAGCACCCGCAGACTGTAAGTATCTCATAAAAAAATTGAAGTATACAAAATCAGTGACTTTTTTTTTAACAGTGAAGGTCATGCTGAGTAGGACTGTATTGCTTAACTGTGACAGTACCAGGAAAAAAGAGGCCCAGACCTTTGTCCTGCCTTTTCTTGAAAGTGATTTTAGGGCATGCAAAAGTTATGAAAATGCTATTAAATTGGCAGCTGATCAACCATGTGTGCTTTGAACACAGATAAATTTGACTTTACCCACAGTTACTTCATTTTGACTTGTAAAATCCAACGCATTAGCAAGGCTAAACCTGAAATTGTAGCTTTATAGGGACAGTTATCTGGCGTCTATAAGGACCATAGAGAAAATAGCTTTTTGTTCTACTGGCTTTGTTTGGACTATAAATAGAACAAGACAAGAAGTCTTGTTTCAGCTCATGGACTTGTCTGTTCCTGTTGGCCGGATATGTAAAGGTCCTCTGCTTTTTTGGCAAAACCCTTAGGCTTAGGAGAGTACCTTTTCCCTGTCCTCATCTTCATCACACTTAAGAGTGCTTCTATTTTAGTCTATGTTTCCTTATTCTAGGACTGAAACTAACCCTAATGAGGCTATTGATCTTGGTTTGTGAATAGAATAGAATAGAATAGAATAGAATAGAATGGAATAGAAAATACCCAAGAGTAGACTGGACTAGACTAGACTAGAAAGTCTAAACTCAGATTTTCACCTGAGTAAAGGAATAATCTTCTGAGGTGATGAACAGGAAAACTTCACTATGGCAAAGGGATTCATCCCCTTAGGAGACAGATTATTAATAAGAAGTTTAAATAGAAGAAAGAAAGTTTTATGCTAACAATTTCTGCTGCTTTTACCTGGTTCAGATGTGCCAGGTAACAACTGCTTCATTCTTTGGGGCATTAAATCCTATTAAACTTCAAGTTGAGTTAGGGGAATTCAGCACTTTAAAAAATGATGCCCATAATTCTCCTTCACCTCCAATTTTGAGCAGCTGTGTGCATACTATCCATCATTAGCCAGGGAAGCCCTCATGGGGAGGCTGGTGGCAATGGCTTTCCAACACTGGTGTGACATGTGCACCACTGCTGAGGCTGGGAAGCAAGGCAGCATCCTGTGCAGTGGGTGAGGTGCCAGGGCAGTGCCACAGCCTGCACCAGTGCCTCCAGCCAGGGACAGACCCTACTCTGGTCAGCAGTGCTGGTGGCTGGGATTTGTGTGGTGAAAACAGGCAGCTAAGTTCTGAATGTTAATCATGCCCCATTGCCTGCTTCCTTGTTTTTATCCCTGTAGGATTTTTTATCCTCTGAAACCAACAAAAAGATCATATTTTCCTTCCATTTCTGAAATCCCATCCTTTTTCCCAGACTTTCCATTTCACGCCGTTTGAATTTTATTAAGATCTCTTTACACAAGAGCAGAGTACTGGCTATATGATGCCCTGAGGGATCTGAAAGGCTGTTGCCATAATGTCACAAAACTCTGGGGACATTTTATTTCCACCAGAAGCTCTTTGGAGGACTGTGGCTAAGGATATAACACATCTTAAATGTTTACAGCAGGGATCTTGATCTCCACTGGAATCTAATACAAAAGCTTTCTTTTTTTAATCTCTTAATTAGCACATCACATTAACACAGTTTAAATAATACCTATCTATTAAGTGGATCGTATTTTATATATGTTTTGCAATGAAGAAAGCTGGTATTATTCCACAATTATGGATAATATTGTTAATCATATATTCTTAAGACTATGAATTTCTTTTCAATACCTCAGTTGATCACTACAAAGTATTTTCACCAGGTGTTTTCCAGAAGCACCTCTGTTTACTGCTTCCAATACTTCCTGTTCTTCCCAAACACAGACATGCATAAATTCTTTGTAGGAGGCTCACAGTAGCGTGTCTCCTCCAGTGAACAGGAAAAGATTTTTTAAGTGTTAATAAGGTTTTATTTTCACTGGTCAACCTTGAAATCAAAAGCAACTTCTGAACACTCAGTAGTCCCTCATATAGCACAACAGTCCTGTTTAGATGACTTTTAAAATGAAATTGTTTGGGAAGCCATATTCTAATTTGACAAAAAGATAAGTCTCGTGAAAAAAAGTATTGTATTTTCAAAAAGCTGCAGTATAACAGTGTGTGTATGTGCATGCATAGAATATAGTAGGAGACATATTTAAATTATTATTTAAGTAAAATAGTATAGATATGTTCATTTGATGGGAATTTTTTTTGTAAAATTTAATTCGTGAATAATCATACAGAATCTGGGATGCAAATTCTAAAGATATCGATATTTTAAAACCCATTTGAATGTTGAACAATTTGGGACACATTTTTCTAAAATTTTTAAAATTCTGTATGTTTTGGGCTTTCTGGGATCATGCTGAAGATACTGGGATATTAACAAAATTTGATTTCCTTAAAAATAATGTAAACATCCAAAATATTAAAGGAGTATGGTATTTTAAGGCAAATCAAAATCTCTCTATTGTTGATGCATGTTATGCATCAGTGACTCAAGTCAAAAACTTTCTGTCACCAATAACTGAAAATCTTTACAGGAGGTATCAGACCAAATAAAAAGGATTTTTGAAATTCCGTTTCTAAAACTGCAAGAAGTCTATAAAAAATACATAAATCAGATACTGATGATATAATGGAACTACTAATATAAATACATTGAATTGCGCCACTGTTTAACAGCATGTACATCCTCCAAGTAACGGTCACACAGCAATCTAACATTGTTTCCTACTCCTATTTCCTGTGTTTCCCAGACCTTTTTGTCACTGTATTTACTACGTACCACTCTTCTTCCTCAGAACAATGCCTCACTGATATCACAGATAAGGATAACAGCAGCGGCTCTCTCAAAAGAAGAAAGTAAATTTTATTTCTGGAGGTTTTTTCATTATTTAATCTTCTTTTACAACAGAAACTGTTCCTATTCTCAAATAGACTGAATGGCTTTTCTAATTATCAGGATAGCTTTGGATGCTGCCTCACAAAAATGTACTGACAGAGGTAGTAATAATTTAACCCTTTTAATGCTGTCTTTCAGTACTTCTCTGTAGTGATTAACCATAATAGCATTTTTAATTGCTCAGTGTTCTCTTAAAATGTCAGATTTTCAAAGTCATGATGTACTATGTATTTCTGGCATCAACAGGTTAAAAGACTTAAATTTAGCTCCCACTTACTGGTGCAGACATTAGGAAAAAATGGCAGAAATAACTGACTCTATTACCTCAAGTTCTTATTTCATGGTAAAGCTTATTTTTAACTATCCAGATGTTGATTAAAACGGAATTTAAAAAAATATGTTAATGAAGTTCTGCCCATCTCTTGGAATATGTCTCTCTCTGATGGTAAAAATAACTGCAGATGTTTGGAAATTCAGAGTTTAACTACATCTCTAAAGTTGGCATTTGCTGCTGTAAGGTATGCACTTCTTATAATAGTTAGATAAAATTACACAGTGCTTTTTTTTTTTTCTTTCCATTCTGCTTAAATCTCTCTGCAGGATGTGTGACACAGGAGAAGGGCTGTTCACCTTTCAAACACGGGAAGGAGAAATGATATATCAGAAGGTCCATTCCGCAACACTGGCAATAGCAGAGCAGCATGAAAGATTAATGATGGAAATGGAGCAGAAGGCAAGGGTAAGGTCCTTTCACCAAAAGTATTTAAACTTATAAAAATTGGTAATAAACCAAATTTGGTGGATCCAACTGTAACGATGGTATCAGCTGTGTGGCTAAGACAAAACAGACTCAGATTTATGTATTTTCATGGTCAGGGATCCTCAGTGCGTGCTGCAGAATGATCTTTTGTAGGGGACTTTTTGGAATGGTGGATACCATTAGACATGAGATCCATGGTCACCTTCTCTGAAATTCAGGCTCTGTTACTCAGAGATTAAACCTTTAGCTTATGTGTTGACTACTGATGAATGAGTTTTAATTGCTTCTCATGGCCTCAAAGGTGGAAAAAAACTCCAGTATAAACACTTCTAGGTGACATGTTCTGTTTTTCTTAACCCCTGAAAGAAATTACTTTTTCTACACTATAAGTAGCAATGCAATATCAGTTCAAAAAGAACTATTTTAGTATTTTTAGTTCAGAATTTCCAGTTTGCACAAGCTGTGTTTAAGTGACTACTATTGAAAGATTTGGAGTTCTTTTAAGACAGCAAGTAAAATGTTTACCCTGCATTCTTAGAAGTAGAGATGGTCTTTAATGATTGTTCTGGAAAGCTGACTTGCAGATCAGGGAACCTAGTCTGCATGCTTTTCTTCTGAGATGACCATGATTCTCTGCATATCTTCTTCCCTAGACAGAGATTTTAGGTTAACTGTGGCATTTCCTTCCTTTCCTCATCCATAGTGTACATGCCTACAGTCATGTAAACATGACTTACATGCATCTATTCCCCATGCTCCACCAAATGTCAAAATATCTTTCTCACTCTCCTGAGACAAAGGGTCTTGCAAGGAGCAACCTGAGACCCCAATATTCAACTGTTCTTAATTACTCCTCAGATACTGGAGAATCAGACAATGTTAAGGGATGGAACTGAACCTTAAAGATCATCTAGTTCCAACGTCCCCTGCCGTGGACAGAGATACAATTTTCCTTATTCACTGAAAAATAAACTAGAAAAAGACTTATATTTCCATGTCAAAAGTCTGCTATGTTGAATGTTCCTCTCAGACTTTGCATGTCCTTTATGAGAATCTGAATTGGGAAGCCATTAAAATGGCCCTTTTTTTGTGGTTTATGAAAAAAAGGAAGATGGATTTTTCCATAAAACTACACAAAGTAGGAACCTTTGCATAATAGTTGAGATGCACAAACTTTGCAGAGGAAATGCAGGAAGAGGAGAGTTTGCAATGAAGATTAATAAGGAGCAATTGCTGGAAAGTCCAACACAAGGTAGAATAATTGGAAGTCTATGTACAGTAGAACTGCTGGCAAAAAACCACTGCATTCTGCTGGGCAAAAAGTGGTTGAATAATAGGAAAAAAACAGGAAAAAAGCATCATTGTTTTATAATGTGCTTGCTTTTAAAGTGTCTACACCAGTAACAGAAATTAGAACATTTTCCTGCTGCCATAATAAATGCTCAGACCAGGATCATACAGGATTTTCCTTTTACAGAACCATCACTTTCAGCTCTTCCACCTGCCAATTAGCAGCTTTGCTGCTTTGTAAAGCCATTTCCATTCTGCCATCAGATGACTTCCTTGAAACCACATTTATGAAGGCTGTGGCCATATGGTCTGTAATATCAAATTCTGAGCGAGAGCAGGCTGAGAAATAGAAATGACTCATCAGCCACGCCGTGTATGATGTGATGTACTTGTCTCCTGGATGAGGCTGCTCTCTGATCTGCACAAGGAGATCAGTAGAGGCCCCCATAGGCTGCTGTGGGCTGTGTAAAAGAGGCTGAAAAACCTGTTGATTTTATGGTTCAACTAATAAACTAATGTTAGTTTGGATTTCGAAACTCTGCTGCTCTGAGCTGGTGAGATGCTGAACATGTGTCATCTGCGACATCTGAGTTTAATTCATATTAGAAACAAAATCTAAAGATACCAAATAGACTAAGTACATATTATATAGCATTTCTCAAATATAATTGCATCTAATTCCAACAGTTTCACCAAATACCTATATGTATTTTTTCCATAAGATTGGAAATTTAAATACAAGCAAAAGAATATCTTAAATCAGGGATTTAGAGGTCATAAATGTCTTTCAGGTCTTCTCAAAGCTTGACATTTGATTTTTTTATCTATAGATCTATACTTGGGGGCTTTTGCTGTTTCCTGACCCTTTCTGTAATGAACAGCTCAAGTTTTAACAGTGTTGAATTAAATCTTATATATATATATATATATATGTATGTATATATATATATGAAAATGAAAGAATTTCTTAAAAGTAAAGAAAGATGAATGCTATATCCATTATTATTATATGAATGCTATATCCATTATATATTATGTGAATTGCTATATCCATTATCTATAAGAAAAAGAAAATATATGCAACAGTAATCATTACTTCTTCCTTCCGATCGTTAGAAGTCATTTATTAGAAAGGACTCTTGTGTATATTTGTGTTCTATCCTAAATGTTAACATATTTTAAGTAATGAATACACTGAAGTTTCATTTAGTTTTTACCAGATTATAATAGGTTAGAATCTAGTATAAGAAGTGAATACAGCTTATAAAACAAATTAAAGTGAATTTTTCTACCAGAGCAACCTTGATGAACTATACAGATTATGATTACCTTTCATAGTAAATATGAAAGTACATCATCTTGATAATACGAAAATAGCAAAAAAAACTAAGTACAAAACACACCAAAAAAAAGAAGCCAGAAACAAATTCTGGTAAAGAAAAAAGATAAAATTAGTTACTGCCGCCAGAGAGTTGTCAGATAAAAGTATTGCAGACACGTTTACCCCATTTATGGAGGTACCTGCACACAAAAATTATTTTCCACAATGCTGAACAATAAATTCATTTTTATGCTAAAAAATCTTTTGCTCAGGCCAAGTAACATGTTGGATAACTATGTTAATAAGAGACAGACATGAGAAGGAAACTAATTCTTCCCATTGCCTTTGAAGGTGCAGGGACTGGAAGCAAAAATGTTCTGTGGCAGCTTGTACAGTACCAAATCTGTCTCTTGGACACCTCAAGCAGAAGCCCAGTCAGTTTAAGAAGGCAATCATGTGCACACTTTCATCTTCTGCCTATTTTCCTTTTGAATTGTAACACTGGAAGAAAGACCTGAAATATGAGATCAGTAGTCACTGGCATAGGTGTGGATTCGAGCCGGTTATTAGTTTTACTGAGATCAAAGCAGACTGGATTTTATTTAAAAAATTCAGCAAAGTGGACACTGATCTAATTTAGCTCAGGTGGTTTTCTTGATTGAATTTGAAATGTTGCGCTGGCAGAGTGATAGTGTTTTATGCTTGCTTTGTTTGGGACAATAGCAAGTTTGGGCCAATGCTAGTACTTAAATTGAAATTCTGTTCAGGGAAATTGTTACCTGAATATTCACTTTTTTCAGTCTTTGCTTTTTTGATGGATCACTGTAATAGCGATGATAATTCTGTTTTGTAGTTGTTTTGTGGGAGAGAGGGCAATATTGCAGTGGTCTTTAGTGCTTTTAGTTTCAAGATAACAAGTTAAAAAGAACAATGACAGTCTTTCTATTTACATGCTTTTATTTTGTGTGTTATCCACATGAGAGTGTCAGCAACTTTCCTTTTTTCACCTGAACAAACCTCTTGGTTTTTCCTCTCTCCCTCCCCCTCTCTGCCCTCTGACCCTTTCTTTGTTTGTTTGTTTTTTCCTGTGTAGTATTTAGAAGTCTGGTTGGATTATTAATCTTGAAATTACTGTGCAAAAAAAAAGTATTAGCCTCAGGAATGGCCTGTATCCCCCCACTGGCTGTAGCCTGATGCTGAGCATGGAAGATGCATGTTTGGGTGTCTAACAGCCAGCTCTATCTCTTCCCTGTCCCCAGACTGGACTGCAAGCTCTTTTCACTTCCTTTCTCTTATCTGACTGAGCCAATTCAGTTTGGTAGTTTGGCCAAAAAAACCCCAAAAACTACCTAAAAGGAGCAGGCTTCTGCAGGTTTACTGAACTGAATTGGTTTACAGAGGCAGCAGTGAACCATTAGATCTTCTCAGTTGTCCTGTCCTGAGGAGAGAAAGAAAAAGAATAATTCATCCTCCATAAATGCTTTGTCTACAAGAACACTGAGTATCCTCCTCCTTGCCATCAGGAGATGATGTTGGGTTTGGTGATCCTTTTTTAAAGAGTCTGTATTCAGATGGTTTTTTACACGAGCATATGAACAGTTGTTCTTAGCAGCCCTCATCTATCTAACCTCTACACCAGGATAACATAGCACTGGAATTTTAATCTCTGATTTTCCTCTCTAATGCCAGCTTTGATCCTCTGCCACTCAACTTCCATTGAAAACACTCCTGATGTAGCTTCTGCCCTCACAGTTGTTCAAGTGTAGAAAATGGGAGGTTAAGAGCTGTAGATTTCCTATGTTATGACTACCCATATGAGGGAGGAAGTCTGAGGAAATACTTATACCTTTTTAGCCCTATAAATTACTTCTTTCAAGAGCTGCCAGTAAAAACTTACTATGTAATCTCAAAAGAATAAAAATTTACAATGTGCAAAAAAATAAGCCTAAATAAGATAGCACTATAATTGATGTTAGCCAGCTGAACTTAATCAAACATTAGTAAAACTGAAGTATAAATGCAGGAATAAATTATAATGGCTCAAGTTTCATAACTTATTATTACTGGAAGTTTTCTATAACATTTGTTTTACTTTAGACAGCAGAGCTAAAAGCCATTTTAGATTGTGATCTTTTTAACATTTCCTGGGAGATAAACACCTCTATGAAACACTGCCTCTGTATATTTCTATTCTCATTATTTACAAGTCTTGTCTTTAAAATTCAACTTAATATAAATGAAAGAGTCATCATGATAGATTTCTGTCATTAAAAAAAAAAAAGAACATAGTATCAAAGAGTTTCTATGTATTATTTCTTTAAAAGACATTATTAGGAGGGAAATAATGAACATACCAAAGAATACAAATATCAGGCTATGTAACTGGGGTTAAGGAGAGGTTGAATAGGAAGGTGGTTAAAAAATAAGCCTGGGAGTCATTTTTCTTATATGGAACAGAATGAAGAAGGCATTTCATAAAAGCGGTCTGAGGATAAATATAAATTACAGTATTGTCAGACAGAGTATTAATAAGAATGTAAATAGAATTAAAAATATTAATGTAAATTTGTAGCGGGTTCACTTTGAAACCGGGCAGAAACACCAATTTAGTGTAGTGGTTTGGTCCAAAGTACTCATTACTATTTACCTTCTGTGAGATAAGAATTCGGAGAAAGCAAAGCAGGCACAAAACTTAAAAGAATATAAAGAAGTTTATTAACAGACCTAAAAGGAAGGAAAAAAAAGTCAGACCACACCTTCAGAACACTTCTCCTCCCCCCACCTTTCCCCCTTATCCCACTGTAAAAAGACAACCCTTGAGATTTTCAGTCAGGTTACCACTTCCATAATAACCTTGCTCAGTTCACTTAGGTAGAGGAGTCTCTCTTGCTCATGCTATGGAGACATCTCCACAAGAGGTCCTCTCATGGCTTCAGTATCACAGCGAGACAGCTGCCCAAGTTGGTTCTCTACTTGCATGTGAGAGTCCCTTCCCCCGACTTGCAGCTTTTCCCACAACTGCTTTCGAGGGTCCAATCTTGAGCTATTGGGGTACCATCTTAAGGTTGAGCTGTTCAGAAACAAAGGTTCTCTTCACCCATCTCTGGGAGCATCTTCATCTCTAAGAATAGAGGCCCTCCCCCTTCCCTGGGAGCAAAAGGGTCCTCATCATCTTCATCTCTAGGACTATCTCTGGGAGCATCTCTAGGAACAGAAGTCTTCTCCTTCCGATTGGAGCAAGTCCTCATCACTTCCATCTCTCCCTGTTCAAACTTCTCCTCAGATTACAGCTGCTTCAGCATTTGCTTATTCCAGCCCAGGTGCTTTTCCTCACAAGTACAAGTTGAACACTCCAACCCCCCATGCTTTCATGAAATTACAACAGGTACTCTGATATATCGTAGTCTATCACCACCATAGCTTCACAACCAAATTTCAGCTTTAAGCATCTCCTCTTTCTCCCCCCTCAGGATTTGAGCTCTTCCTTCTTTACTTAATGTCTGCAGGCTCCATCTGTTCTGGAGGAAACTTACACCACTAAAAGGGTTAATCTCACCCAGCCCTGCAGCTGGAATTTGCTTATCGCTGTTGGTCACATGATCTTTGCCGGGCAGCGGGGCAGCTTCAGCTGAATTTTCAGCTGCACTGGAGTGGGGGGGTGGGGGAGCCGGGCCGTGCTGTCTGCACGTAACAGGGCTGTTGGGGGGCTGCGGGTGGAACAGGGCCGCACGGCTCCAGGATGGCTGTGTCCCGGCCCAGCCTGGGCTGAGCAGGTCCCAGCTCAGACCTGGCAGGGCCCTGCCCGGGCTCACTGGGCCCTGTACGGGCCCCCCTCAGGTTACCTGTCCCCCAGCTGGAAGCAAGAGAGACCTTTCCTGGTGTTTGTCCATTCTTAAATGTGGACCACAGAGCCATGTCAAAATTTTAAGTGGCTTAAAAAATTGTCAGTATTCAAACTAGCCAGTTGATAGGTTCTGTTAGGTCATAGAGGAAGCTGTAAGCACCTCTTTGCAAGAAAATCACTTCCAGGACATTCCAGGACAATGCTTGCTAACCCACAACATGTCTTAAAATAAGAAAATAAAAACAACTGTGAGACTGGAGGGAATAACAGCGTTAGTTTAATAGTGAACTTTTAATTTTTCTTTGCTCTGTAAACAAGTCTGTACTATCTTTATCTTCATGTGTTTTGAACCTGGTCACAACCTAAACGCATACTCATCAAACATTACAGGATCAAATATCAACAAACACATTAAATATTCTCAATTTTAATTTTAACATGACAGTTTCAGTTTGAAGTATCCTACCTCTGCCACTACATCTTCAGAGCTTTGACAGGTTAACAGCTGTTATTGATGTCTTTTTGCAATGGTGCGCCTATCACCTCCTATTTCAAGTTGTGAAGTATGGGAATTTCTGAGAGATACTAGTGGGTGCTGCTGACCAAATGAATACACGAAATATTTAGCTAAATACATTTTATATATCTTTTGGGCTACATTTCACCACTCAAATTTACTTAATATAACAAAGCTCTTTTATGTTGTAACTCTGCCTAAGTGTGTTTGAGTTGACTCAGTTCCTGAAGGAGAAACAGGAGAAGAAAATTCTACAGTTCATCCATGGATGATCCCATATCATGACACATTGGTCTCTTAGTATGTTTTCTTCTATTCCTAAATTATGTATAAGATCAAGTACTGAGATTCTGAATACATATGATGATTCATGAACTCATGTACTTTATGCAAGTTAAAGCATAGCCTCAGGTCAGTTAGTCATACATACTTAGCTCAATATTGTTCCATACTTCCTGTCTGAAACTATGTGTGGTGTTGCTGTATAATGTGTGTCTAGAAATTTTATAACCCTGTAAAAACCTAGCTGCTTTATTGCAATACAGAGCTGGCGAATTGCTTACTTGGCTTGCCATGGGTGTTGTGAAGTTTATTTCTGTAATAGGATAGGATAGGATAGGATAGGATAGGATATTTCTATTGGAAAGGATCTACAGTGGTCATATAGTCAAACTGCCTGATCACTTCAGGGCTGACCAAAAGTTAAAGCACAATTTTGAGGGCATTGTCCAAATGCCTGTTAAACACTGACCACCTTGAGGCACAGACTGCCTCTCTAGGAAGTCTGCTCCAGTGTTTGACCATTCTCCCGGAAAAGAAATGCTCTCTAGAGTCCAGTCTAAGCCTCCCCTGACACAGTGGAACACTCCAGTGGTCAATCTGTCTGTGGCTATAAATTTTGCCAAGATCAACAACACCAAGAATTTTGAGTTTGTTTTGGGTTTTTTTCACATAAGTCAGAATCTGTGTACTTTTGAGTTTTAGTTTTGTAAACCAAATTCCCACAAGTAGCATAATTTTCCATATGGTTCTTGGTTCATTAAGTGTATAATGACATTTTTCTTTACTCTGATTTCTATGAGAATTTTTTTAGAATTTTTCCAGACTCATTGTTAGCCTTTAGGCTCAGAAAACTGTGTATACCTGGATGAAGTAATCCCTAAACTTACATCACAAGTCTGTTTCCAACATTCACTGCTTTATAAGAAAGCAGGAAATTTATGGATATTCAGACTGGGTGATAGTTCATCATTTTTTCAACTGGACCTCTTTTATTTTCTGATTTTAAAGAAAATATTGTCTTGAATGTAGACTTATTTCATTTTTCCAGGGACTATTAGTCATAATCAAATGCTGCAGCAGCATTCAAAAAGTATGCAGAAGGTGTCATTCACTTTCTAAAAGAAAATACCTCATCTCACGATGAAATTCAAACTCCCACATCCACTAGACTCTCCCATTTATCCCTTCCTTACCGAGTCAGGACCTTTTTTACCTCTCTTCCTCTGTGAACTGCAGGGTTTCATTGTGCCCCTGTATGGCACCTTGCAGGCTACAAGAGGTGTAAAGATGAGGTGTAAAGCCCAGATTCTCCAAGGAACTCCGTAGGTGGTTGGTGTTCCTGGATCTTTGCTGTGTGTTTGAATGAAACCATGGAATAGGGAAAGTCTTTACTATGGCAACGAAGGGTTTGTGCAGCTGCTCCTACAAAGTGATGGGGGCGGGACAGAGCTGTTCCTCATGTCACAAACACTACAGACAACATAAAGGTTTGTGGGGTATGTAGGTAAGTGGCGTGGGTAGGTGTGAGAGCAGAGCTGGGAAATCCTTACATAAGAGTGTGTCAAATATTTTGGTAGCTGGTGATGTAATTTAAATGCTGTTTTGCCATTTGGAAACTAAACTTGCCCTGGAGTTTTGAATGTTTTCAAAGTGGTAGTAGTCATGAGGGTTTTCATTCAGAGTATGGTGGGAAAAATTCAGTTCTTCCTTTGTCTGACACAGTTTTGAAATTTCTCTTATCCATAGCTATAGGGCTGGATGATCTTGAATGCAAAAAGGTACTCTAAATCTCTCCTATGGATTAAAACCCAAGTACCTTAGAACATGGATGTACATCTTTACCTAGAAATTACTCTCCTTCTCTTCTCTTTAAAAAATTCTGGAATATTTGTATACTGTTACCATGTTCTTTTAACTTTTTGTCTATCATGCTACCTAAGACTCAGATTGAAATCTGCCTTCCTGCTAATACAAACTATGAGCTCAACCAAAATTTGTATTAAAAGCTTTGCAAAGGTGTCTCACAACTGAGATGATACAACTTTTTATCTGCATGAATCCTGCTCCATCCTATGAATCCATCCTGAAGCTGCATGCATGGCTCCTATGAACACTGTTTTCCCTGTTCTCTTCACCTCAGTTATATGTTTGCATGCAGCTGGGCTGAACTGTGACGGTTTCTATTTAAGTCACTACGGTCTGGTTAGCTTTTCTAAATGCAACAGGGCAAAGATGTTTTCATAGTAAGGTATCCAAAGATGCAAACCTTCCTGAGAATTTAGCATGTAAGCACTTTAAAAAGCCCTGTTGCCACCTATCTACACGTCTACATATCTACATTCACTTTTTATAGAGCTTTTTCTTAAAAGTCAGATATCATTTATTTCAACTTTATGAAGTTGCATTTGAATATAAAAGGTTTTGAATGTTGGTGACATGAGAAAATATGTAATTTTTTTTTCACTTTTCTTGTGCTTTGCAAAATATTGCATGTTTACAGAGCTAAGAAAGTAGCTGGAGAGGCACTATCAGGCTGAAATCCATATTTGTTTCCAGAAATGCAGAAAATGAAGAGCCAAAGAACTTTTCCCTAAACAAAATTGATAATTTGTTTAGCAGTCTTATTTTCTAAAAGCTGTGGGTGATATAAGTTGTAAATTAGGAATGGCTGCTGTAATTATGTGGTGGTTGTTGCATGTCTGACTGAAGCCCAGCCCTCCCCTTAACTAACCTCAGAGAAGCATTTCATATGGAAGTTTTCTTTTGTATTGTGTGACTTCAAGCAAACTTGGTTGTATAACTATGCTGGTAGGTTCATGTCATTGAACTCTCTCAACAGAGAAGCAGGTTATGCTGACTTAAGTATTACTAAAAAATAATCCTCAAACCACCTCACCAGGGGGCTTAATTTAGTATTAATCTCAAATCTGCTGCTTTCAGAAAACTGTTTCTGATAAAATGAAGTAACTATAGAGCTTCTATTATTATTAGCAAAAATAATAGCTGATGAAGTTATCCCATGCTCTCAGGAGACAGGTATTATTATAATATTAATAGTAATGAGTAAAATGAGGCACAGAAATAATTAAGGCCAAACTCAGCTGTGTATGAATTGCCCAAGGTCATAGAGTAATCAGCTGTATGCTAGGCATGGCACAAAAACAAAACAATAACAAAACAAATCCTGAATCACAGTCAGGTGCTTATTCACCAAAGAATTAACTTCTGAAAAAGGTATTTTTCACATGCTTTTCATCAGTCTTTTGAATTATAGCATCATTTTGTGTCTCCTGTCAAGAAGGCCTCCCTCTGTTGCAGTAACTCTGTTTAGGAATTCTTTATATCACTCAAGGGAATAGTTAAGGCTTTCTCTCTGATTAATAAGAAACTTCTTTATCAATGATTTACAGAGGGGCACAGTGCTTTCCAGAGAATAGGAGAATTATAAAAAGTAATAATCTGAGAAGAGATCAAAAATTCTCATAACAGCCCTAAAGTCACTTTGTAATTCCTTCCTGTGCTTTTTGTGCTTTGGCTCATCAGGTACTTGTTGGTGAGACAAAAATTAGGTGAGTTTCACCCTATGTCTTCATTTTGCATTTTTTCTCCGCTTCTATTTCTTTTTATAAAGATGACAGGGATTTTAGCATGAAAATTATTTCTAATCTCTCTGATTATGTTTAGACTGAAGACAACAGATTCTGAGTACCTAAAAAAGCTGTATCTGACATACAGAAACTTTTCCAAGTACATGCAGTCTTTTAATATGCATTTATCAAAGTCTACCCGGACAGGGTATTGGTTATGTTCTTACGCTACTGATGTCTCAAATGATGCCAGGCATGCTAAGAATTTTCATTTATCAGCTGTGCAGGAATCTGGCTGAGGAGAATTGTTAGGCAGTAGTACAGATTATAGACCCTGTGCTGTTGGTAATAATTTGACATTATTTCACTAACCACAGTGTCTGTGTTATACAAAGATGTGCAGCTACTACAGTCAGCAAAATGTCAGTTTGACTCAATGTCACAGCACATCTCATTAGCTCTCAGATTTTCAAATCCGTTGAATATAGAATTGGAAATACTGGCATAGGAAGGGTGGTCAGCTCGCCTACTTGTGTGTTCAAAGCAGGTATAGCATCAAAACTAAATAAAGTTAGCCAGGGTCTTATCCAGTCACATTTTGAGCACCCCCAGCGATGCAGATTATGGTGCTTATTCCAGCACTTGGCTGTTCACACTGTGAAGGATTTTTTCCTGAAGTCTGTCTCAAATTTCCCTTGCCACAGCCTGTGACCTGTTGACTCTTGTCCTTTCACTGCGTATTTCTGGTAACAGTCTTCTTCGCAACATGTCTTTAATAAGAGAGAGAAAAAAATGGGGTTAGATTTCTTTTAGCCTTTGCTTTCTCATGGTGAATAAACATTAGACACTTAACCCAGCATCACTGATCATATTCTGCTTTTTAGAGGTTCTCTGCCAGGCTCTCTCCATTTTGACATTCCCCCTGTGCTTGGGCGATTTACTTTGTGAACATAGCTAGACTTCCAGATGTGTTTTCTCAAATGCCAAATAGTGGGGAAGCGTGACTTCTCTGGTTCTACTGGCCATGGTTTTGCTAATGTGGTCCAGTGTGTCGTTAGCCTCCGTCACTGCACACGTACACTAGTGTTATGATCCGGTTTAAACCCAGAAAAGCAAAGCAAGCTAAGTCTCTGAGCATAAACCGGAAAGAACTTAGAAGGTTCAAAATATTCCCAGAAATTAGATAAAAAACAATCGAGGTTAGATGTTGATGCTAAAAAATGGATGTATTTTATTTAATAGTAAAAGAGGCAAAGAGAAGGGAAGAGAAAAGAAAGAGAGAAAGAAATGGAAAAAAGAAATGTGCGTGGGGGGTGGGGGAACAGGGAGAGGTGACAGGGGTCAGGTGGAAGCATATCACCCATCTGAGGGTCCCAACGATGTCTCATTGCTCCACTCCATCTGGTCTGCTGGTGGTGAGGGTCTCCCATCACCACCGTGGCCACGCCCCCACACGCCACCACACCACACACCAAAGAGTACAGAATCCTGTGGATTAATATACGCTTTGGGCCAGGTGGGAACACGCACGTCTCTCCTTGCAGGGGCTGGCTTAACACTGTCCCTTGCAACACTGAGGGTCTGTTGCATCATCTCTGGTGCTCTGGTGCAGGGTCTGGGGACCCCTTTGAGGGGGGCCCCTGTGATGGGCCATGTCACCCCCTCCTGCTGTGGATAAGCTTCTCCCCACCCTGGTGAGGACCCCTCAGCTGGGCTCCTCTGCACAGTGGAGGATGGGCGGTCACTGCACCTCTGACCAGAGGCCTTTCCAAGATACCCAAAGCCTCTCCTCCCCCCACCCTTTGGTGCAGGGGGTCTGTTTGAGCCTGGCAGCTGATAGCCCTGGGGCTGTGGTCTCCACCTTGGAGGTGTTAAGCTTGTGCTTTCTGAAATGTCCCCAGCCCTGAGCTGTTACTTTATCTTATCTTCATCAGTGAGCACTGTAAGGCCTCACTCAGGGCCCCATCCAGGCTGTGGTAGTGTTCTTTACAGTTTTAAAAGTCCTTCAAGAAAATGTTTAAGTCATAAATTATAATATTTCGGTCTCTGACAACTGATCATTCATGTTATCACCAGGACAGTTAGTTCCTTTTGGCAAAGTTTTTAGCTAGCAAGTCAGTCCCCAGACTGTACTTGTGTGCAGAGTTGCCTTGGCCCAGTTGCAGCATTGATACCAGTCATTGCTGAACTTCAAGACAGTCCTGTCAGCCTTTTCCTCTGCTTTGATGAAATCCCTCTGAACAGAAGCCCTGCTGTCTGGGTGTTTGACTATCCCCCCTGGTTTGATGTCATCCCCAAATTTGCTAAGAGTCGATTCTGTCCCACTGCCCACATTGGTGATGAAGATGTTAAATGTAATGGCATACTGTTCCATCTCTGCAGGAATAGGTTTTTCAAAAATGTTTCAGTTTTACAGCATTCAGCAGCATGGAATTAATGAAGATTTTACATGCTATGGCAGAAGCATCCATCTCTCTGTTTTTAATGACTGTCTCAGGGTAAAAGCTGCTAGTCTCATAGCATATTCAGTCTGTCAGAATCCATTTCTGTAAAGGCAGCTGCCAGGCAAGATTCATATGGATTCGTATGACTGGCTGTTGAATGCATATCTCTACAGTCTTTGTGATGCAAAATCCATTGATAAATCAGCAAAGGTTCTTCTCTTGATTATTCTTAATCATTTCCTTGTAGAATATAGTGGTAAAAGTTGCAATTGCTGCTACCTGAGAGATTTTGTAAAATCCTTTGTAAAATGATGGCATTTCTGTGATGTGCTCCCACATATTGTTTAGTGATGACCTTTACATACATTTTGTATTACATGAAGAAGAAAAAGCAATGGAGTTACAGATTTCCATGGCAACATGTATAATTCTATTTCCTTTGTTTTGTGAAGCTGAAACAGGCAAAGGATTGTTTCATTAACTAGCAACTATGGATTTAAAAAGGTTTGAGTTACATGGCATGTAGTCATGTATGTACAATTTCTATTGTGCCGAACAACTTTTGCCAGCAGAAAAAAACCCACCTGGTTTTAGTCTGAAAATGAAATTAGGTGAAGGAAGATTGCTAATGGTAGGATTTATTGGGTTGATGCAAGTATATGGAAAGATAAAGCAATCTATGAATACTTATCTGTCTCCCACCTTTCCAAACTGAATTCCTGATTTGCAGCTACTTCTGCTGTATTAGTAAATAGGCATCAGTAAGGAAGCAAAAATTTCACAAGCTTCTTTTATATGCAGAAATTTGAATTGCGATTCAGAGAATCATGTCTCTCACTACAAGTTGTTTCTGGGCCACAAAACCCCAAATATTTCCAAATATACATAAGGTATATTTTTTAAGAAGCGTAGGCATTGCTTTTTAATGATTGCTTATTTCAATTTTAAAAGAACAATGTCAAGAATGCTCTGGCTGTATCTATCTATATACATGATCATGATGAGATCCCTGTGTGTGAGCACACACAGTAGAAAAGAATAGCCGTTTCTTTTTATATACCATTTTCTCAGTTGATTTTAAATCTGTAAAAACTCATTAAAGGCAATGGAGCTACTGAAGTACATATTTAATTAATTAGTAATAAATTGTCTTAAATTAATGTGTTCGTTTGTGTATTAATATGTGCTGGCATATACCTACCACACCCCCCCCCCAAAAAAAAAAAAAATACAGTATGTTTCAAAGCTATATATAACTAGCCCCAGTATGTTTCAAGATGAATTTTAAATGTCTAAAAGTAACTAGTTAAAAGGAAGGAAATGTGTTCTTTGGGAAGATATTGAAGAGTCATCTGAGAAGACTTTACTACATGATAGTAATTTTAATGTATTCTAGGTTTGTTATTTCTTGTTTTTAATTGAAATGTCTTTGTATGACATATAAAACTAAATTCTGAAAATGTCAGAAAGTAGAGGTCAGCCAGACTATGTGTGTTAAGGAATACTGGAAACACACACTGATAAGCTTAATGAGGAATATTCATTAAAAGTTACTGATGATTATTGTTTCAGAAAGTATTCAGAAAATTGTTTTCCTCTTATTTTATTGAAGTTCATTGGTCAGCAATTTCTGTATACTGAAATGAAGAAGCTAAAAGAAATGTGATTTCCACAAGTATGTGTAATTGGAAACCACTGATGTGTTTTAGACAATAGAAGAAAAACTTCTTAAGAAATCTCATGAGGTCCAAGTCATTTGCTTTATCAGAAATAATGAAAGTCAAATAACTGTGCAGTGAACAGTGAATACAGATTGTAGCATTTTTTTAGAAATCCAATTTTTCAGCCCCAAACTTATTCAAGTGGGGTTCTCCCAACTGGGGACAGTCTGTGTCCATCCATATTTCACCTTTCTTGCCACATGCTAGAGAGAGCTTTTCAAGTCTGTTCTCCACCGAGAGGCATTTTTCATACCATGGCTTCTACTACACCAGTTCTAAAGCAAACTTCTATGAAGTCAGAAAGGCTGTCCTTAAATTACTCTCAAGTAAAATACTGGGACTTCAAGTGTCCCAAACACCTCTTTAAGATATGTCATATCTTTTGGCAAGTAATTCCATGAAAAAAATCTCATACTTTGAAGATTTTGCCAGAGCATTTCAGGTTGAGGTCAGACTCAGTAGCTTTGTAGGAGAGAGGACTACTCAGCAGAGCAAGGAGAGTGAAAAACAGACAGAGGATGGAGGACGAGACTTTGTACGTCAGTACTGGTAGCAAGCCTCGCTATTTTTAGCTTTGGCTTGACAAACCTCATGAAAGAGCCCTGTCTGGAACACCCATAACTCTCAGGCTGAATTCCTCAGAAAACACTTGCTCCAAATGAAGAACACAACTCTTTGTTGATGGTTTCTTTCTTTGATCTCTCTAACTAATGCATTTCAGTTCATTCTTTTTCACCTCAACTTACTTATCCTTACACTGTTCAGAAGAAAGATCTGGGACTCTCCCTATTCAGTAAAACCTTCTCTATAATTTTGGAGATGACAATCAAAAACTGGTTGAGGGTGGAAGGGACCTCTTGTCCAACCCCATCACTCAAGCCATGCCATCGAAGCTAGTTGTCCAGGACCATGTCCACATGGCTTTTGAATATCTACAAGGTGAGAGACTTCACAACCTTCCTGGGCAATCTGTGCCAGTGCTTATTCAACCTCAGAGTAAAAGTGTTTCCTGATGTTCAGAGGGAAACTCCTGTGTTTCAGTTTGTGCACATTGCCTTTGGTCCTTTCACCGGGCACCACTGTAAAGAGCCTGATTCTGTCTTCTTTGCACTCTCTGTCAGGTATTTACAAACACTGATAGGATGAAGCCTTCCCTTTTCCAGGCTGAACAACCCCATCTCTCTCAGCCTGTCTTCACAGGAGATCATTTTCATGGCTCCCTCTGTACGTGCTCTAACAGGTCCCTGTCTTTCTTGTGCTGTGGCCCTCAGAGCTGGATGCAGTGCTCCACATGGGCTCTCACAAGAACAGAATAGAGAGGGAGAATCACTTCCCTCGACCTGCTGGCTTAGGTACGGTTGGCATTCTGGGCTGCAAGCATACATACCTGGCTCCTATTTCATGGCAACAGAAAGGACAGTCAATATCTGCAAATAATTTCTGTGCAATACTGGATTCTCTGTCATAGAGATAGGAGAAATTAGCACATTTGTGTTTGTTTCCACTAAGACCTGCTGTATAGTCAGGCTTGAAATATTCTCAGCTCTGTCCATGCTGGCATTATCTCCCATGTTATTAGTGAATGGTTTTATGAAATGAAAAATGGATAAAGTATTTGTTTATGTGTAATAAAATGGCTCAAACCTTTGAAAGATGTAAGAATCTGAGCTTCTACCCTCACACTAATTATTATAGTTTCCAGGAAACTTCTTTCACAAAAAGGAGCAAACCCCCGATTTCGTGATAGCTGTGGGTGAGGACACACACCTTACTGATGTTCAACAAGTATAATCCCAATGTGCTGTAAAATCCATCTAATTTTCCTCCCAACATTAATCCCTTCTGTCAGACAACACTGATCTATTATGAGCTTCTTTTAGAGGAAATAAGAAAAAATAAAAGAAAAAACCCAACGCACTTCCTCCAGAAAAGGAGCAAAGCATCCCAGTTCTCTCTTTGTAGTGTGACCAAGGAAAATATTAAAAAACAATCAGTCCCTTTGAATCTCCCTTCAAAATGCTTTTCTTCCACCATTGCTTTATTATTCATTCACAATATTATTCCACCACTAAAGGATAATCATCATCCACCCTGGCACCACAAAGTAGTGTTACTTTTTTTTTTTTTTTTTGTCCATAATTGGTTAAGTAACTCTCCAAAAGGTAATAGCAACGTTGGAATTGCTACTGAAAACCTTAATGCTAGAAATATATTATCAAGGCTGAAACTACTGAAATTACTTTTACAGATAGCTTTTCTATAAGTTTTTTCAGAAGACTTGTGAGGTCATATATTGGTGTGGGTTTTGCCAATGTTATGTATTCTGTCAGGAACAGCAAGCTGGATAAAAACGTGAAAATAGGTATAAAGCAGTGCCTAGCAAATAAATAGTATGCTGATACTTATAAATGTTTATAGTAATAGTAAACACCTTTAAGTAATGAACGCAGTCCAAGTAACAAATAACTATATTCTAAGCAACCTAAGTGATTGTGAATAAAAGGCTATAGAGAAATTATAACCAAAGAATATTAGTAACACATCACCAAAGGAAAGAATTTTCTCACTAGAATTTCATAGGACTATATCCTGCATCCAGTTTTATTAAATATTTTCAAAGAAGGATCAAGGCTCAGTCTAGTTATTATACTTCCAGATCTTACATTTATAACAATGTGGAAGTGGATCAGTGAAGAGACAGAATTCAAAATGACAAATTGGAAAATTGTTTGGAGCAGAAGAATTGATTTCAACAGAAACACTGGCAAACCTGTGCTTAAGAAGGAACAGTCTGCTTTACAGTACTGAATGAGAACTGGTTTTTGTAAAATAGATCTATGTGTCATAGTATACAAGTTGAACATGGGACAACAGTTGCTGCTTTTGCAAAAAAGAGAAAGATACCCTTTTCTTGGTCATGATGAGAAAATGAGAAAACTCATTTTAAAAAACCCAAAACCTTTTCTCCTGCTTGTTCTCTGACTCAGGGGATATCTGAGCTGATGCTACCTACTAGACTGTGTGATTCTTAAGCTTTAGTAATTTTTTACTGTGGGTACCAGTGAAGTGAGTCTGTGTCAGATAATTGACACTTGAGAAGTGAAATATATTTCTTAATCTCATTCTCTTTCTTAATTTCTTTCTCTTCAAGGCATAACACACAAAATAACCTTCTTTAGAGTTAGAAAGAAAAAAATCTATATCATAGTATTCAATTCATATTTCTAGACTACAACTCTCGCTAGTCTTCTGTGACCTAGTTGTCTTGCTATTTGTTTAAAGACACTAATGAGAACTTGAAATGAGACAGAGGGTTTTATCCATAATAAACTAACCTATTTTCAGAGCATATCTGTAAAAACCAAACTGTCCTTATTGTAGACTAAAAAAAACTGGAATGAACTATAAATTGTTCAGTTCGTCTCCTCAAGCCAAATGTATTTTCTATCACCTTCAGTGTTTTGACTTTTTAATGACAAAAAAAAGGAGAGAAAATAATATGCTAAAAAGATCAAAGCTCAGAACCCTAATACAGTTAACAGGCTCCATTCTTGGAATTGTATTCATTATTGATATCAGAGTAACAAATCTATTGAAGTGAATGGAGATGGCCCATGGGAATTAAAAGAAAATTTAGTCCTTAAGCCTTTCATGGAAGAACAATAATGAAAAATCTGGGAAACTTCTTACAGTGACACATTAATAGACTTTTTCTTTCATTTCTATTTTAATCAAATAGACCTGTAAGAATAATAAAGTTGTCGCTAGCAAAGCAAAGGCTTCATATGACTCAATATTTTGGATATTTTGGCTTTGGACATTGGATTTGGATACAGGAAAGAAATGTAATGTTTACTGTGTGAAAGGTATTTTATCAGACAGATTCTGGAGGAAATGGATGAAGTATAACTACTAGGTGTTTCATGTCAGATAACAAAAATGTTTCAGTGATGTTTGGGGTTTTTATATTCCCACCACAAAATTCCCTGAGTTAATGTGGTTTTGATGTATGCGTTTCTACTTTTCACCTAAGTTCTAATTCTGTTATCACTTTCTCTCTCGTAAACTGGGAGAAAAAGTCTAGATTATGGTTTTTTATTTCCTGAAGTCTCATCAGACTTGAGAAATATCTGCAGCCAAGTCATTCTAGATGCATGTTCAATTTGGTATACTGCTTTGCTTTCCTTTGTTAAGACTGGTACATAGATGCAACATAGCAAAACAATCCTCAGTGAAATCAGAGAATGCTTTGGGTTGGAAGGGACCTTTAATGGCCATCTAGTCCAACCTCCCTGCAATGAGAAGGGACATGTTCAACTAGACCAGGTTGCTCAGAGCCCAGTCCCTGACCTTGAATGTGTTCAGGGACGAGGCATCCACCACCTGTCTGGGCAACCAATGGCAGTGTTTTACCACCCCCATCATAAAAAATTCTTTCCTCATGTCCAATTTAAATTTACCTTCTTTTCAATTAAAACCCTTACTGCTTGTCCTGTTACAACAGGCCCTACTAAAAAGTCTGCTTCATCTTTCTTATACGCCCCAGTAAAGTACCGAAAGGTTGCAATAAGGTCTCCATGAAACTTTCTCCCTGAACTTCTCCAGTCTGAACCCCAGTTCTCTCAGTTTGTCTTCCTGTCCTTATACTGAGATAGGTGAAATAATTTTTAAATATATTTTTTACTGTTACATGTCTGTTAAATTAAGGACAGTAATAAATCTGTGCAAGATGGTCCACCTGCTTTGAGAAAAGAAGAAAATTTAAAGGTTATTTACTTATAGTGAAAAGTTCTCTGTTTGCATTAGCTTTTTCAAAAAAGCACAGAGGAGAAACCAGTTGTTTTTTAATGAGGCATAGTAAAAAGACAAAAAGGAAGGGTATCTAGGACAAAGTCTCTAACTTATGAGTGTGATCTCTTTCACTGGTCTGGAACACCAGAGGTCTTGAACCTGAGCGTCTAATTTTTTGAAAGTTAAACAGTTCTGTAAATCTTCCCTGATTTACAAATTGTTTGTTTGTTTTGTTTTAACGTTGTTAACTACCAGAATTTCATTTACAGTTGGGGAAAAGGGATTCTGAAACAGTAGATCTCTGTACTTTAAATACTAGTTTAACCTGTAATTATTAATATAGCAAAGAGCTATCTAATAGTATAGGAACAATTGATTATATTGATGTTTTTATTTCTCTTTTCTTCACCTTGGCTTCAAGCTTTTTATCTGAAACACCCACAATGTAACATATAAGATGTTCTCTAGAGAAAATGGGTTTCTGTCAATGTATTATTCAATTTTCTTTGAACACAGGAATATTTTTACAAACAGCAGTTTGTAGAAGTAAGCATTCTGTCATTGTCAATTACACTTGATCAACAATGTGATTTTTATATGGATAAAAAAAGATTAAAAGAAAAATTATAGCTGATAGTAGTCTATTCAGTAAGAATAACTTCATGGACAAATTAATGTTATCATCCTTTATATGATATACAAGGTAATAAGGTGTTCAAATCCATAGGTTTACATTTCTATTTTAAAGTCTCAAATTAAAAACAAAATTGATATTTTATTTTAAAGTATTTTTTTCTGAGGATGATATTATAACAAACTAGAAAATGCATTTTTTTTCTCTATGGAGTCCCCAAAGAAATGTGGTTCATCTGGTCCTATTGCACTTAGCATATGGTGATAATTCTTACCCAAAAGGTGATATCAGAAGTTGTTCTTTAATTAGGGAATCTGAGGAAACAAAGTATTGTGAATGCTTGTAGTGCAGTCTTCAGCACTAGAGCAGTTCTTAGCTTATTTTATAATGAGAACAGATTTTTTTTTTTTGTTCTCCTAAATCTCTAATGTGTGCACATAAAGTTCTTCTGCATCAGTATTGGTCAGATCAGGCAGGAACTAATCACCTCAGGTCAGGAATAATTATATGTTTAACCACTTCCATTCAGCCCATGGATTTAGCATTGAGATAATAAACTGTACTCAAATTAGTTCTATTTACTGGAATTATTTTTTTCAGAATGCATACTAAGAAAATGTTTTGCCTTTAATTTACCTTTTGGGTGAATAAATTATGAATAAATTGTCGGTATACTGAAGTTAGATGATTTTATGTAATTTTCTTCCTCAACAAGTTACCCTTGTTACCCTTGCTATACAAAAATGGTAAAATAATTTAGAGGGCTTGTCACTGTCCTTATCTCTACAATAAAGGAAATTCTGTGTATGAATAAACTTTAAATCCCCAAGTCCCCCTAAAAATGTAATTCTTCTGATAGTGCTTTCAAACTTCTTTTTTAATGGACTAAATGCTTCTACAAGCTGTACCACTGACAAATGGAATGTAATACTTGGCTATGAATGAGCAGAAAAGACATTAGCTGTAGACAGGGAGTTATTTTGATGACAGTTCTCAAGAAAACAGAAAACAACAGCAGAAGTAATTACAGCATATTGTTCTGAAGCAAAATATATTCCATGCATCAGTTTGTGTTAATACCCAAAATTTAAATAATTTTAGATCTTTGAGCTTTGGGTGGATACTGTCTCTAATTTTTTTTTTTTTTTTTGGGGGGGGGGTGGGGAGAGGTTTAAATGACAGAATAATATTAGCTTTTAAAAAGGGTTTTTTTTAATTTGGCATTATGATTCTGAACAAGGAATCCTTAGGAATTAATGGCTAAACCTGCAGTAAATGATACAGACCTTGAATACCTTCTGCTCTGTAGCTGAACTCTCTGAAAGTCAGTTTCTAGGCACACCCTCTCAGAGTACCGTCCTGGTGCCGTCCCTTAAACTGAGAGGTTTTTCATTATAAATCTTCAGGCATAATTGATCCTTTGGTATTGATCCTTTCAGACAACCTCTGAAAAAATTATGCTCACAATGTTATGGTGATTTGTTAGATCCCAAAAATTATTGATCACATTTTATATTCTGTAAAGCCAGAGATACAAAAAAATATGCAGGTCCATTCTCTTCTAGACACAGAAAGCATAACAGGAATATCCAAAGAGGTTGCCAGAATGCACAATCCTTCATCTTTCTTTTTTTTTCTCTGTAGCGTTGTCTTGTCTTTCACTCACATCAATAGTTTGTTGGAGACTGAGATCTCTTTAATAAAGTTCACATTCCTCCTGTCAGGTTTCTGTGCTGTAGCTCTTGTACACAGGGACACTCACCATGCAATTCACAATTTCAGACACATGAAGTCCCCCAGACCAGGAAAATCTTCTCTTGAAGTTGAAGCCTGCTGCTGGTGATGAGATGCCTCCACTTCAAAGGAGGATAAGGAGATTAATGACTCTCCATTGCTAATTCTCTGCTGGTTGTCTCAGATTCTCTCTTAGCGTGTTTCTAGGTATTCAATCCAATTTGCAGGCTAAATGACCAAAAGGAAATGTGATTGCAGAGGGGTTTAAGAATTTAGGCATATGCTAATCTATCATTATCATAAAGTTAAAGAAGAAAATAACAAAACCCTGGCAGCAAGAAGAATATCTGTAGATAAATAGGGACATATTCTGATGTCCTAATATTAACCTCTGCTAATGAACCTATATACCCAGATACACTTTTGCAGCTTTTTCCTGAGCATTCACAGTGCTGATGCTTGTAACACAGTTTAAATGATAGCATAAAACCTGTGGTAATTCAGAAAATGGTATCTTCATGACAACATAGGTTCAATTTAGAGTTTTGAGATTATCTGTCAAGTATGCTTATGTGTGACCTTCCATTTATGTTTGCTTTGGCTTTTAGCTCCAGACCAGTCTGTCTGAACCAATGACTTTATCCAAGTCGATCTCACTTCCTCGTAGTGCATATTGGCATCACATCACCCGGCAGAACAGCGTTGGAGAGATCTACAGTTTACAAGGCAAGTTGCTTATAATGCCATATCCATTAGCTTCTTTCCATTTCACCAGAATTCATGCAAATTGCTTTTTATTTGTACTGGTTATTTTCTCTCCATTTCATTTTATCAATTGTCAGGAACCTCAGCAGGATTCCCAAATTTACATAAAACAGGTTTCTTTTAGTCATTTTGTAAACTAATGGTGAAAATTATTTCCAGAATCACCACATAAAGCTGGATAGACAATTTGGCTCAATGTAGCTTCTCAGTAGCTAATGAATGTCAGGTTGTTTTAGTATTTTCTGCCAATAAGATGGGGCAAGTATTTGGGCAACCTCAGGGTGCCTAATTAAATCTACATAAAGTGACTATATGAGTTGCAAGATTAAAACAAAGTAATTCTAGGAAGAAGAGCTATTCTTGGTAAATTTGCTTGGCAAATCATATGTATGAACTGTTGACTCAACTTTCAGGCCCTCAACAAATCATCTTCTTCTGTCTATGGTTTTCTTTCATATGTTTAGATTTGCTTAAGCCTTTAAATGCTATAATTAGCATAACTTCATGATGATGATCATCAAGTTATGATTCACTGCTCTTAAGCTGAAATTTATTTGTATCTTTTAGGAAACTGAAATTATTTTTACGTTTAAAATGTAGACCTTTTAAAAATAGCCTTTCATAAACATACCCCTTTGTATTATTTCTAAAGGCCTTAAGGATTTTGTTTTACTTCTCTCTTAATAATCCGTTAGCATAAACTATTTACATTTGATAGGAGGTTAGAAACTGCTCAGAATCAAGAGTACCCAATGCAAGGAAACAGTACATGTTTTCATGAAAATAAGTGAAATGCTTATGAAAGATGAAGGACACGAAATGTTTTGTTTTGTAAATTGTAACATAAATTAAAAAATCAGTGTGCGAGTCATTAAAGGGTACAGCATTTGTTTCCCATCATTCTCCATACAGCAAAGTTAATTTTTAATCATGGTTATAATCTTACATTTAAATACTGGTAATGGAAAAAAGAAAATAATCATCCAGAAGCTATTTGTGAAAAAAAATTGTACTTGTACATCACCTTACAAATATTCATCATATCACTGATATTTTTTCATGGGCACAAAACGAATGCAAAAAAAATTTATTTGTAGAGATGTTAGATTTCTTTTTCTTGTGTTCTTGACGTGTCTTTTCTTGATCGGTGAGATAGTAAATGTGTTATATTCATGCTCTACAATCTTTTCCTTATAAATGGCCTTCAAAATAAAGGAAAGCAAAACTTAATATATCAAGTAATACTTAAAGTATCTATACCATCTAGTTGTGCAAGATTCAACATATTGGAAGTGTATTCTTAAAAATGCAAGAATTTTACTTTCTGGAAGTATGCAGATTTTATTCACATTTCCACTGAAACAGGGGACTAATAAATAGTTCAAAACCTAAGATTTTCATTTCTCCTACATGTACTATGATGACTGAAGCTTGAGAAAGTGTAGTTGATTTCAGGAGAGACTAATTCAATCTTACCAGTGGGCTAGGAAATGCATCCAGAAGACTCTGGTTGCAAATTTTTCCATGTGAGAATAACATTCATTATCTGTAATGAAAATCTCTTTGAACATTCTGCTGCAATTACTAATTAAAAGCAATGAATTTGTACAGAAAGTGAGGTGAGTGCAAAGTACACCTTTTCCTCCTAATACCTTGTCATACCGATAGTCTTTGCAGTGCAGGGTTGTCAAAGCATCAGCCCACAGAAGCTTCGTGGATGTGGGTGGAAGGTGGGTAGCAAGGAAGCAGATTGCAAGCATCACTTCAACCCTCACCTTAGTAGAGCAGCCAGCTGAGAGGAGCTGCTGCAGAGGGAAGAGTCACTTTCTGCTGCCATAATCTCCTCTGAGCTTCAAAAGTTGTATTACACCTTCAGAGAGGAGATGTTTTCTTTAGAGGACAATCCATCAAACGGCACTTCATGGGTATTTATGACAAAGCTTTGTACATTCAAGAAACAAATTTGAAAATTCCCCACATACTTCTAAATATCTTATAAACTCTAAAGTGAAATAACTGGAGTGGTGTCTACCTGTATCCAGGTGACAATCAATACCAGTAAAGTTGTAGCCAAGCTCACTGCTAAGTACAAGTGTTTCTACAGTGGCAATTATTTCAAACTTGCAGTCTGAAGTGACTAGAATTTAATTAATAACATCTGGTGATGTATAAGGAGAAATGAATATGTGCTCATACTACCTTAGATAAATTGGCTCTTTGGGAGTTATTTAGCAGTCAAATTTAACTTAATTAGTAGTTTGTGTTGATCTGATAATGAATATGCTATGGAGTAAGAAGGTAGGGGGTTTTGTGATTTTTGGTTTTTAAAAACTACATTTCAGATGAAAAAAGGAACTTCAATGAATGGGTGTTGGGTCTATCACGCTCCATTAGCCCATGAAAATACTTACATGTAAAGACCTGTAGAGATTAATACACAGAATAATAGAGCTAAAGGAACACAGGTTGCACAAAATATCTTAAAATGACATGGGTTAGTTTCTATTGATAATCCAACTATTGCCTTTAATTACAGTTCACAAATTAAATAGTGTCCTTAAATATTTTTTATCAAAAAGTAATTTAACTAACAGAGGAAAATGAGAAAAAGAGCTCTACACCATTTTTGTGCATACATGAGTATGACATGGATGAATTCTGCATTTTCATAAATAATAGGTCTAAAAAAAATTTGAACCCAACAGGAGATAAGCATTCGTTGATATGTTATGCTTCCCTATACATCAAGATCCACAAAATTATAAAAATGAGAAGCCAAGACTAACCCTATTAACTGAAATCATGGTTAAGAAGGAAAAAAATATAAGAGCCATATAAGCACGTAAAAAACTACCTGGTATGTTTCCTTATATTTCAGTGTTTATTGTTTATACCAACCATAAAATTTACCACCGTTACACAAGATATTAAAAATTGACAAAAAAATCACACGTGTTTTTATACATCAAAAGATATTAAAGAGAATTAGTCTTTTTTGGTTTTGTTGTTTTGTTTGGTTTTTTTTTCATTTTGCATTTAGGGCTTTAAATTTGCTTAACATGAAAAAAAAAGATTGCAGACTGAATTTTCAGCTATCTGAAGAACTCTAGTTCTTGCCCTTCAGAGTTTGGATGATACAAATGTTAAACATAGTCAGGTTATATATTATTATATAAATAAGGCCCAATAAAATTTTGGTATTGAAACATTCATTAGCTTTTTTTGCATTGCAGTTATTGAAATCCCTGAGGAAATTATGTTCAGAAAATCTAATTACAGCCTGGCCTTTCTCCAAGAAATTCAAAATTAAGAAATGCTTTCAGTCACTCCTGTAGTGTTTGATCTGGTTTGTCCTAGTTCTTTGGACTTTGGTTTTGCTGTCCATACTCAAAATAATGAACACCTACCCATTCCATGAGAGTACTCTTATGAAGGAGCATATATTTGTATAAGAATTACACCAGTAACATCTTACATGTTTCTTGCAAAAAGAGAACACTAAAAGAATTTTTTCCATAGTATGGCTTATTACAATTTGCTTATAACAAATTTTATTTGCTCTATCGCAAATTGTTACCACAATTTGTCCTAAATCCATGCCAAAGTGATTAAATTACACAGAAAAATACTAAGAAGCCCACTAAGAGTCATATTTCTAAATTTAGTGAGGAATTTTGAGAAATAAAACTATCGCCTTTGAGGAGATAGGGCTTCAACTTGTAAGCACATGCCAGAACCATAACTAGACAGAAATAAAAAATGGCCCCGATGAAGTCTGTAGGAATTTTGCTGTTGATCTACAATAACCTTTTGTATTTCACAATAAATTTTAAGCAGGATAACATGTAGCGTTAATCTGGTCAGCTAAAAGGTGTTGTGCATAAAAGAAAGACAAAGTCACATACAAAAGATTTCACCCACCTACATAGTTTTCCAGCCTTTTCAAAGTAGAAACTCTGATATGTCACCAAAAATAAGCAGAGAATATTCAAGTTGCTAAATATTTAGAGGAGTTTGAATCATCCTAATCAACCCTCCTTAAGCTAATCCTGCAGGAAATTCTGATGTAGGCTTCTGCAGTTTTCTGCAAATTAAAGTATGTAAAATGAATGGGAGAGCATTTTTCATTTTGGCATTTCCATTGTTTGTTCATATGCCCAGCAATAGAGTACAGAATCCATTTCCCCATCTAATCTTGGTGCCTGAACAATGTGAATAACATAAAATGTTAGAATATATCTGTTATATAAACCTGATGGCTCAGTTATTTTTCACTGTCTACCAGAGGCTAAAGCTGAAATGCTTTATAGCCTTCCACATTCCTATTTCCTTTGCTGAATCTCATCAGGACCTTCACATTAGTAAATGAAGCCTATAAAATTTGAGATATGAATAAAGGACACCTGAAACAAGATACTTACTGAGTAGGAACTGCATAAGAGCTACATTATTTAAAATAACGGTATTATGTGGCTTCTCAAGTCTTATGCAGTAGATTTGATCCTTTCCTTTCGAGCTTTGAATTTCTGTGCTAAGTAGTGCACCACTAGACTGGTTTTAAAATGGCATATTGGAAGTGGGATGTGTCTTGCTCAGAAACCAGTAAAGAACTTCATTTTGTTCAGCAGTGATTGCTGCCTCTAACCAAGAGCATTACTGACAAGCTCTAAAGAGTATCTTGACATATTCCCATTCATTCTGATAAATGATTGCTGAGTTAAGAGGTTGTTGCAATTATGAGCCATGAAAAATAGGGGAAGATGGGAAGCCAGAAACGATTAGTAAAGCATATTTCGTTGTCAAATTCAGACCTCCTGATTTCATTTAAGCCCAATACTTTGGTGCCCTTTCTCTCAGGAGATGGTCCTTCAGTGAGATCACTTGTCAATGGGGTTGTTCTGTGCCAGACCAGAAAGCACTGAAGTCACTGTACTCTCAGCTTAAAACTGAAAGCCAAAACAGTGTAAGGAGAGCAATTAAATATTGGCTGATTGCCTCCTCTCCCCTCCAAAACCCAACAAATGTAAGTTCTTCAGTGCAAACTACACAGATTCTTAGCTATAAATCTCTTCTTATGTCTTAGCTTAATGACTTCATAAATATGTGATGACAATAGCTTCTCACTTGCTATTACCGTGAGAAGCAAATCAAGCTTTGCCCCCAGCTTAACGTAAGTGACACCAGGAATCTCTACTCTGACTTTGCCTAAGACTCACTACAGTTGTGCTACAGTCATTTGATCTCTCTGCTGTATTGTAAAATTCAAGGACCTGCAGTGTGTCATGAGAGCTGCAGTGCAATGAAAGAATTGTGTGTACTGGGAGAATAGGCATAATCAGCTCCGTGGATGCTTTCAGCTGGTACTGGGTTGTCTGAAGAAGAAAGGTTTGCGAAGGGAAAATTGAAATACTTGTCAAAGATCAATTTTGTTAAAACTGCTTTTTTCTGTTAAATTGTTTCACCAATAAATCAGGACTGCTTTAGCTATGACCATCTGATTTTGTGTTAAGTATGTTATCACGGTTAAAATCAAAATAATTGTCATTTCATTTTTGTAATTTCAAACAAATTGAAATACTTTTATGCTGACAAATCACTCAAATTATTACGCAAAATCATGGATGACTAAACTCCCTTTAAGACAACTTGGGGTGAGGGGAAGCCTGCACACTTGTGAAAAAAATATCTTGGCAAAAAGATGTGTTTTCTTTAGTGTTTCTTTGCAGGAACAGTTTATACTTCATTTTCTTTCATTAAATATTTTTACATAAAGCAAAAAAAAAAAATATTGAAATTAACATGTCAATAGAACATGTTCATAAAATATTTTATAAACCAGAAAAGATGTAATCTTGAAAATAGGCTGTGTAACAGGAAGAATGGGGGAATGTTAATAATACCAGCTTTGCCAGCTGCAACGAGGAAAGAATCCAAGCCCAAGGATGTCAAGTGCAATTGATTGTGTTCTACTTTCAGTGGAAAAAAGATGCTCCCTTCACGCTCTAAACTTTATGACATAAAATAGGATCATATAAATTTATACTTAAGGGCTGGTTCAAATCGACGTAACGTTGACCTAATTGACTAATGTTTGGTTATTATGCAGTTTAAAATATATATTTTTATAGAAGGAGCATCATAAGATTTCAAATACATTAAGTTTCCTTAAGGTTTTCTTTTATATGTATCTCATTTTACTAACAACAAAATTGGGGTGACAAGGTTTGTGGCACATGTCATATGGTCTGTTGCTAGTACAGACCTATTTATTTTCATGGTAAGGCCAATTTAAGCACAATGAACGCCCATCTCAGTATGTTCAGTTTAATCAAGCCATAAGAATATGTTCCTTATAACTCCATAGTGCATTTCAGCTGTGCAGAACTGATTAAAAAATCATAGTATTATTCAGTAGAGACAAAAAATGTTCAAAAATCTTAGAATGTCTTTCATTCTCTATTTGTTAAAAAAAGCCTTTTCATCTTGGTGAATTTTTATGTCCTGCCAACTTTTTATTTGATCAAAATGATACGTTGTAAGAAACTAAGATAAATTTCACAGAAGTAAGAACTATGAATAACAAAGGAAATGTCCTCCCAATGCAGAGTTAGCAAGATTTCACCAAAGCAAAAGTTCATCTTTTCAAAAACCGAAGTCTGCAGCTCCTTGCAGTTTTGTGTTTGAATACTAGAAGCAAGTTGGCTGTTTAGCTGCTGGATACTTGTTTATCCTTCAACATTCTTTGAAGATTCCTTTTGGGGAATGATTTTAATGAAAGGTTCATTTCCCTGAGTTTAAGAACAAATGAAATATTCTGTTATAAAGCTTCATGGAAGAAAAAAAAAACACAATACCAGATTTGGAGAGAGATAAGAGAGAAAGGACTTGGTAGAAACCAGAGTTGCATGCTCTGGAATTTACATGATAAATATCAAAACAGAGTGAGGATAAAATTGTAAGATTCCTTCTACTCTCTTTAATGACTCAATTATGTATGTTATTGTTGGTAGGTCAAGTTTACATGCAGAGGGACAGTGCCATGGTTGTTTTCTCTGAGCTAGTAGTAGTGCACGTGATGTAACATGGCACGAGTGGTTGTGCTCCCAGCAGTGTCCTATCTCCTCCTGTGTGCAGTAATACCACCCCTCAGCCCGGCACAAGGCAGTGAAGGGAACCAGCAGCCTCTGGTGATGAGGCTCAGCTTGTTGCCCTATGCCTGAGAGGCTGTTCTGCCCGGGGTGTGTTGATTAAGAGACTAAGGACACCTCCTCTGTCTGTCACTTACCATCCTTGTACTTTCATCCTCACCCAGGATAGAAAACAGAGTCTTGTCCAACCCATCTCTGTCTCCAGGGATAGGCAGTCGTTGGTGGGGACTGCCACTGTAGGTATTAAGTTTCTTTTTTTCTCTGCAAACTCTGCTGAGGCCAATACAGCCACTGCAGGATGTTCCAAAGCTGCTTGATAAGAGCTGAATTGGTGCCACTTGCTTATAGTCACTATTATCATGCACTCAGGGTAAAGCATCTACTTCATCACTTGAATATTTAGCTGAGAATTGTGCAAAGCTGTGTTTTCAACCTGAAGAAGACACGTGGCTAGTTAGTTATAGCTATACAACTTTTTATCTTTCCTGAATTAAATGTAATTAAAATAAGATTTCTATCAGCTGTTTGGTTTCAGCTTCCAAGAAAAATATTCTTCTCCGGGCTTGCAACAGTGCTCATTGTTTTTGCATTTCACTAATTAAGCATTTAAACACTAACAGACTTACTCTTTTCTGTACTGAAATTCTGTAAAGTTGTCATTACTGGGTATGGATCTTCTCCATAGAAGTTAGTGAAAACTGCGTGAAGCAAGTTTTCAGTTTTACCTCATTTTGCCACTTTTCCACACATCTGTAAAAATAGATAACAAAATCTTTTTTTCCTAAATAGTGATACACACATGCCAGAGTAGCACCTGTGTCTCCATATGCTTGCCTACCTTTTTGCTAAAATAGGAATGAGTTTTGGTTTTCTCATTCGATTTCTGCATGCTATGTTGTGGTTTCTCATGGGAGGTTGTCAGATTTCCTACTTTCTTGATCAGGGACTGATGGCATCAAACCAGAAATGCAGGTACCCAAATGTGCTTTCTATGTCCTCTTTTAGTATGTGGACATCCCAGGTTTTGGGAATATTCACAAGTATTGCTGTTGCTGGAAATTTGTTTCAGAGTCAGTTTACGTGTGTTGAACCTTTTAATTTTAACATCCTATTCTCATGGCAATTGTTATAAATGCATCATCAATTTAAATGATTGGTTGTTGACAGATTGTGGCCATTTATTTTTATCTATTATCGTTATACCATTCCAGTACATATCAGCAGGTTTGCAGGGCTTCTGTTTGTGAGGTGAAAGTCCTATCTCCAATTGATATCACAGATATCTTGTGATGGAAAAGATAACCTGTTCTGGGTTAG
This sequence comes from Corvus moneduloides, assembly GCF_009650955.1. Classification (NCBI taxonomy): domain Eukaryota; kingdom Metazoa; phylum Chordata; class Aves; order Passeriformes; family Corvidae; genus Corvus; species Corvus moneduloides. The sequence continues at coordinate 105,509,278 of NC_045476.1, read as the reverse complement.
GAAATGGAAATGTGTTTCATTCAGTCTTGTCAACTGTCTCATTATTCTCCATTCATCAGAGCAGGTATTTAATTCTGAGACGTAGCTCAGCAGGTTTTCATCCTTTTCATGCCTCTTATAGAAACACTTGCCTCTGATCAAGCATGTGTGTTTTGGTTTAAATGTCAATCTGTTTCTGGAGAGTCTTGTTTTTCTCCTGTCACCATGTATCAACTAACACAACCCAGTTTTAACAAATAAATAGGGGGAAGGGCTGGGAACAGGGTCATGGGCAGCAAATGCCAGACATTATCTGTACCAGTGTGTGATTCTTCACTCCTAAGATATACTGGCTTTCATGCACTAGGCATTTTGACTCTCCAGGGTACCAGTGAGATCTCTTCCTAATGCCTGTGGCTGCAAAAGTCTCTTAACTTCTAGGCCATAGACCTTCTCTTCATCTAGTGTAAGAATGAGGAAAAGGGATTTTTCTTGAGCTTCTTTATCATTTTGTACCTGATTTCCTGGCCAGCATTTCAAAGCAGAAAACTTCTCCATCTTATGTTCATGGATTGGACCAGCACCAAGGTGTCTTACAACTGCAGAAATGTCGAGAACAGCTCAGAATGCTTCTTAACATATTATCTTAGTTGTACTTCAGATCTTTATAGAACTGAAGGAACCAGTCATGTATTTTTCAGTGGTGTTTATCATGCAAGGAAACACCATAGAGGGGGACAATTTAAGCTTCTATCTTCGTAGTGTGATTTTTTTTTTTTTTGCTTATGTTGCAGTAAATAGAAATATTGCCAGGGACGTAAATGACATGCTCGTGCATACCTGCTATTAAATGGGAAAATGTACAGAAAATTTGAATAGTATCATTGCTACGAATATAAGATGCTTACTCATTTTGTTTATTTAAATATTCAAAACCATGTGAGATCTAAAAGACAACCTTCCTAACTAGACAAGAAAGAGAAGTTAATTTGTTGTTAAGGCACTGGTCCTCAGCTGTTGCAAGTCGTCCTCGTGCATGAAAAAACCAACCAAATTCTGCCGACCTTACAAGATGAAAACTTTTCTCTATAACTCATGTCCACAAGCACTGTAGCATATACAGAACCCCCACTTCTGAGCATTTCTTCAGTAGCCCATAATTATGTAGAGCCTTTATGACAGAAGTTAATATTTATCCTAATAGATATGTATCTCGATGCATTTTATGTGATAAAATATCTACACATTTGCTGTGGCCTTAAAAATTATCTTTATGAAAAACATTTCTTTTTCTTATTTTTTGTCACCAGTGAGGTTAGACAAAAAAAAAATTGAGAATATCACTGCAGCTGTGGAAATGGTTAAATGGTTTAATAAAGCCTTCTCAGTACCATCACACAGCATGAAACTGTCCCAACATATAGCACTGCAGTATAGGGTAACAACTAGAGAATGGGTCTATACCTTTAGACTGTCAGTAAAGCACTATTCAGCCTCAACAGTAGGGGAGTCATGATGCCCTTATCTCCCTGAAAACAGCCCCTAGTCAGTAGGAGCTCTAACGCCAAACCCTGTAAGTTGCTGCTTAAAGCTATTTTTCATCCTGAAGTGATAGATAGAATCAGCTTTGAACCCTGTTTTTGCTGACCTCAGAGGAGTAAATTACCTTGCTCTTTGAGGCAGCATGACTCACCGTGTGACTGTTTGCACAGCCCTTGCAGTTTTCACCTACCTGGGAAGGAATCATTGAAATCTGACAATTATTGTGACATCTCTCATCTGACAACCAAGCACTGGTCTTCTACCAAGATGCTACAGTTTATGTACCTACTCTTTGAAATTTGTTGTTTCTTTAAGTGGCCACTGAAGACATTAACCCAGAGTTATTTTTCCAGAGACTTTTTTCTGGTAGAGAAATATTCAGAATTAGTTCATAGCATTTTGTCTGAAGTGGAGATACTTATATGCATTTTGCTGACACATATGTACTTAGAGGACTTTTTATTTTTCCAGACAGTTACAGTCAGGGATGAGGGGGTTGTCTGGAGTTTTACTAACAGAAACTGAATACAAAGCTCATGGATATAAGTGTACCAGTCATTATATATATCCCCAAACATCTTACACAAAAATCTCATCCAAAAATATTAACAGGATTTTTTAAACCTTGAAAAGCTTTAAAAAATATTAAGTAGATCAAAATTAAATGTATAATCATAGATAATATTTGAGTTTCGTATATTATTACACATTACTTTTGGATAAATTATTGTAACACAGATGTTATTTCAATGTGGAATCTCTTCTAACCTGTATAGCTAAAATACCTCAAGATGTGCTAGACCCTGCATATGTACATTACATGTCTTCTAAATTATATATTCAGTTCTAAATACCTGCAAATTTAGATAACTCACATCCAGCATTTTTTTCCTCACAAAAGTGTTTGTTAGATCAAAAATATTATTCAGTCAAAATTGGACTTAAACAGAAAGCTATGTTACCTATCAATTATCATGTATGTTTATTTTTGTAAAGCATATGACCATGTAGAACATCTTGTAAATCACCTTATACTGTGTGACACATTTGTCTTTTTTGAGTTGCCCAATGAACACTATATTTCTGTTAAAATCTTTTCTCAGTTCTTGTCTATGTGACATTGTTTTCATTTCTCATAGATCATACAAGATTATTATTCCCTATTATTCGGATGTCTCTGATGCACAAATAGTTGGTGACAATTAGGTCCAGTATTCCTGATCATGTGTCAGAACAAAATGAGTGCCAGATCCCAATCTGTTCTAGGTCAGCATAGCTTTGCCAAAGAACCCTTCAAGTGTTTTTGCTGAAGAGATATATATTTTTATTTCTACCCTACATAACATATCAAAAGTGTTTATTTCACCACAGTTATTGTTCTGTACTTCTTAGATCTGTCATCATAAATGCAATGGTTCGTAGTTACCATTTTAATGTGCTAAAAGTGCTTTTCATTTGAAGCTTGTTCTTGTCACTCTAACGTTTCCTTTTCTTAGCAGATGTTTTGTTTTTTATCCCAAACTATGACTTGTTTTTTTTAATGTTGGTATTATGGCTATGTGCAAAACAATATCGCTGGTGTTTGCTGTGCACTAAATCTAGTGTCTGTGGAAAGTGCAAGAGACACATTTGTTGCCACACAATAACTAGAAGCTTCTTTCCCAGGGACAGGCACTTTGGGCACAAAGACATAAAGTGACAGTTTCTGAGCTGGAAGGTCACAATGGAAGGATTATGGTTACCACACTATTTCACCATTATACCAAAATATAGATGCCTTTGACAAGTTTTCCATAAGGTGATAAGCAATTCAGGTCTTTCATGTTCACTAAGACCCTCAGTAGACTGAAAAGTTAAGTGAAGGGCAAGAAGAAAGTCTGCCTAGCAGTCCCCATTCAGTGGTGTTAATGTGTTGTTAAGTTGAAAGCCTTCATATCTTCAAATTCTAACTCAGCGAAAGATCTTTGTGTCTGGGGTTTTTTTGCTTGCTCATTTGTAGTAGGAGAAGAATCCCTGCCTGGATTTTGATGCATAACTTAGAGATATAATTTATTATAAGTAGCAGCAGTCCTGATTAAAATGTTGCCTTGTTTCCTTACGATCATCTTGATGCATGGAATAGGACAATTGTGATTTGACAAAACAGTAAGTCCAGTTTGAAAGTGCCAATGCTTCAAAATGCCATGTCTCTGTGATTCAAAATGCTGAGCTGGGACATACTCATTAAAATAGTTCACATTTGTTCAAAATATTTTGATAGGTAGCTTTGTGAAGGCAAACTTTTTGTCAAGTTAGATATCCTTTGGACATTATAACAAATCAGGCATTGTCTGGTCTCCAGTCACTGGCATAATGCCAAGTTCAAGGCTAGCACGAACACCCTGCTGTGTGTTCTCACCTGCTCACTGTAAACGAGCTCATATTCTGAGGCCTGATCTAGATTCAGTCTGTGTCATCAAATGATGCATCTGTGCCTCAGTGGCACCATGACCCAAATCTCCATTTTGAATTTTTCTCCTTGCTGTGGCAGCTGTGGGGCACAGGTCAGTGTTCAACAACTAGATCTCCAGCAGGGATGCAAGAGCTGACACACAAGTTTTGGAATAAAAATGTAATTGGATCCTGGCTCTGAACCATCTAACATTTAAATTGGCCTAAATCAGTCAGTCTACTTTCCAGATGCAGATTACTGCTTCCTCAATATTGCAGGGGGTATGTTTCCTTGGGGCTCTGGAAGCTTTAAGTCCTTAAATAGAAGTCAGCACTGATACTGATATGATTATAGCAGTTCATGCAAGCTGAAGGTGTGACTCCTGGGAAAGCAGATAAGTGCCCTGAATTCGCACCAGCTATGAGAATAGTGTTGGTACAGGAGTACTTTAAATATTGCAAAAACGCTCTCAGTACGTCTCGAGACCATATGTCTCAGCAAAGGCTTCATAAAACAATGTGAGTAGTGCCAGATACCCATATCTATGGGGTGTTTTTTACAGACTGTGTTAATGAAAATCTGAATATTTTAAAAATTTTGTGGGAATTTTTTTTTTTTTTAATTAGGGTTTTCTGTGATAATCTTTTTTTCTCAGTTCTCAAAGCTTATGTTGTGAAGCAGGATCACTGAACTGGCGCAGACATAAAACAGTTTCTTCTATTATGGAAGAGAGTGGTATATATGGTCCCGTGGAAATTCTTTGGAATAGCATTTTTATCTCTGAAACTATTTTTTTTTCCTCACTGAGAAACAGGATGATTTGGAAAAATATTATACAAAAGCACCATTGTATTTTTAAGTACGTGACTGAGATAAAGGGTTATTCATTAAATATTGCTGATGTCTGATTCTGAAGTCAAGCAAATAATTATTATTTAATTTTTTATTATGATTCCTCAAGAAATGTTTAATATTAATTGTTTTTCTGTTTCATTTTTATTACTAACACATCTTTTATTAATGAGAAATCTTAGGTTCATCGCTTTACTTGAAAATCTGTTTCCTTTCAAGAAGCCAGAAGTAGACAGAAAATAACAGATACCTTAGGGTGGAAGGGTGGGAGAGAAAGGATCCTATCTGAGATTCTTATCAGGAAAGATCACTTTCCAAAAAGTGAATAATCAGTATTATAGTGTGTCCCTCCCACTAAAGATGCTGTGTGCCAGGATTTAAGCTTGTTTTAAATAACTGCTGTATTTTCATGGCTGTAGAGTTTCACTTTGGTCTTGAGCTTGAGCATTTTAGGGGAAAGAGGAAATGCATTTAACTCTTCCTTCTTCTGATCACTAATTGCTTAAAAACAGTACACTGTACCTACAGCTTATCTTATAGATACTAACAGTGAGCAACTTTACTTTGTGATCAAACTGTAGCAGGGCTATATAGTCTCTTATTTATTTGACCAAGAGGAGGAAGTGCATCACAGACTCTTGTAATCCTATGGAAAATAAAGAGGGAAGAAGATGAGGTTCTATTTTATAGTGGCTCAAACAAAAAAAAAAAAAAAAAAAAAAAAAAAAGGCATCTGGTTCTCTGCCCTGGAATGTTAATAAAAGCACTGTAGTGACAATAATACAGCCTCTTCCAGGATGGAAGGAACAAAAACGTATGTTCTGCCTTCTGGCGAGAACAATGGTGAGGCATTTTATCTGTCTAATCTATCTGTATGTGCAATGCTTCTAGAAACATGGTATCTGTGTACTGAAATATGGGAAATTTAATTTAACAACTCTACAAACCAAAAATGACAAAAATAGAAAACATATTCCGGAGTATATGTGTAGATTTTAGGAAAAAGAAGAACATCAGGGATGTTCATTTTATATTCATTATCTAAATACTAAGTAGTTTTTTTTAATGTGTGTATATAATATAGACCATGCCCAAAGAAGAAATTAGCTTTTTTAAGACACTATTAAATAGATCAATTTTGATAGAAGGTTTTGGGTGTTAAAAACTATTATGGGATTTATTCCAGTAAATTAGAATTTTAAATATAAATCTTCCAAATTGTTTGGGCGACTTGATTTTATTGCTTTTATGTTATGAGACAATGGCCACAGATCACATTTTCAAATACTTTGAGAAGTACAGTCACTAAAATCCAATAATTTAACACACTATTGACAGTTGGAAATTATATTACTTTCTTAAAATGTTTTATTTTAGTGAAAAAAAATTTAGGCAAAGAGTGTTTTTCATGAATATAATTCGATTGGTTGACTCAAATTTACATTTATTCATTTTACAGTAAAATTAATTTCATAAATTATAAGAAAGTTTACTCAAAACTGCTTTTGAACTTGGAAAACTTTTGTGTAATATATATCTGCTCATAATATTATTTTCTCCCAGTGCATGCATAAACTAACTCAATTCTGCATCTATATTTGACTAGACTAACATAATATTGCATCATTTTCTTGTTTGTTGAAATAAGAGTACATTTATGAGTGGCCTCTTATAATTTTGCTTTGATTTAGTTCACTTTTTTTATCTTGCATTTTCTTCTAGAAACAACAATCAAAATCAATTTTGGCCCTCTGTACAGACACTTGATATTTTGTTAGTATATTTTCTGGTAATAACCACTTTATTATTTTCAGAATTGCATTTAACAGGCCAAGGAGATTAAGCACTATTATCAGACAAGAGCAACTAACTGTGTCTGTGAACAAATTACCTTATCTGTAATCATTCTTAAAGGGTTAGATCACATGCATAGATTTTAGTGAACATCTGGATCATTAATCAGCTTTGGTTTAAATACTTTTGTTATTTTATTTTACACCTGAAATTTCCTAGCAGAAAGGAGAAAAAGTCCTACTGACCTCCAACGTATGTCCTCACTATCAACTGAGACTCGTGATCCACTGATCTCTTCTGTAATTTCCTGGTAGTATAAATATAACACATTCCAGAATTATGATTCTGTCCATTGATTAGGAAAAGCTATCACTGTGTATGGGAAAGTTCAGGTAAAGACAGTGGCATAAAACTAAAAAAGACAAACCTTAGAACTGTCACAGCACATTCAACCCTTTTAAAGAGGAAATAGAAAAGTACTGCAGTGAAGGACTCAGATGAAGGGGTGAATGAATGTGGGAATAATCATGCTCATTTATGTGCAAATTTTGTCTTAACATTTAACCTTTTCTTCATATTAAGTGTACTATTTTTGGTTGTTCACATTGAATAGCCATGCAAGAAACAGTTAATTATTTTACTTTATTTGTATTTCTGTCATTCTAAATATAAGCTTACAGTGAGATGATACGATATATTCCTAAATGTCATAAAATCATAACCTGTCATCAACATCTCTGTGGTTTCAGACAAAAATATAGAGAGTACATATAATGAGAACAGTGGTTTTTATCACGCAGCCTTATTATACTGCTGAGTTGACTGAAACAAGTGCTTGAAACAAAAGCACATAGATTTTACTTAAAGGACAGGGACATTCTCTACTCACCATGAGACCAGTAGATATGAGTTATTTCTAGAAAAAGGAGCATTTTAGCTGAAATTAGCTGAGCACCTTTAAGAGGCATTCTAGTTTCACTGTCCCATGCACAGTATGGTGCAATGGACTACTATTAAAGGACCCTAGGAGCTGTGTTTATTGTCATTATTGCCACTGAATTGCAAAGAAGTCTGTGTCACTGCAAGAAAATGTTTCTTGCTCTCAGGAGACTTCAGATTTTCTGTGAATGGAAAAAGGCCAGTATTAGGTCAGACCTGAAATATGCTTCCTTTGGGTGGAAATTCTGTGATTTTTGATGGGAATAAGAAGGAATAACCTCTACCAGGGGCTGTAGAAGTGCAATGAGAGGAGCATTTGAAAATGCAGGATCAGTGTAGCTTCTTAGTCTATAGTTTATCACATTACTTCTGCTAGCAATGAGGTAGACTATTCATTCTCATATTTAAGAGGGTTATATTTTTCTCAGAGATTTTATTTTCCTCCTCACCAGCTCAGCTGGTCTCAGTCCACTACTAAAGCTTTTCATTAAAGATGACTTTATTAAGTAAGTGTTCGCTGTTTCCTTTGCTCCCAACTGCTCATGAGTAAGGCAGGGTCCTAAAGTCTAGATAATGTCAAATATCTTAGCCATCAGAACAATGTATGAAACAGTTCCTAAAGGCTAACTTGGTAAAACTAATTGGCTTGTAGACCAAATGCCATTCTGTGGTCAGAAAGGACAATGGTTACAAGACTACTTAGGTGTGTCCATAGACACAGTTAAAGTCAGTGACATAAATTCTCTTCCAGACATATCTTAGTGCCATTAGGCACTAGATCTTTAAAGGAAAGTGGGATTGGCTGAGCCAGGGGGGAAATATCAGATTTTTGTGTGTGTAAGTGTACACAAATACGTTTACGAACCACAAATTAGATCTATTACATAGCTATAGAAATACTACAGTGCAAAAACTTCTGCAACTTCTACTTTGATTCCATATTAATCATTATTAATCACACTAATTCATGAACTTGATTGGATTGGTCTGTCCAGGATACTGAAAAAAATTGTGCTGATGACTGCATTCAAATCATTTTTCTGTCTGCCCCTTCCCAATGAAAAGAGGAAACTTCAAAGGAATGCTTTAGCACAAGGATACTGTACAAGAGGAGTTAGGTTGTTCTTGCTAAAATGTTGTGACAGAGGAGCAGAGTTTTTAGTGTTATTGGTCTAACAAAATTCCATCCAGACCATTCAGCTAATTGAAACAAGAGTATCTGTTGAGATGGGCTGTGTCTCATGTCTGTACATATTTTTAGTGTTAGAGGAACTTTCCAATGTACATCTTTATACTTTCCTTTTTCTCTTTGACTTTGTGATGGTCTAAAGTGCAGGACAAATTCCTTTTTCCTGAAGAAATTATTTACTGTGCATTTTTACATGAAAGTAAGCATTTCTTAGAGCAGGCTTATCATAGCTCTGCATGTTGGCCTGACAGTGGGAGAACTGCTCTTTCCTTAGCAATATTAAACCTACAGCGCTGGGTTCCTTTTCCATAATTTTAGCATAACAGCAGGGTGGAGACATTAATTTGCTAGTGAAACCTCCAGAACTTTAAAAATGTCTTTCTTCTACAGTTTGTAAGTCTAAATTCAAATGTATGTTTTGGTTTAAATTCAGGAAAACAGAGCATGAAAGCAATCATTTTAATTTCTTAGCATGATAGTCTTTCTTTTAGTTGTTGTGAAGTTCTCACATGAGTTGCTGAATGGGGGCTTTGCTAGCAGACAGTGTCTCTGCTGCAGCATTTTGTTTTTACATGTAGCCATACGGTGCTCCTGCTTCAGAGTTATTCTGAGGCCAAGTATGTAGGGGGGAAAACAGCCATGCTACCATTCATTACTTTCCATTACACAACTCATTCTAATTGCTCTTCTTCCTATTAAATGGTAGAGTAAAAAAAAAATCTTGTTGTGCTGTCAGTCTGTACTTTTATGCAATATCTGATGTCATATGGCCAAATTATCTCTCATTATTAATACTGGAAAATGGTGGGTTTAAATGTCCTCCTTATTAAAGGCATTTTCAGACTTTTTAACATCTTTCTGGGAGTATGCATGATGGATGAATCTGTGTATTCCTGGGTGAGAAAATGTGTCCTAGAAACATAAACACATTTTAAATTGGAATACTATGTCATGTGACAAAAAACAGAACACTTTCTAGAGCTTCTTTTTATTTTTAAATGGATCTAACTAAACATGGTGTGGCTTCAGAGCCAGGGAATTAAAATTTGCTATTCAGTACAATATACAATGGGAGGATCTGAAAGTATCCTTGACATAAGCAGAAGTTGCAGCACAGAATCTGCTGTCTTTAAAAACAAGCCTACAGGAAGAAACCATACTCCCATGCAATTTCAGCTTGTGTGAGTAAGGTTTGGTAAATTTAATGCCACCAAAAGTGGTGATTTGGAATGGGGAAACACAGAAATAAAGGGAGCCCAAGCCCTTTGTCTTTTCGTCGAGGCAGTGACCAGCATCTTGGGAATTACCACGAGTAACAGCAAATATTCTTTCTGTATGGTCACAAATCTTTGAGCATGCTCACTATTTAACCTGTTAGGAAAATGGCAGCTTGAACTGTAGCACTGTCAGTGCACTGTCTCTTCCCTGAACCAGCAGAGCTGGCAGGGAAAGAGTAAGAGGTTCCGTTTTGTTACTTTTCTGTGTCGAGGGAGTCTTCATTAAACTGGATCCCTGGGCAGCTGCCAGCTGAACCAATGTACAGCAACAGCATAGATTTAGCACACAGATGTATAAATTTTTTCAGACTGTCCTTTTTCCCCCCAGTGAAATTCCCAGAATTATCTCAGATGTGCCGTTCTCCTTAGCCTATTCCTGATGGAAAGGTATTATTGAGTGCAGCTGATGCTGTTATAAACACAAACTTCTGCACCTACACTAGTAGTCTGATCATGTAGTATCTGAGTCAATAAAAGGTGTTCCTTGCGTTCAGTGGGTTGTGTGAAATACAGGCAACTGCTCTCCTCAATTTCTGAAGATTCCCACAAAATACATCAGTCTGAGATACATCAGTAGTTGTTGTATATGCTGGAAGTCTGAGCAAATAAATGAACATTTTGAAAAGAGTTTGAAGATACAGTTCAGTTTATTTTTAAAAGTCTTCCTGCATTTAAAGAGAGATGCCCTTCAATAGTAGATTTATTCTATGTTCTTTCCTAACGTATCTTTGAGCTTTTCCCAGCTCATAGGGAGAATACTGAGGAAAAAAATTAAAGAATTTCTATATGAGAACACAACTGTTTAATAATATGTATACCTCTCTTGGGAAGATATTACCTAATTCCTTGAAAGCATATAACTTGTGTGATGTATCTAGAAAGGAATCCAAAGCCCAGAGTCTGCCAAGACTTGCCTATACAGCTGATCAGTCAAAGCAAATCACCTTGTCAATAACTTACCTATCAAACTCCGTGTAGGTTGTCTGTACATTTATCTGGTGTTAAAATAGAAACAAGTCGGGGCTTGGCCTTTTTCGTTTGTTTGTTTTAGAATGGCTGTATTCTTTGCTGAATCTCAAAACAGTGTTTACACTTTTCCTGCAAGCTAAGCTTCTAAAGAATTACGTTTTCAAGTATTTCTTAAGTGAAAACATTCTTCATTTCTGAATGTGGTTAAGTACATTTAACAATGACCAGAAACATCTGTACATCTTCCTCCTTTTGAGCTGTGCTTCATCAAGTTTCACAGTCATATTAGGCAGAAATCTTTTGCAAGACTGAGGAAATCAACCAGAATAAATAAATTTTTATTTCTAGCTGTTTCACTAGAAGGAAGGATGAGTCTTCTCTTTTTGATAAGTAATGGATGTTTTTTATTGTATTTAACCTTTCCAGCTTCCTTTGCTTTCCCCAACAGTTAGCTTTCCTTGATGCTGTAGGCCACAGCACTAAGTATGTGGGATAGACAGTGGTGAAACTCTGTGCTTGTCTAAATGTGTCATTAGATTTTAACTTTCATTAGAGTACAGAAATTTACAACCTTCTTTTCCTACATTACGTATTTCCAAAACCATGAATTGGCTGTGATCACAAGATTCCCAGCGAGGAATGTTGGGCAGGAGAGGGGAGGGAGCATTATTGGCAGCTTGTTTTGAGACTCAAATAACTGGTCACTTCTCTCTCTCTTTGCTTATTTCTGTCAGTAGTGTGGTTGTATCCATCCAGAACTAATCTTGCAGCTACTTCATGTAGCTTTCTGTGCTTCAGCCCTTAGAAATTGCGTATCAGCCCCTGAGTGGATTAATGCAAAGAGAAGTCTTTGATTAATTCTCTGTCACCTTCCACTCTTTTCCAGGACTCAAACAGAACGAAAAGATTCCACAAAGCATCACTCAAAACCTCTGGCTGAAAGGAGAAAACACAGCATGGCTTTAAAATGCACTTAGGGCTTTTCTGCATATAAAGAAGATAACCATAAGATATAAAGAATAACAATAAGCAACTGAGCATATGTCAAGCCACATGTAGTGGAAGGAGTATTATGGCAGTTTCACATTCAAAAATCTTCTTGTGACTGAGACCTAATATATAAGGTTAAAATATCTTTGTGTGGTCAATATTTTAGGTCTGTTTTCAGAATTTGTGTAGTCTCTTACATTTGTATGTGAAATGTATTTTTTCAGAAGGGAAGAAGTAACTTTTATGGATCGTGCATTAGATCTGTGGTTAGAGATGAGACTTCGGGACTAGATCTCATGAGTTTACAAGCTTATTTCTTCTCGCTACTGATATGGATTGTGAGATTTTTTTTCCCTTGGTCTTTGACTATGAGAACCAAGTTACAAACTACTTCCTCAATCTACAAGAACCACTTACTCTACCTTCTTCCTTACTTTTTCTTCTGAACACAATATCAGGTATAGTTATTCTTACTGAAACAGGGTAGAGTGCTTCAAACTGCAGGACTGTTTTTCCTGCAAAATTCCAGCAACTTCTTCAGTGTTGCAAAAGATTTTCACCTAATGCAGTTCTGCTGAGTGAATCACAGCTCAAAGCCAGGTGGCATATGTCTTGTGACTATGCATTCTCATAAATACAGTACGGCAGAAGCCTAAATGGAAACACATCTTTTCGAAACCATCTGTTCTTACAGATATCTGCAACAATAAAGAAAATAAAGGCTCTAAATGCTGCTATGCTGTTTTAAACCTTAGAGGCATTTCCTATTGGTCTTTCTTTTTATTCTGAGATGCTCTCAATTTGTTTCACTTGGAAATAGCTTAGCTGCCATCTTTGTTGCTGTTCTGTTCATGAGCTTTAGAGAATCTGACTATAGCTGGCTTATATAAATAAATATTTATAAAATAGAATATTTACCATGGTGGAAAGTTCTGGGTTGCCCTCTGGTGAATGTAGCTTGTCTTTCTACATTTTATAGTAGCTTACAAGGTAAAGCCTTTGCTGTAATTTCTTCTTTCTTTATTTGAGGGAAGTTGCGAGTGATCTGTTGAACTACAATACTGCAGCAGCTCCCACAAAGTTGATACTCCTTAAGTGCTACATATTTATTTAATTGTATCACATCACCCTTATGATGTCTTGACTGTAAAAAATGCTCAATTGGAACAATATTCTTAAGTTTCTTACCTGGGTTGAATCTGTTGTCTTGTTGAAGTTATAGTCTTTTTCTTCTGTTGCAGCCAGTGAATGCCAAAAAAAAAGGAGTACTATGGCAGTTTCACATCCAACGAATCTTCTTGTGACTGAAATCTAATGTATAACGTTAAAATATCTTTTTGTGTTCAATATTTAAATCTGTTTTCAGAATTTCTGTAGTCTCTTACATTTGTATTTGAAGATAGAGATTCTCCTAAAGTGAAAGAGAGATTAAAATTCTCAGAAACTCAAGATATAAACCAATATATGAAACTGAAATGCAGTGACATAAGCTGTTCCATTCCCCAAGGGATAACAAAGAGCAAAAGTGACAAAGGGAGAAACAGCAAATAGAGCCACAATTTCTAGCCTAGAAGGTCAGTATTAATCCACTGGTTTATCTGAAATAGTTAAACCTACAGGCCACGTGTTTGGCAAGAAATTCTGCTTAGGCATCAGAATGGGCAGGAAGGAAAGGCACCACAGGCATCATCCCTAATTAGCCAACTGGCAGGTTTTTTTCTGCGTGTAACTACCTAACAGCATGAATTTGCAGGAAACACGTTCAGTCTCTTTTTCCATCGTGTCTCATTGTCAGCAGGGTGATAGAGAAGGGGAAGGTTGCTCTTGACCAGCCTAGAAAAGGTGTCAGCCTCTGAACCATGAAACATAATTGCCCTTTTTACTCAGGGCTGGAGGCACGGGCTGGAAGAGAGAACTTTCTGCCCGAGCGTCTTCTCCCGGCAAAGGGAGAAATGAAATGTCACACCAATTATCTGGGCAGTGGACAGTGTAAGGAAAACTGGCTGCAGCTCTGTGAAGCTGCAGCCAGAGCCCCAATTACTGAATGAGGCTGAGGAGGTTTTTTATGCTGTTGGCCCGGTACTCAGCTGTCACACTGCAAATAACAGACCCCAGCACACACACGGTCACCAGGTGTGGCTGCAGCACGATGGGGCTCTGAGCCTTCAGCAGGGATGGACTGAGGCATTCGGGCCCAAATCAGCCTTTGCTTTCAAAACCCAAAGCCATTTCGGTGGCATTCAGGAACAATCCCCTGAAGGAGGTGAAATTGCATGGCTGCAGCTGATATCTGAACAGTGATGGAGCTTGGAGTGGTGCCTGGGTGCACAAAAAGCTGTGCTCTGCTTCAGTGTTGTTTTGGTGATGGGAGAAAAAAACTAATTCAGCGCATCAAGAATGTTTAAACAAGAAAAGGATTTTGACTAATTATTTCTCAGCAAAACTTGGTCTGGCAAAAAGTACAACTGAATGTGAAATATAATGGACTATTGTTCTATCAGGAAACTAAATCTTTTGGGGAAAAAATTTCCAGTTTTTAGGTCAGACCAGGTCGTTCTCATCCAGATGCTTTATATCCAAATTATACACTTTTCTGGTGCATGAAAAAAATTTGCATTGTGATACAGTCAATTAATATTCACAGTTTTCAGCAGGTGTGCTAACTTCTCATATGACAGTGGGATGTTCTGCTAAGTGCTTTGACATGACAGCAGCCGTGATAAATGGAGCTGAGATATTAAAATCTTTTAAGCAGCAATGGTATTCCAGCTGATAAAGCACCAGTTAAAAAAAATGGATTTATTTAGAGTTTCTAGGACAGGTAAACAGCCAAAGGAGTCCAGCAAGACACATTACAGGTGATAAAATGGTTAATGGTGTGTCACAGCTTGCTATACTTCCATATATTTCTCTTCATTTCCCTCAATAATATTTAGTATATGCTCTATAAAGCATCCTTTTTTATCAAGTCCCCTTTTAAATGTATGGGCTCTTGAGGAGCAAGTAGAGTAGAGAAAGAGGGGTTTTTTTACCTTAGACAGTCTAGGTATATGAAATTAATCCAACTTAGAAATAAATCCTACCTTTTATGTAAAAAATAGTAAAATAGTGAACTTTAAAAACATTCAAGATCTACTACAATATTTCTAAGACTCGTGATATTAAATTTTACATTTTCTGCAAATCAGTCTCTAATGCTTAATGGAAAATATTTATGCATGATATTGCTGATGAACTTAAAAAACATGATACGGAAATATGGAAATAGGGGTTGTATGAATCCTTAGAAAAGTTATATCTGATCTTCTCATCAAAAAATTTTCCATCATCTATTGCTTGACAGTATTTAAATTATTTGGAATATTTGGAGGGGGCAAATTTAAAATATTATTTTAATTTAATAGTAATATTTCTCAAAATTTTAAAAATTCAACTATATCTCTTTTTTATCATTTATCAAATTGTAAAAGACTCTCATCTGCAAATAATTTTGGTGGGGGGTTGGTTGGGTTGTTTTGTTATTTGTTGTTTTGTTTTTTCTAAGAACAAAACCAACCTTCCTAACTTAATATATAATATTAAATGTTGTATATAGTGACAGAAATAAATTAAATAGCAGACTTTCGATAGACACAGGAAACAAACTTCGAATCAATACTTTATATCAGCCATCAAAATCTGAAAAAATCATCACCAAGTCTACCTATCTTTGGAAATGCACATTTACTACCATTTAATTTACAGACAAGTCCTGCTATAATAACTCTGCTTCCTAGTTGTTTCTAGTTAGGCAGGAGTCAGAGCCATTACAAGATGATGCTAATGGGAGGAAAATAAAAGAGGCTCGTTTTGAAGAGGTGCTCCTTTTTGTCACTAAAAAGGACTGTACTCCGTCCATGGGCTTTTACCTTTGAGCATCAAGGAGTAGAGCAGATAGCAGCACAGTGATTGCTGCTACTACAGAATAATGAAAAGAGTGTTTTACCCTCTGCATGACATTCCAGGTGGAAAGATTAGAAAGCTGGAATCCTCCCAGCCCTATTCCTACTACATCACAGGTGGATTGAGCAAGGGACAGATCGTCTCAGTGATTTGATACTGACCATAATTTGAAATTACCCTCACTGGTTTCATAGCTTCTAGTTGGTAAGTTAAAGATATGTGCATATTAAGTCTAGTTAGGCAAAAATAGGGCATTAAAAGAACTGGAAAGGATTTTGTGTGAAATCACAGAAGGGACTACAGTAGATGTGAAGTCTTTGATCAAAAGGTGATCTCAGTAAATCAAAAACCACATTCTACTTTGAGGAAAGGTGGAAAAGCTTTCTGTCAGATGGTGCCAGTGTTCTTAAACTTAGCAAAGAATGCTATTTGCCTGCTTTACTCAGTTCAAAGTTAAAATACTAAGCTAATGCTTCCTTTTCCTCCACCCCACTTCTTACAAAGGTGCTGTCACATAAAACAGCATGTCCTGTAGAGGTTTTCCTTTTCTTTTCTTTTTTCTTTTCTTTTCTTTTCTTTTCTTTTCTTTTCTTTTCTTTTCTTTTCTTTTCTTTTCTTTTCTTTTCTTTTCTTTTCTTTTCTTTTCTTTTCTTTTCTTTTCTTTTCTTTCCTTTTCTTTTCTTTTCTTTTCTTTTCTTTTCTTTTCTTTTCTTTTCTTTCCTTTCCTTTCCTTTCCTTTCCTTTCCTTTCCTTTCCTTTCCTTTCCTTTCCTTTCCTTTCCTTTCCTTTCTCCTTTCCTTTCTCCTTTCCTTTCTCCTTTCCTTTCTCCTTTCCTTTCTCCTTCCCTTTCCTTTCCTTTCCTTTCCTTTCCTTTCCTTTCCTTTCCTTTCCTTTCCTTTCCTTTCTCCTTTCCTTTCTCCTTTCCTTTCTCCTTTCCTTTCTCCTTCCCTTTCCTTTCCTTTCCTTTCCTTTCCTTTCCTTTCCTTTCCTTTCCTTTCCTTTCCTTTCCTTTCCTTTCCTTTCCTTTCCTTTCCTTTCCTTTCCTTTCCTTTCCTTTCCTTTCCTTTCCTTTCCTTTCCTTTCCTTTCCTTTCCTTTCCTTTCCTTTCCTTTCCTTTCCTTTCTCCTTTCCTTTCCTTTCCTTTCCTTTCCTTTCCTTTCCTTTCCTTTCCTTTCCTTTCCTTTCCTTTCCTTTCCTTTCCTTTCCTTTCCTTTCCTTTCCTTTCCTTTCCTTTCCTTTCTCCTTTCCTTTCCTTTCTCCTTTCCTTTCTCCTTTCCTTTCTCCTTTCCTTTTCTCTTCACTTTTGGGGGGAAGGAAATTCAAGATATTGTAATATATGTATCTGCTGATTTTTCAATACAGTTAATTTTTAAAATGAAGACAAATAATTTCTAGAAACAGCATCATTGCGTTTTCCAGCATGTTCCTTGCTGCTATTGCTTCCTTAATTTTGCTCTTAAAGTAACAATTTAGTAGGGATAGGATGGGTCTGTAGTGGATCATGATGGTCCAGTTGCCTGAGTCATTGCTATTTAGTCATTCTACCAAAGACATAAAAATTGGATTTCCCCTTGCTCGTTGCCTCTGCTGAAATCCCCAGGTATTGTCTGAGAAACACATTTATAGGCACAAAGCATATGGTTCACAGCCCTCAGCAGCAGGTCTGAATATCTTCTAAAATTTAGATAGTTCCCCAGTTCCATTTTAAGTTCAGTTCCTGATTATCCTCCAAGGTAAATGGACAGACAGATTTCACAACCTGGAAAATTTCCTTTTTTAGTATATGATTGCTCTCAAAAGGCAAAAAATACTTGTTTTTTCAAAGTGAATTTATGAAACCAGGTATTGTTTTACTGACTGGCAGACATTTTGAGGTAGTACATCAATTTCTGAGCTACTTTAGAAGCTTCTGTAACCATTGCTGTATTTCATTAAATATTCATTGCAGAGAGACATAAGAAGAAGTAGTTAACTGGATCCCATTCTCCCACTTATGAAGGAAAACATAAAATCTTAAAAGAATGGAAAGATCATGTGAAAGACAAAGCTCTCCAAGAATCGTGGAATGCTCCCTCTTCTTGCCTTAATAGCGCTCATGTCTGCAGCTGCAAGACTATATAAAGAAAATTATTTTCACTGCAAGTTCTTGCAATGGCATGTAAATATGGTGATTTTGTGATGCAGAATCAGTGTCCTGAATAATCAGGATAGTGCAGTCATCACTGGTGTGAGCTATAACATAAAAGATTTTAGTTCTTTTTCTGATGTTGGCATAAATACCCATCTATATTTTGTTAAGAGCATACCTGTTCTGTAAGAGTTATCTCACACCTCAGCCTGAGGAGTCAGCTGAGGAATACACATTACTGCTTCATTCTGTTTAACAAGTGATGAGTAAAAGTCCTCACAATTTCTAATTTTTAATTATTATTGCTCCAGGGAGGAGTAGGCTATAAAGACATAAATTGGAAAAAATGGTTAAAGTCTTTTGCTTTATGAAATTATTTTTCAGGGGGGTTGAGTTTTTTATTTGTTTTGTTAGTTGTTCCCCTTTAAATTGTCCTCACTGTACTCTTAAAATAGTGACTATATATATTTTTAATTTTAGTTTGGCTGTACTCTTGCAACCTGAAGCCAGTACCTCATACAGCACAGTTTTGCAAGCTGCCATTTTGCCTTAGTGTAAAAGTATGACATCATGTTTCACCAGATATGGTGCCTGCAGGCTTGTCATTTCTTGCTTTCATACTTTACCTTCCTTTTAAATCACAGCTGATTTCCAGCTCTCTAAATTCCCATTTTTTTGTCCGGCCAGAAAGCCACTTGTATTCTATTATTTACTTCCCTCCTTTTAGAGCTGTACTAGTAAACCTAAAAATTTACATGCAAGGTAATAATTTTTGCAGTGTTCATGGAGAAGTAGTACCGTAACTCAGGAATACTGTCTCATATTGTGTGCTTCCACATTATATGCTGCTCTGCTATAACAGGCACTGGAAGGAAAAATAATAGCACAAAAGGCAGCAAGCTGTGTGGAGGAAGCTGGTTTGAATCTTTTTTGTGTCTGAGCTGCAGTTCCTGGATTTCACGTGCCACTGTGAGACTGCCAATAGTTGAAAATGACTGGAGCACTGGATGGTCTAGCTATATGTAAGAAATTCCAGAGATTTCATTCAGGAATTGTGAAGTGGGTCCTCTGTATTACTTTTCTTTCCTCTTCTACTGCTGATGGCTCCGTGCCATCTGTCTTGCTGTTAGCTAAACTGCTGCCCAACACCAATATCTGTAGCATTCAACCCTTCTGGAAGACTAATTCATCTTTGTTCACCTCAGCGTCTCTTACCTGTGTGCTACAACTACAGACTTTCATAATGAGTTTAAAATCTGTGTCACAGTTCTTTCCAGTTAAAGCCAATGGCAAAATCGCCATCAGTAAAGTGCCTTGCTTTAATGTAACACTTTTCTGTAAATGTCTGTATGGAGTGTAATTACTTCGTACATGTCACATTCTGGATATGATTGCTGCTTATTGTCTTGTGCTGTGGGCACTTTTCTTTGTCATTTCCCAGCTTGCTTTAGTAACAACTAACAGGCAGTGAGATAGGACAGGAGGAATGTCATTTTAGAGGGGATAGTTCTCTACCCCTTCCTGCTTCAGCAGATCAGTCAATTGGGTTTGTCAGGACTTTTCCCAGCAGCTGGAATTAAGGAAATCTTTTGAAGGGACTGCTGCTGCGCTGCTCAAACAGCTTTTGCCATTTGAGAGGCCACAAAAGGAGTACTAACAAAAAACCATCCTCAGCTGAAGAGCAGAAAAAAGAAAAACAAAGGACAGAATATTTACAGGCTTAATAACGAATTTCCAGGGAAGACGCATGGGTGGTAATTTCAGTGTTTCTTGCTATTACCATTGGTTTTCATATTATGTTTATTTGCTTGTTGTGGGGGGTGGGGGGGAGGTGAGTATGGAAGGAAGTGCTTTGGCTTAAGCTGTTTCTTCTGTTGTCTGAAAGAGTAAAGGAAAAGGGACTCCTATCTCCAGACACAAGCAGATCAAACTCTTTGACACACCTCTACCAGATTTACCTCCACTCATTTCCTCTACTGTTACACAAGTCTGATAAAAATGGCACAGTTTGTTCACACTGAATCACAGTGAATTCCCTTTCAGGGAAAAAAAAAGCAAAAGAACATCACTTGCATCCTTCAGTGAATTAGAGCCATTGTTTTTGATTTCCTGGTGGGTAATTGAAGGCTTTTACAGCTAGAAGAAATTATTTATAGAGTCATGAAAAATGGATTAACTTTCCTGAGTGCTTCATTGATGTTTTAGATATCTACTTTATTCCAATTAAACTTATATAATCTAAAAATCAATAAACTTCTTTATTTTAGAGAATAAATTATAGAGGAAAATAATTTGTTTAGCCTCTGTGAACTGCCTTATTGCCACATATTTTATATATGCAATCTCTGCAAGGAACAAAAGAACTCAGAGTGCTGTTACACTCAGTACAGACAGAAACCTTTCTTTTCTTCCATCCATTTAATAAACTCTTCAATCACTTGCAATGGCTACTACCTAATACCTCAAAATAGACATCAAATACATGTCATAAAATCCATTTCTGTATTTTTTGTGTACTGGGCCTGCGGTCTCAAGTCTTATTAATGACAGTCTATAATTTCAAATGGCACTTTTTAAAAAAAATTCCTTTCTCCTTTAGAACTGGTGGAGAGGTCTTCCTGCCCTCAAGTGTTTCAGGAAACTTTTTAATATTGCCAGAGAGCTAATTATCAGTTAATACAATATTTCACTTTTACATGGCATCTACTATTACTATCTAGCTGCAGCTTGAAATAACATTAAGGTCTTCTAAGGAATATTTCTAAGGACAATTTCATAGAAAGTAATTTCATAGCCTAAATCTGAATAACAAATGGTTTAATAAATACTTTTAATGTATAGGTAAAAAAGTAGATTTTGAAAGGTAGACATTCTGAACGCTGTGTTTCATGCCTGCATATATTAATGTGAGATCTTCTCTGAATTTTTCTCATTGGTGGCAGAAAAAAAATGGATAATCTTTAGTCAGTTAAAATAACTCATTTTATCAAACTGGGAAATGTTTTTACCTCCCAAAAACCACCCTCCTCCTTCCCTTCCCAGCAAAATACACATAAGCAAGACTAATTCCCTGTGTTACAACATAAATACAAAATTCTTTTAAGGAGAGGCACTTTACCAGAGTCCAAGACCTTCTCCTGTTCTTGGAGGACATTGTCTACAGTTTGAACAGCACTTTGTCCTCAGATACCTCTAGGGAAGTGCAGTAATGAGATGTCTCTGAGTTCTTTAACAGAGGTAGAAGAATATGATTAAAAACATATTTGCTGCTTTTGTGCAGCGAGAAACTCTAGCATGGCTCAAACAGGACTGAGTCTGCAGTGCAACCATTTGCTGAGGTAATCTCTGGCACAGCTGATGCTAAAATGATGGTCCTGTTACACCTCAGGACCATTTCCAACAGCCAGGCATTCCTGCCTCTTTGAGCAGCCCAGAAGAGGAGCATATCTGACTCCACAGTGAAAACCGAACGTGCATAAGACATGTTTTGCATTTTGATTTGCCTTTTTTGTGTTTGTTTTTGATAAGGGTTAGTTTTGCTAGCATTTATCTCCCTATTTCCCTGGCTCTTCAGGTGTGCTAGGAAACTGCCTGGGAGCACCAAAGGAAGGGCTCAGCTGTACCACCTGAATGTCTTAGACTTTATGTTTTATATGTATATATTTCTCACATTATACTCGCATAATAAAATTGTCTTTTAAATATAGCTTTTTGTAGAATATCTATCAATTTAAGCTGGCACAAATCCTTCATTCACATTTTTCCCTGTGTTAAGCAATGTAAACTATACTGCCTGCCAATTTTTTTCTCTATTTTTTTTTCCCCAATCAAGGCTGTATTTTACTTACATAAAAATGTGGTGAAAAACATATTCCGTCCATCCTGTCAGACCAAATTTGCTCTCTGACTTTGTTCTCAGAGTTCATGTGCTGAGTTTCATTTTATGGCAATTTTTTTATAGGCTAGTGATAAATCTTTGTGAATGGAGTGTTTATAATGAAAATACTACCAGGCAAGGAAATACTGGCCACACTAAAGATCAGCAGAATTATAACAGCCACAAGATTTAACACTGCTGATCAGTCAGCCCCTTTTCAAAGGCAGTGTACCATCTCCACACTGCACACTTTTTATGGATGTAAGTAATTTTTTTCCTTCATTTCACTTTAGATACTCTAATATTAAATTACAAATTCACTGTTTCACTCCATCTCTGTAGTATCAGTAGAATTTCATCAGGTCTGTATAGTATTTTCTGGAATAGTGTATCCAAGGGGAAATGTCAACATGATTTGAAATGCAATAAATATTTAACAGTGACATATTCCTTATCATCAAAGTTATATGCGATGTATAAATTTGCATTTTTGCATTGAATTTTTCAGTAAGATGCTTTCTGTTACATCACTAATAGATTTAGAGGTTGATTTTATAACAGTCTATCTGACAAAATCTCTCTTTTGACTGAGCATTTAGTTTGGCTGTAATAAAAACACAACATAAACATTTTGAGGAAGGGAAAAGTGAACATTTTGATGATAACACTACATACATAGCTACCAGCTTTAAATTATTCTGGTAAATGTACTTTGAAAGGATGTAAAAGAAAATTATACTCCAAATCTATTTCTGCTGAGAGATCAACCATCAGCTGGCTGTCATAATGACATTATGCTCTACCCAGGAGTTGAAAGCAGACAGCAAAGTGTGGACCTCTACCTACTTAGACACAGCATAAAATTATTTAAGAAAAAGTAATTCAATCCACACAATTTTATCTATCCTTCACATTTGTTTCTGTTTTCACTAGCTTTGTGTTCTTCCTACTTTTCAATTATCCCAGGCAGAGGTTAGTTTTTCTGAGTATTGTCTTTTGTTGGTTTGTTATGTCTCCATGACAAAAAATAAACACTAAAATAATTTTCTTGTTGGAGTTTTCCTTAGCTGTTGTCTCTTCCCCCTACTTTAGCCCTTCCCATACACACTTAGGATCAGAGCATTCTTTTCTTCTTATTTCTTGCATTTTGCAATTGGATCTCATTCAAATGTTCCTTGAAGTGAAGGAAATTGTCACTTGCAGAAATTTCTCCTCTCCCTTTTTATTTTTTTTCTCCTTAGTGTTACCAGCATGGAATGTCTATATTGTGAAGTTTCTGTTTTAAAAGTTCATTGAGTTTTGAGCTTGAATAGTAAAGTGAAACTGTATGCATTATGTATAAAAATACTTAGTCTTTGTTTACTTTTGTGGTGAATGAAATAAATTTACTTGGCACAGGCACAAGTTCAGAAACAGCTAATACTCTTATTATAAACCTCGATTTTACAACTTATGTGGAGATGTTTTATATTAGGTTTTATATTAGTTTCTGGTCGAATGAGCCTGTGGTTTAAAGGATAAATTAGGCCAGGGATGCTAGCCACCTTGGACAAAGTACTCAGCCTTTTAAGGTAGCTTTGTTAGGGCACTCATTCAAGATTTTATTTGCTGTTAATTAGCTTGCTGACATTTTGATACATTTTAGTATTAAACTGCCCACTTATCCTCTCAAAAGCTTTTCTTCAAGGTCGTGATGCCTGTATCTTTCATTACGAAACAAAATCCTTGACCATAGTCACTTCTCCATACACACAAATTTTGGGTCATCTGTGTAATGGTTCAGAGAAACTGCAACTCTCCTGACTTAGTGTGAGTCAGGAAGAGAAGCTCAATGCTTTCTTTAACTGATTTAGAAAAGAAATAGAGGATTTTTTTTTTTCTCTCACAAGAAAAATGGCTGAAAAGAAAGTATTGCAAAATGGAATAGTTTGGTTTGCAAGATGGGGCTG
Organism: Corvus moneduloides; assembly: GCF_009650955.1. Classification (NCBI taxonomy): domain Eukaryota; kingdom Metazoa; phylum Chordata; class Aves; order Passeriformes; family Corvidae; genus Corvus; species Corvus moneduloides. Next base: position 105,485,420 of record NC_045476.1, on the reverse strand, counting down.
CTCAATGCCAGGCTATCAGGGTTCCCTGAAAAATACTTTAAAATCAATAAACTAAAAATTCAAAGTATCACTGCAGAAAATTTCACTTCTGTATAATCCATGAAACCAAACTCAGAAATTGTTCTTTCTGAGAGCCTTCATCTGGAAAATGATGTTTGTTTTGAAGCAAAGTTGGACCTTAGCCTAATTTTGTGTCAAGTGGGAACATGATTGAGCCTCCTTCAACTGTGTTGGCATAGTTAAAGAGCTGGACTCAGGGCCGAGGGTGAGAGAAGGCTGGTTTAGTACTACAACATTAGCACAAGTGTAAAAAGCCGCAAAGGCAAAATGAATTAATCTGTGCAAGGACTGCTGTGGTCTGTATGTGGAAGACAGCATAAGAGAGCTAAGTACAAGCTTATTGTGTTTACCTGCACATTGGCTCAGAGCACAAAACTACAAAAATTACTGGTCCACTTTCTTTGACCTAATCTCCTTGAAGTTCAGGCATGCAGGCTTACAGTTATAGAAAATAAATAGAAGAGCACAAGTCAAAGAGGTGTAATATGTAAAACAGATCAGTTTTTCCAAATATGTGTCAGATTTTGGCTGCAGGATTATGAGCAAAAAGAGAAAGGGCTATTGGGTAATGCGAGATGTGTAAATAACTTACTTTTCCCTCTCCTAGGTGAAGATATTAGGTAGTAGGGATTTATGTCTGTCCCCTCCCTGTATAGACACATAAATGCATTATTAGGAAAAAAATCCTAATGGAAACCAATTAAAAGTAAACAGCAAGATAAACCTACTCATCTTGGAGAAAGATGTGGTTGATGTTCTAATATTTCTACCACAAGAGCTACATCAGCCTGTGGTACTCTAAGCAGGTGATTCACAGGTTAAGTGCAGCAGGACAGCAAGTATTTAAAAACACTTCCCAGAAAAACACAACAGCAATTAAGCTGACCTGGCCTCCAGTCAATACATTGGCTTTAATTACATGTTTCAAGGTACTCCTTTTAAATGCCTGCTATTTTAGGTAGGGGTACAGACAAAATAATGCTCATTTTTCCTGTGCATAATATTTACAAGCAAATCACATTGTAGGTATTGAAACTATTTTTCTGTATTTCAAAATATTGACATGCTCTTCATGAAACTCCAGAATTCTTGTGCCAAAATTGGAATGTTGAAAACTTCTTTCTTCGTACTCAAAAATTTAACTTATTGTAAATTTAGTGGTTTTAAACTGGCAATCCTGCAGTCTCTTCTGCATGCACATGTAGAGCTCCTTCTTTTCTAGAGAAAAACTTAATGACAATGCCAAAGACTTTTAAGTTAAATAATAGTCTTCCAGTTGTGGAAAGTGATAGGGTTCTGTAACAAGTATATAGCTACTCAAGTACTTACTAATCTTGATGCAGTACAGCAAAAAAGTTCCTATTTTTATTTCAAATTCTAAGGAAGATGAAAATGTTTTTCAATCAAGAATGGAAAGGAAATATTTTTAAATGGGGGGGGTGACACTTTGTCACTCACTCTCTTTATATATTTTCTATGTATTCTATTATCAATTTAAATTATTTTTATTCAAAAGTGTTTCTAATAAATAAACTAAACCATTTTCTTAAAAATCTGTCTCAAAAATTGGATTTCCTGATATTCTTTCTCCCTTCAGAAAGATATATATATTTGATGAAATGAAATCCAAAATTATTTTAGAATATATGAAAGTTGGAGCCCAGCTGTGCTCCCTGGCGTTTTTATTCCAACTGTAGTTAAATTCAAAGGAAAATTTGTATTTCTTTATTTGGAACTGAAACAGGCCCACAGTTTCACTTTCAATAAGTATATGGAAATCAATAAGCTGTAATGTAGTTTTTGCTATTTTTCAGTTTCCATCTGCTCCCTTCCATTGCATCTTTCTGTGAGTGACAGCATAATAACTGCTGTACCAATTAATGCCCTTCCAATCCAACCTCATCATTACTGCAAAATAAATGTTTTGCTTTGTAGCAGTTTGTCCTGCTATGAAACTTTGCTTCAGTTATTCCAATCATCTAACAGCAGAAAAGGAAAAGCTGCTTTGTCATCAGTAGCTCAATAGAACACACTGTATATTCAATAGAGTTGGCAGAATTTTAACCAGTATCAATTTATAAATAGGATAGCAGCAATCATTTATTTTCTGCCTTAAATGAAAGTATCCTTTTTGATGCAATAATAGCCACTTAACTGATTTGAGACTGAAGTACGAGGTTTTTTTGGAGAAATGTTTTCTTTATCCAGAATAAAATATGGAGTCTCTTTCTTTGCAACAAAAGCTCTTAGAGGATAAAAGCTTCTATCTGAAACAAGCAGTGGTAATAATTTAGTTCTTTTCAGTAAGAGTTTAATTTTCACTAGTGGGCTTTCAATACATAACTACAGTCCCTTTCCCACTTTTTCCTGTGTCTTAACAAAAATGCTGCAAAGAATATCAGAGGTTGAAGCACTTTGAGACAAGCTTCCCTATTCAAGCAGTATCCTCAGTGCAGTCCGTGGGCCTCCTCTGGTATAAATAGGAGCTTTCACTGCTGCTGGGAAAGTCCTCAGAGAACACGAATCTAGATTAAAGACTGGTACTGGTTTTGGGGACTTCTCTGGCTCAAAGGCTGCATTTATATTGTCCTGTGAGAATTGTGTGAGGAAACAATACAGAACTAACTCCTTCTTCCTAACATTTCATTCCTGAAACATCTGTTAGCTAATTGGGTTTTTTCTACCTTCTTGCACTATCCTTTTGTGCAGTGATAAAATTTCATCATCTCTGTTTGCTTGCTTCCCAGACTGTTCTGTTTATTGTGAACAACTGAGTTTTCCAATTAATATTTCTAAAAAGAAATGATTGCTTTACAATGGAACAAGTGATTCACTTTATTTATTCTTAGCTTGCACTGATTGATTCATAGAAATTTCTTTTGAGCAGGCATGTTTTTCTATAGCATTTATAGAAACATCTATAGCAATTGCAGATCTCTTGCAATCATAAAGTCTCAGAGACTCCCAAATACAGAACACAATACTAATAAAGATATCCAATTGGCTTTAATTTAATGACTTCAATTTTGTGCTCATAATCTCAGAAATGGAAATGTCAGATTTTATTTTCGAAAATACATTTATTATTCTTACCTAGAAAAAGAAATGCATTAGAATTACATGCTTTTGCTTGTAAAGTCATCTGTTCAGAGGTTAAGAAATCCCAGATGAAAGCTTGCTGCGCAGCTGCAAACGTCTTTATTTTTACCTAATGGCTATCTCATATGAGGTAATTAAAGGCCTGCAACAGAAGCTGAAACACAGGAGTCTCTGGTTCTATTAATTTTTAATCAGTGTACTGCAGAAACAAACTTATTAGATCTTGTTCAGGAAAAGCTTAGTCACAGGGTTTCAATAGTGCTCCTGCATCAGAGCTGTGAGCAGTCTGGTGGCGATGGCATTTGGTGGCACATTGCTCCCAGGTCATCATTCGCCAAACAAACCATCTGCCAGGGAAATCAGCCTGAGAAAAAACCTGCCATCTCTTCCCCTTGGCTGCTTGTTCCTGCTCCTCAGCTTTGCCAGTACAGAGATTTGCAGGGCTCATGCAAGCTGGATGACCAAAGTTCTTCAGTCTGAAAAGCAGCTTTCAGTCTCAGTGGCGCGACTGAGGGACAGTGAACAGCAGTGTGGGTACAGAGCAGAAAGGGAACATTTTCAGCTGATTTTCCACAGAAAGTGTGATGTCGAGCCTTACGCACAGGCAGAGGGGAATTTTAATACAGGATTTGTACATCAGAGATGAGTGCTCTAACCAAAGAACATCAGATGAGAATCCCTTGAATTCTTGTATTGGAAAAGAAAAGAGTGACCTTTATTTTGTTTAGAAAAGAAAAAGGCTTGGCACCTGCCTTCTGGTTAAGAATTTGCATTCCAAATCTGAAACAGAAACATCTCCCAATAAGCAGCAGTAAGGGAGCTTTTAGAGCTTATCCCTGGATCTCTTCTCCTCCTTTTTTTCTCTTTTCATTTAGCTGAGTACTGCAAGTTTTCTCTCAGAAGTTGTGATCGATCTGCTTATATGTACATGTCACTGCTGTTACTAGGAAACCATTGGGTTTTTCCTCTAAAGAATTGTTATAAATAAGCACCATGCCATGAAATAAGATCCTTGTGTATACTGCCTCTGCTTCCAACATAATTAAGATCAGGAAAAATCTAATTTAACATCATTTGCTGGGTTACATTAAGTTTTCTTGATGGATCATTCATACCTAATTGCTTTGGACTGCAGCTTCATTGCATTCTATAATCCTGAGAGTAAATTTGAATAAAGGATGAAGCAGACTGAATAATACTTATGTTTCCAAGGTCCTGTCCTAGAGCAGAAAAAAAAGCAACTTTTCCTCTGTAAGCCATGGGAAAAAAACTCCCCCAGCTCTATTGGTGTCTTCAGGTCATGAAATCTGTGTGAATCAAATTCATCTTATGCTGACTTCAGAAGAGTTGTAGGGAAGAGTTAGTTTCGTGTTCTTAAAAGCAGCTGTGTTACCAAAGAGCTGCAAAACCCACTAAAAGCATTCTTCTTCTTCTTCTTCTTCTGCTTCTGCGGCTTCTTCTGCTGCTTCTTCTGCTGCTTCTGCTTCTGCTTCTTCTGCTTCTACTTCTGCTTCTGCTTCTCTCTTAACCTCTTAAAGCCCGTATATGACTGAAGCAGGAATTTAGAAAGCTGTGGAACTTTTATCCTTTACTGCAAAAACTTTACCTGCATCTTTAGTTTCAAAATCCTTACTGCTGGCAGAAAGTGTAACTTTGGAGACACTGCAGCACCTAGGGCTCCATAAGGCTGATCAGCTGTATGAATATTAAAATAATATTTAGGAATGCAACTAAAAGAATCTATTATAATTTATAATTTCTGGTATCTGATATGCAGAATTTTAACAAAAAGCTGAAAAAATGCCCTAAATTTTGGAAATTTACTGCTTAGAAGTCTTCAGCCAACTTGGAACCGTTGGACTATTTTATTATTTTGCCACCATCATTTTTTTATTCATTTATTGAAGTATATTAACATAGTTAATTGCTTTTTTAAAAACCTAAGTTGAAAGTAAACATATTGCCTAGATCCATTCTTTCCAAACACAAATTTTCTATTTCCCACAGCTTTCGCATTTCTTCTCTCTCACTCCATATCCTAGCAGTTAGGAGAGAAGAAGTCACTTCTCCTCCTTAACCCCTTTATTTACAGAATGGCAAAAATCAGCCCTGTTGTGACATTTAGCATCTACAAATTTTCTTTTAAAGAACAGCAAGGGATGTGCTGGCTTTTGAGGCATATATAGAGGAAATGAAAGACCTGAATTTAATTCCCTTTTTAACCCTAATAGGTTCAAATTAATCTTCCACATTATAAGAGACTGCCTGAATTCCTTAGCTAGAAATTAGTGGGTAGAAATTAGTGTGTTAGGGGCTAGAATTAGTGTGTTAGGGGCACCCTTCACCACTGTATTAAAGCTGCTCTATTCTACAAAAGTGGACTTAAAATTAATTATACAGGATACAGCACATTACACAAATAGGCCTGAGTTTAGGGAACTCCTTGGTTGGTAAGTCTCTTTACTCCTGCTCGTTGTCACAGGGATTGTTTTATACTCTTAGGATAAAATACATGAAGAGAATGAAGGAAAATTATACCTTGACATATTTTATTTATCTTTATTAGCAGGAAGGAGACAAATTTTACATAGGAAATCATGTGCCTGGTTTAGCAGTTCCTTATGGCATTTAAAATACATATGAATCTAGCTTCTGGGTAAAAGGAAAACAAGATCTGACATTCTGAGAAGCGAAAGTGGAGGATTTGGAACACAAAATTAAAATCTAGAATCATTCATCTTCTCATGTTTAGGTGTGCATTAGATTAAGAAATAAAGTGACAGTAATTGTGATGTAATCCCAAATAAAACTAAAAAATTAATAAAGGCCTTATTTAATATCATGGTTAAAAGTTGGTCAAAGCAATAAAACTTTTAAGACTCTTCACAAACATTATCGGCTACTTTGTATCTCAGAGCTCACAGCCACCATACACTTTAATTCAGTTTGATGCAAAAGCCTCTTGAAGCAGAAAAACATTTAAACCTTTCATCTCAGTCAAGTTTTGGTAGCCAATGTCAATTTAACCCAATGAATGGATAGTAAAAATACACATTAAAAAATCATCCTGCTTGCTTGTGCTGTGAAAGGGATTTTATGACCATTAACATGCCACTGGGAGTTCAGATGCTGGTTTCATGGTCTTCAGTGTCACTAAGACATACCTTTTATTCTGTTTTTCATTTAGTTGGTTTTTTTCCTCTCTTGGTCCCACCATTGCTCTGATAGTCTCATGTTCAGGGGAAATCATGGTGAATCATTTTTTCATGAGGAAGTCAGTAATATGTTATGAGCAAAATTTTCCAAATGCAAGTTAGGAAAAGTTTTCCCAAATCTGGTGAACATCATCCTTGGTTCCAGCACTACTGGGCCAGTCTAGAAAGCTGCTAACTCTTTTGAAACATTTCAGCATGAGCTGAATTATTTAGTAGTTGAGTCTATGCCATTGCAGCTATTCTTTAATATATCCATGGTTGACATAAAAAATATGATTTTGCATTCCTACAGATAAAAAGTGTACTAAGACATTTTTAAAAGCATTATGTAAAACCATTTTGAATCCAACCTTCAATATACATTTCCAAAAAAATAAGAGAATATACATTGCATGAAGTTATGCACTTTGGAAGTTTATTTTTTGTTACTAATTAAATCTCAATTTCAAAAGGAAATATGAGGCAGGAAAATTATCAGATTATAGAATTAGGTCATCAGGGTTACCTGGGTTTCATCACTGGCTTTTCACACATGGTTTCCCATCTTGCTGATGAAAGCAATGGTTATATGAGATTCACAAGCCCATCTGAAAAAGCATCTGGCACATCCTCTTCCCAACCAGTATTCTGCCATGTGCACCATATCCCACCTCCAGTTCATTCTGGAATGACAATGATGCTGTGTTTACCTGACAAACTGGTATCCTGTTCAAAGGACAGTAAGTAAATGAAGTGGGATTTATGGGACTAATCCCTTTGACACCCCTGGAATTACTTTCACCACATGAGCAGTGCTTCAGGTAAAAAAGATGTGCACTAGTTATTTGTCAGTCCTAACTAACATAACTAAGACTTATAAAGTAGAACATATACAGAAATGTCACTCTGAAATTTTGAAAAAAATTCTGACCCTAAATTGTGCCTGAGTTGAGTCTGGGACCTGTTTGCCTTTGCTGGGAATCTGTCACAAACTTGTGCCCTCAGCCACAGGAAATACCCTCTTCTGCAGCCCCAGAAGGTCCCAATGAAGCCAGTCTGCTCTCCAGGCACCCTGGCACCGTGGGGCAGTACAAAGTTAATCCACTGGAGTCCGTGTCCGTGGTGAAAGACTTCAAAGCCCAGTTACATCTGTTGTGTTCACGTCTCCCCCCTCCAGGTCACAACCTCGGCTCAGCGAAGGTGTCCCGGGCGCAGACATTTCCCAGCTACCCGTCGGAGCAGGGTGAGGAGCACCAGCAGTCCCTGTCGCTGGCCAGCAGCTACGCCTTCAGCTATGGCTCGGGGCTGGTGCAATGACAGCCGGGGCTGCCGGCCGAGATGGACAGTTGAGCCTGGAGCCTCCCGCCAGGACCGGGGAGCCACTGGCCCCCTCTGCACCCACCATTTGCCGTGAAAACTGATGCCTACCAGCTCCAGCCGGGTTCCGCCAATGCGGAAACCTGGAGAGGCGGCTTCCCTGAAGCAGAGGCTAAGTCTTTATTTATTTATTTTGCTGTTCCTTTTGTCGATATGTTCAGAAAGGAGGGGGTTGGGGGGTTGGGGGGAGGGAGGAAGGGGGACACGTCTGTGTTGTAAGAAAGTGGTGGAAACAGATGAAACTGTGTTGGTTGGTGTGAAGGTTTCTGCATGACCGGAGAAGGTTCCTTCTGGGGCTCCATGCAATGGCACATTTGACATTGGGGCCTTCCTTCCCACCCCCACCAGCAGGCCAGCCTGTCTTCACCCACAAACTTTGTAGGTCCTTGCCACAGCCTACAATTCCCGCTGGAGTCACTGAAATGTCTCCAACTCGAGATGCAGCATCAGTTCTGCGGGGGTCACCTTCAGATCCAAGCAGGTTCACTCACTGCCCTAGAGGGTGGTTGGGTGTTTTTTGAGCCAGATACCAACATGTACTGGAGTAGCAGGCTGATATGTCTTGTTGGGAATAGGGTTTGATGCATTAAGGTAAGGTTATGGCCTGGTCTGGCTCTAATTTTAAATTCCTGGGGCACAAATTCATCCCTTACACGTGCAATTCTCATGACACCCCTAAGACCTGTGAGCATCCCTATCAGCAGCACAGTCTTGTCCTCAGAACTGCTTCAAAGTCTTCTTGTTCACAAATTATTTAGGTAACCATGCCTGCAAGCCTGACTTTAAAAAGCGGGAAAACTGTTCTTCAAACAAATAAAAGTGGGCCACATGCCCAGCTGGCGACCTCCGTGCCACAGCTGGGCCAGACATGGTAGAGCTGAGCTCTGGTCTTGTCTTTCTGGTCAGCGTTACTTTGATTTTCTGTGTTTACTTCTCAGATTTCTGTTTCAGATGCACATTGTATCTTGTATGATCATGTGTCAAGCATCTGTTTACTTTCAAAAGGAGGATGAGTACCTCTCAATGGAAATCTTCTGTCTTTGGAAGACGTATTTAAAAAACAAACTGTAGTAGGTGTGTTTGTAATCAGTAATGAGGGAATAAGTTGGAAGGCATACCTGTAACTGGGGAATGAATTTTATCTATCCTGAACATTTAGATTTTTGTAACTGTTATCAAATATTTATGTACTCCTCGTGATGCCCCGAAATGTTCAAAATTGTGAGGAGAAAAATCGGCCCTCTTACATGATCTGAGCAGCCTTTGTGTTCTGTTACTAGTGTGAAACTATTGCCATGATTACCAGAGGGATTGGTTGTTTCTCAGGACAGGTTGAGGAAATGTATCAAGGAGAAGACACATAGACTCTTTTCCAATGAAACAATCGGTTTTATGTAGTATAATTTAACTAAAAAAGTGCTGTTGGGTTGTTTTATATATGCACATTATATATATATGTATTCAAAGGTATGGAAGAAACTTCTGCTTTTGATTAACATTTACTGATACAGTATGGTCAGCTTTTCTCCAACCATTTTCCCAGCTAAGAGACCTTGCAGACTTACAGCTTTCTACACCTCAGTGAACAGCTGCTGAATAAAAAAGCTTCGTGATCCACTTGGATGAAACACTTCTACCCCACCACAATCACCTTTATTTATTTTTCCCCTTTTTCCTGGTCTCATTCACTACCTATTTTCCTTCTCACAGTGCTGCCATACTCAGGAATAGAATGGCTCCCTACAGAGAGTATTTTGATGAGCTAAAATGCAAACTGCTCTCCCATGCTGTCAGGACAATGTACCTATGGTGCTCCCAGAGCTGTACCCATCAAGGAAGCTTCATTCACACTTTCATTTAAGAAAAAGATTCAATTGACATTTTGCTTAGGAAAGATTTCCAGTTTGCAAATGTTAAATGCAAAATGTGATACAGAAGGATAGATATTCTGCTGCTGTAATTCTGTTATTCAGTGCAGCTTTGCCAAATATTTGCCTCTTGGGGAAATGGTCTGTTATTTTTATTCCTTTGCAACTGGGATTCTTTCACTTGCCCTAAAATTATAAATATTTTCTTTGAAACTCCTTAGATTAAGTTTTCAATATGTTCTACAGCTTTCAATGCTGTGTCCAAGTATCTTTTTTCCTCTGTTATTTGAATACTAGTTATTTAATATTTACATATTCTACATAGTTCAAAAGTGGGGAAAAGGCAAAACAGGAGAATATCGTAACTGCTTTAGAGTTCCAGTGTCCATATACTTTAAGAACCTATTTAAATCCTGAACCCAGTGCTTCAACTGTATTTCAATAAAAAGCATAAGGTCTATATAATGTTCTTTTTTCATTCCCTGGGGAACAGTTGCTGTCTATGGCTTTTTCTTCCTATGCAGTACCTGAATATTGTCAAGTTAATGAAAATGTAGATGCTATTTTCAAACAAAACACACAAAAAAAAGGGAGGGAGGGGGCATTATAGCAGTTTTGGCTATATATATGGTCATATATAGCAGTTTTACTAAATATTTTGCTTTCATTGCATAATGCAACCATCCTCTCAACTCATACATTTATAAAATACCTGTGAGGTCTCATACAGCACACAGAAAATTGAACAAAGCTGCAGCACACAACCAGTCTAAAGCAAATCTGACCTGTTGGGAACCTATTTCTTGTAGAGAGGAAACACAAGCACACTGGAAGTTGAAAATGAGGGTGCAACTTCACAATGTACTGTAACACAGTCTAAGAAAACCAGGAACCTGAAGCACAAAGGTATTCAGGAGCCACTGGATGCTGCCATTAGTGCCACTCCAGAAGAGCAGGTGATATCACTGTAACATCAGTGCATTCACATAGCTTCCACAAATGTTCCTCAGAAAAGCTCCATGAGAACCATGCAGACACTGACAACAGTTTGCCAGAAAATTCTGTTTTCTTGGAATTGCTTTAATTCCTGGCATATGCCTGTTGATAACCTAAGTGATGCCCCACTGAGACTACTTTGTACAGCTCCTAGTGCTTCCACCAGAAGGAAAACTCTCTTTTGGAACACCTGGTAGAGCTGCTTGCCTAGAGACTACAACAGCTTTTAAATAGACCCAGGGACCCCAGGGGACCCTGTTCCAGTCTCAGCCTTCTTCATGTGCAAGGCACACAGATAATACATCCTCTCCTGACCCAAGAGTTGCTCTGTTTTCTGCTAATGAGCTGTGAAGAGATGGAGGGCAACAAAATGTCTTCAGTGGCAACCAGGTGCAGCTGGTATAAATGGAACTTAGCATTAGTACATTATAAAATAGAAGAAATAGAATAAATCTATCGCTTTCATTTCTGGTTCTGAGGATGTGTTATGAATATATAACTGTAACTGTGATTTACATTTTTTTTAAATCACTCTTTGATAACAATATATTCACCCCTATGAACCAATGACACACAGCATTACTAAATATAGTTACTAATATATCTTAACTGTGAATATTATAGATTGAAGCATGCTGGTACTTTTGATTTTGAAGTCACTTGGTGCAGAAAAGGTGAAATCTAAAGACTGCTAATAAATCATCAAATGGTGCTAAGGAACTTGAATAGTCCCATTTTTTAAATGGCTGCATGTCATTATTTATAGTTTAAATTGTGTGTGAGTATACTCGTCTGAAACAATTTCATCTGCCTGTGTAAAAGAAAAAGAAAGGAGAATCTTGTAGCAGGGAGTTTGTTGTTTTACTGAGGAAATATTTAGGTGTTACTTTTTGTGGCAGGCATGTATCAAGTTCTGTGGTCACATGTATCAAGTTCTGTGTCCTTGGAAGGTTTTTCTGGGTTTGTTTTCTTCACTTTTTTGTTCCACAAAAGCTACAAGTAGAGCTTGAAAATGTATTGACAAACCAAAGAAGTTTGTTGAGACCTTGACAATAGCTGCTCTCTTGTTTTGTCAGAAGTCTACCTTGACATTTCGAGAAAATACTTCATTCCACAACACATGTACAGAAATCCTGTTGGGATGCAGAAAACTATAATCAAGTTTTGTTCTAAGTTAATAAGGCTTTGCTGGAAGAGAGGTTGAAATTGAGTATCTGAGGGCAAAAGTGTTTTAAAGTGCTGTCTATAGCAATAATTCAAGTACAAAATACAGCCTTCAGGCACCCATTTATTTAGAAGTTGTTAAGTGCGGGCAATCTGTGAAGACCCTTACCTGCTTACGGCAAAGAGAAAAAAAGGTCAATCATTAATCATATCTATGTATTGCATTTATCAGAAAAGGAAGTAACTTCAGGCTTATTCAGCTTTCCAGTCTAACAGACAATGCTATGAGGAGTAGGGGTTTTTTGAGATATTTGATCTCTAGGAACTGACAAAGACCATCAGCCTGTAGCATATAAACCTCTACTCAGACTTAGCTCACCAGTGACATGTGCTAGTTTTCATCTGGTAGCCTAGAAACTACAGGGTGGTTTCTTAGAAAATATAATTGTCTTGAATGGCTGTGCATTTTAGCATGAAATACAGAATTATTTACAAAACACTAAAAAGGAAGGAGTCATGAGTTCCAATTAATCTCTACTTTAGTGTTTAATATCAGTGTATTTTGGCTCCTTTTTATACCTGCTGCAAAGGAATAAGTGTGGCTTTTATCCACACACAGAATAGAGCGAACAGTGGAAAAAGTGTGAAAATCTGCTCTTTGATTACAAGAATAGATCCAACAGCACTGGAAAATTTCATTTTTCCATACATCATCCAAATTCTTGTGACTCTTTCCAAACACACATATTACACAACAGGATGTATTAGAATTTTACATTTTTCACCACAGACAACTGGTCAGAATGCCTGCCTGTGTTTTGTAAGTAGGAGATAATGACTGTGCAACGTCACTGTGGTGACAAAACTTTAAAATCAAAGGGCTGGATATATGAGTTCTGTAGTTATAAACTCTTGCACTACATGAAGGGTGCTGTGTTTGTTCTTGATATTATAAATAAATGCTCCTCACTTTTTATTTTAGATAAAAAGGTGAGGTATATTGGAAACAAGGATAGGCTTATGGTGGAATGAAAGAAAGCTCAAAGAATATTGACTCCCTTGTTGTAACAAGAAGTTTGTCTCCCTGTCCAGGTCCTTACCAGACAGTAAAAGGTGATGAGTGAAGGGCCTGTGTGTCCAGCAATTATTTAAATTGCATTATGCTTAGAAACCTAAATATTAGAATCTGCTGGTGAACTGGTGCTATTGAAGAAAATAGAAGTTTCACTTTGCAAAGGTCTTTACATCCATATGCAGCTCGACAGATTTTTACAGACGTGATTAAAACAGATATGAAAGTAACTGAGGTTTAAGTATGATTAAATATAATTACAGCATTTTAAAATGTCCATGTTGTTATGAATATCGCAAGCTGTAATGGAGACAATATTTCCTTTTCAACTGAATGCAAGGTCAAAAAGTAATAGGCTCTCTAATATGAAGAAGTTAAGCTTTTAAAATACCACATTTAAAGTCCCAAAGAATGAATTTCATTGGGGTTTTTTGTTGCTTTGATACAGAAATCCTCGTGAGGTTCAACAGTTTTACCATGTTCTCTTAAAATCCTGGGATTGTCAAGTGCATTAATATATTTTACAGCAGACTTTTTTCCTGTGAGAGTATTTGACATGAATGAAATTAGTTTTTAATTAGGATACACATTGTTTTCAGTCTTTTTTTAAATTGTATGATAGCAAGAAAGAGTGGGCATAGAAAATAGCACAAAATTAATTGGCTGTTTTGGCAATTCCATACCAATAACCAAAACAAGGTTTTCAGTTAAACATTTATTCTCATCACTGCTCCTATACTTAGAATAAATTACATAAAATAAAATTATCCTTGTGGATGTTAATTGTCACATTTCCTGAGTTTCCATAGATGACAGGCTGTGACAGGAGATATCCAGAACTGCTTTTGGGTAATTGTTCTGATTTTAGATGGTTACAAGGAAAAACAGAAAATACATGAAAAAAAGTGTTATGACTTCTTACCAACGAATGATACACACTAACCTTTTATTTCTTTTTACATCTTTGAAAAGCATCATTATAGAAAGGTAGAGAAATTTACGAAAAGAAGTGCAAAATGTGGTAAGAAATCAACGAAAATAAAACCAGATTCTGTAATCTTTAAAAAGATTAGGAGAAATTAGCAAACATTTAAGCACACAGCAGTGGGCCATGTTGAGTGCAAAACACATTCTGTAGCATTCAACTGTTGGAATGACAGACACATTCAACTTCTTCTTCTCCTTCTTTATCAGGAGCTGGAAACAATGTTTTGTGTTCAGTCTAATTCACAGCTCTAAGTTACTCTAAACAAATGGACTGAGGAGTGCTGGGCTCATTTTCCCTAACCCGGCTGCCTAACATGCATTATGCAGTATAGAAAAAACAGTATTTTGCACAATGCAGCACCATTTTTATCACACAACTTTTTGGAACTTACTGCAGCCAGACATTGTCAAAAATATGATTTAGACTATTTCACAGCTCATTGAATTCTGGGATGAAAGCAATATCTTCCTTTATGATCCATAAAAGTACATACAGAGGTCCTCAACCTTTATTCTTCTAATTACAAAATGTTCTGACAGAGTTCTGTGGGAAAGTTCCTCCCATTCTACCACTGTTGGGTGAATTATAGACATTTCAAAGAAAATAATAAGTATCTGCTTAAGACAGTTTTATTTCAGAGGAAAGAAAAGGGTATTAGCAGAGATTAATTTGAATACATGTAAATATTTCTAACATACATTCCTCTCTTCAATTACACATGTAGACATCACCACAAAGAGAAAGGTATTGAAGAATAAAGAAAGATACTGTGCTTTTGTTTATATCTTAGTATGATAAGCTATTGATCACTTAAATAATTTTATAAAATTTATTGGTTAATGCAACAAATGAACTCTTTAGTGTAACAATCTAATTAAACAAGCTGTTAAGAGAGGTGTTAAATACCCTTTAGAACCACTGAGATGCTTTTTTTCTAAAACTACAAAATTCTCTTTTCTAAGTAAGCATAAGGTTAGAAGAAATATGTCAGCCATGGCTAGTAATTCATATTAATTATGTTGGGTAACTATTCAGGCTAACAATGTGGATAGTGTAGAAGTAATCTTTTGAAACTTGTGTTGGATAGCTTTGTACATTTCCTTGGGTATTTCTAGCTCAAACATTATGTTCTAAGTTGTATGTAGGGATATATAACTGCAAGACTACAGCACAGATAGTAAGGTAAATCCACAGCTTTATAAATCAAGCCTAATCAGGGCCAAGAAATAAGTCAGAGCAGTGGCACTAGTCAGTCCTGTGGCATGGTGGTAGCCAGCCCCAGCAGCATCTGAGCTCACACAGCTGGGGCTATCTCAATGTTCCTGAGGCTCCCCTGCCTTACAGGAAGTGTTGGCAAACTCATCACTTGTTTATCCCATGGTTATCCAGATGCTCATCCTCTTCTCATAACGCTCAATGCTTTGTACTGCTAGAAAAGAACAAAAAAAAAACCTTAGGGACAAAAGCAGAACCCTCTTGGTGGAGGAGCGTCCTACCAAGCCCTGCAGGCTCTTCTTCATCCTTAAAATATGAGTTGTTTCTGTGCAGGAGGCCAGCTTCACAGGGCAGGGGGGAGGGCATGCTTGCTTGTCTGATGCAGGCTGGGAGAGAACTGGGAAGGGTGTCCCATTTCCTGAGTGATTTGGCAGGTATGATGCAGGATGAACCAGCATTTCATGTGACAGGGAAAAGCCCGGTCCAGTTTAGTGTTTGGAAGACTGCTGTGGGTCTCGAGCCTCGGGGTGGAACCTTTCGCAGGAGATATCAAAGGAGCAGTGAACCCACACCCTGAGCCCACACACCCCCTGACACCACACCCCAGGGAGGCACAGCTGTGAAGCTGTCTTGTGCTCTAGCCCAAAACGGTTCCCCAGGAATGTGTGAGTTTTGGGAATGTCTTTTATGTTGCCTTACTTACACCTTAAACAATGCAGTCTGAGAAGGTGGCGGATAGCTTCTACTCCTGGGGTCTGCAGCCTAAAAGAGCATTTTAGCACCTTTCTTATAGACAGACAGGTTGGTTTTGGAAATAACCCTTAGTGTCAGACTTACAAAGCTGTTTAGAGGATTAACTCCTATTGAGCATCTCAGCTTTGAAGGAAATTGCACTAGGGAGTACTCACTGAGGCAGAGTTTCAGCTACTGTAAATAAATACCATTGATTTGGACTTTCACAGAGCTCCATAACAGAGTAGATTTAAAGGAGCACGATGCACGTAAGATTTAAAAATAGATTTTGAAAATCAGAGTCCTGGTACCCTGACGTCTTTATGATTACAAAAATAATAATCATCATCCTTAAAAAAATACAGACAAAAAAGCACCCAAACAAACCAAAAAAATCCCACCCCTAGAAATGAATCTGGTAGTGAGATCAATCCTCTGAACAACCCTCTGAATCTGAAATCTTTCCTTTTTCTGAAGTAAGGTTTCTTATTTGGATCTCTCAGGAGTAAACTAACAAATGCAGGTAGCAGCTATACTTCAGCTGTTCTGCTTGCTGCGTTTCCTTGGTCCTCTCCTCCTGTCCCCTAGTCCTGGGATAAGACCTGGAGAGGAGGCAGGTGATTAAGTTGCACAGTATAGTTAGAACAAGCTGTTTCTGACCTTTCTTGAAAACATTTAGGCACCTAACAGAGAAGGTGTCTGGGAATTTAGGTCAGGTGGAGGTCAGAAAGAGGGTTAATTGCTGAACTACCCTGCCAAGTGTGGGGGGGTGGAGGAGTCCAGCTTCTTGCATTCCTTGGTGGGTCCAGCCCTTAAAACAGCCTGTTTCCTCACAGAAACACGGTTGCACCCCAAGACGCACAGCCAAGGGAGAGCAGAAGACTAACAGAAGGAGCAGTATCATGAACATGTTTCAGTCAGAAAAGTTCTTTAAGGTAAAGGAATGTATCTGAAATGAATAAAGAAAATAACAGTTTCTAACTTTCACCTTCTTTCATAGACTGTGAGTTTCTTTTTTGTCTTGTTGATCCAAACTCTGGTGACTGCCTTTCCTACATTCAGAAGTCTTTTTCAAAGAGATGTGAGTTTACACCCTCTAAAGACTTAGTTGTACTATTAATCATTGAATATTCCTTTGAACATCGAATTTATACATTTTCCTTTTCGACCCAATGAAAATAGATTAATTTTATTATTATGGAAAGGGTCTTACTTTTCTTTAATCTCATATATTCATTGTCAAATCACACACATGGTAGTTACCCTAGAATACCCTTCAAGGTATTTAATGCTCAGTTTTAATGACAACACATTTTATTATATTTATTTCCTTTCAGCAAAGTTTCTAAGACCTTAAAAAGCCCACAGAATTATTTTATAGTTTAGATGGTATGCTGAGCTGGTTGCTATCCATGGTTGTGTCATTTTGCTTTGTTGATTCTGTTTTCCTCCCTCTTAACTATTTGAGTGAGTGGTGCAGCATGAAATAGCACAGTAACTGTTCAATAAAAAACTTCCAAGTTACAGTTGATGGCGTTTATTCAAAAGAAATGAAAAAATTTCCAAAAGGAAAGTACAAATCTATGGGAAATATTGAAACTAAGCAGCAATAAACAGCGGTTTGTTTACACTGGAAAGTCTATTTACGTAATCCAAACAGCAAACAAA
Source organism: Corvus moneduloides (assembly GCF_009650955.1). Taxonomy (NCBI): domain Eukaryota; kingdom Metazoa; phylum Chordata; class Aves; order Passeriformes; family Corvidae; genus Corvus; species Corvus moneduloides. The sequence continues at coordinate 105,467,987 of NC_045476.1, read as the reverse complement.
CTCTTATTGGGTCCCAACCTGTTAGACTCATAAAATATTTAAAGAGTTCTAATATTGCATTTCAAATTGAGCTTTTCAAAGTTTCTCTTGTGTGTAGCCTACTAGTTTTTAAACCAATGAGAATATTGATAAGTTTGGGGTTGTTTTCTTTTTGGTTTTAATTTGTATCAGTCGCTTGTTCAGCTGCTGTTCACTGATATGACTATGGTACAAAAATGAAGCTGTTGTTTTGGGATTGTTTTTTGAAAAAAAAAAATGTTGTTCTTATTATGCTATGTGTGATGTGATTTTCCCTGTGGATTATCCTGATAGAACTAATATGTTTACAGAATTTGAATTAAAACAGATTAAATACCTGCAAAGGAGTGCACTACAGATTTTGTTTTCTCTTCAAATCTCAAAAATAAGGAGTTGTTTCAAAAAGACAACTGAAAGTACCAAGAGAGAAAAGAAATAAGGGCAGTACCACAAATAATCAAAACAATCTGGTATTCCAGATATTTAACCTCAACCTCTCCCCTTTTTTTACCCTCAGTAAAGCAGGGATGTATTTTGACTGTCTCTAAAAGCAGTAAAACCATATTCTCAGCTTATGGATGTTTGTGTATCAGGACTCCAACTGAGAACTTTAGTGTAATCAAATCCATTACATTATCATTTTGGCATTTTACTATCAGGGGGATCATAAGAAATGACCCAATGCTACAAGGTTTCATTTGTAAGGCTGTGCACAACGTAGAATTATCTGCTATGACATTTGATAACTCAGGAAATAAACCAACTTGTTAGTAGTACAGTTCTGTGTATCCTCATCAATTTCACATTCAAGCATTTGTATATCTGAAAACTTTCAGCAAGTGAAATTAAAAGAAAAAAGCAAACATCCATTGCAACGTGTCCTTGTTCAGGAGTACAGAAAACCAAAACAAGATGTTTTTAATGGTATGTGACATTGTAAACAATTTAAGTCTTGCGCATAAGTTGAAAGGACACTTTAGTTTAGGATTTTAGATTTTTAGCTGAAGTGTAAGATAACCACATGATGCTACTGTTGCTCAAATAGTGAAGAGAAGCCTTGTGTCCATGTTATTCTCAGAAGAACCTAGGCTCCTATTTTCCTGTGCACGTAAAGGAAGCTTTCCACTGGAGAAGGCTGCGCAAAATGTGCTTTTCACTGTCAGGCTGTGATGCTCTTCCTAGCCAGCCAAGCAGAACTGGTACCTGATTTGTAGACAGACCCATGATGCCTTCGCCACTAACCCCTTTCAAAAAAAACAAACCAAACAAAAATCCCAAACACCATATCCAGCAACATTTTTACATATGCTTCAAGAGAGAAGTGGAATCAGGCATAGGTGGGCCAGGCACACAGTTTGCAGTATGCAGATATAGATGATTATCAGCTGTCATGGTAACACCTTCATTTACTGGGATTCTGTCCTCAGTATTCAGCAGATTTGTAAAAGGCCAAAAGATGCATAGATCCTAATTCTCAGGTCTGCCTTCTAGTTCTCCTTGTTTAAGGATTTATTTTTTTTGTCTGTTTGTTCAATTTCTGTGTGATTTCTTCTGTAGGTTTCAGCAGAATATATACATATGCACACATACAACTACATATGTATGTGTATTGTTTTGTAAATGTTCTCAGTCATGCTTTCTTCTGCTTTGCATCATTTACTCATATACCTTCCATGTTTCTCATTTATTTTTTGCGCAATTAAACCTTATAATAAATTATTAAATATAACCTGACAGTGAGAGAGTCTTCATGTTTTGTTTTCTTCTGGGCATGGGGGGAGTGGAGAGGGTGAAGGAGTGGGGAAGGAGAGCAGGGACTACACTTCAATTCCATCCCCAAATAGAAGACACTAAAATTACTGTGGCAAGAAGCCTGTAAAACCACAAAGCTGTCAGATATCAAGCTGCTATTCATACTTTTAAATCTAGGTTCAAGGAGCCCTGATACATTTGCTTTTGTCAGCTGAATAGTACTGCTTGCCCGGCAGCAAAATAACACCTCCTGTGTGGAAAATCGTGGGTATTTATTATTCTATAGAGTTCTCAATTTGAGATGCAAAAACCATGAACGAAGACAACATCAAACACATTTTCTTTCTCACCCTGTCACATAGGCTTCTCATACACATAGATTTCTCAGACCAAATTAACTTTATGTAAACATATGCAGCTCCATTCTACATATCAGAGCTGTTCTAAAATTGATACTTAAGAGTCCACCTACTAGGTTAAAGTGTTTCAATTGCAGAAGGACAAATAGTCTCTAATCCTGCATATGAATTAAGGGGTAGGGTAACTCTGCAGGCTGCAATACAGCACCAACACAGCCAGGGTCACGTCACTGTCCTGACAAAGCAGCCCAGGCAGTGCCCAGCACAGCCAGTTTGACCTTCCACGTCTCACCAGCACAGAGAAAATAAAGTCTATGCTGCAAACAAAAGGCCTGTGCTTTGATTACTTCATTCTTAAGAAAGAACCAAATCATCTTTTCTTATGTTTGTGTGAGATGTTTTTGCAGTTGGCATAAATCTCTTCTGTCTGCCGGAGTGATGATTCTTCTCCTCTTCTTTCTCTGCTGTGTATGCCATGAAAATTGGATCTTCCATAACTGTTAGAAGGAGGCTAGAAGAACATTAAAAAGAAAAAAAAAAAAAAAGAAAAAGTTGAAGAACTTTTCTCAAAACAGCTATGCTTTGAAAAAGGAGAAAAATTGCAATTTTTCTTCAGATGCTGATTTATTATGGGGAAATATTAAACCATCAATAAAAATAGTTATTTGTCTTCTTGTTTTCTGTGAATACATTTCAGATTCAAGTCATATGAAAAAAAGAAGTTGCAGCTTGAATATGTTTCCCAGCTGTCCCACATCTGGTCCCTGGTAAAGCACCAGAGAAATGCTCCCTTCCTCTCATACACACACTTCAGATATTGATGCAGTCTCTCCTACATCAGTCTTAAAACATGAATTGTTCTGAAGCTATTGACTGTGCTAAGAGTTAGTCATGTCATTAAGACAATGTAATGTTACAGTGCCTGAGTGAACTGGCATGGGAGGGAAGGTGTTTTCTGAAGCAAATGGCCAGTCCGTAGCCTGTGGTCACTCTAGGAAGCGTCATCCTGGTACAAACAGTGACCCAACAGTCAGAATGAGAGAAATTGGCTTTATAAGCACATATTGACAGTGGAGCTTACCACCAGATCATACAGGAGTGAGATCTGAGAGGAGATGGGTGGAAAGCCAGAGTCTCACATCCACTGTGAAACATGCATTTCCCTTAACACACCCCTGATTTAGGGTGTGAAGAGACAAGACAGAAGCAGTGAAATTGGCTCCTGTCTTTCCACTTCTAACCTTCAGGGCTTGAATAGGATTATTAAGAGGGAAAAAAAGAAGACTCAGTGTTCCAAACCACTGATTGTTACAATACAAAAAAAAAAAGAAAGGAGATGTACTGAAACAGCTAGCCCAAAGAATTATAGTGAAGCTGAACTGGAAAAAACAGATAAGACAAAAGGTATCATAGAATATAATTTTTTGCCTCAGGTTTACAAGTGATGACATGAAGAAAAAAGGCATTAACAAGATGCAAATAATAAAAAAGGCTATCAAACCAAAAGAGCTAATTTGTTAATAACATGGAACAGAGTAGTCTCTAAATGTAGCTGTAAAGGATTAAAGGATATTCATCAAAAAATAATGACTAGTAGTAATCATATTTTAAAATCTTCAATTTTTCCTGTCTATCTAGTTTATTAGACTATAAGATTCAGAGGATATAAAAAGCAGACATAGAAGAGAAAGATATTAATAAATATACAGTACAAACCATGAATAAGCTTCATCTCAACAGGTGATCTTAGCCAGATCTGAGTGGAGTACAAAGCTTTTGATAAAGCCTCTGTGATCTTCCTCTTCTTTCTGAAGACATATATTTAATCAGAAACATAGTGGAGGAAACTGCATCATACATGATAGTATAGTCTAAAATATCTAATTCCAGCATGCAAGAGATAATGCTGGTATTGCTTACTTTCCCACTGAAACCAATAAATACAATAAAAATCCAGGTAGATGTGCAAACTGCAACACGCATGAGATTAGCACTGTGTCATAAAAGCCTGGAAAAGCCCTTTGATTTGGGGAAATACTAACATGTTGCCCAGAATTCCAGCAGCCTCATATATTGTGGTAGGGGAAGGAATACATTTTCTGCTTACTATTTCTTTTCTTTGGAAGCAGAGAGTTTCTGGATCAGACCACTAGAGATATTTGGCAAGGAATAGAGCAAACTTAGATAACGGTTTAAACTATTATTTTGGATCCAGCTGTAAGTCTGGAACATAAAATCAGAGGACAAAAAATGCTAGAAGATGTAGGAAACTTCAAGATATCACCTGTCCTCTGTGCACAAAACAGGAATAGCAATGCCTAGCTTAATGTTATTCCTGACAAATCACCCTTAACGTTGTTTCATCTAATACCACGTAAGCGTTTAGCTGACAAAGGAACTTGAGCAAGCCATTTGTTTTCCCAGTGTGAAAAAAAGGGAAAAAAAACCCCAGAGAATGTCACTTTTTCATAGGCTATAGAACTGATATTTTTTTTCCAGTTTAAAATTTTGGTGAGAAAATGCAATTTTTGCATATACCTTTCTTTTTTCTTTGGTTCTGAGGGGGATGGTAGGATAAGCTGTTAACATATACATCCTTACCTGCTTCAGCATATTATGCAAATTGATTTGTTACTCACTTTTTGTGACAAGCAGTGGTGATGCAGAAGACCAGTAGGAAAACTAACAGCAAAACAGCAGCAGAAATCCCTTCAGCTATGTAGGTAATAAACCGTTTGTGATCCCAAGTTGCTAAAATATGATTGTAATAAATACAATTGGTATTTTGTATAAATATAAATCAGCATGAGCTTTTTAATGACAAACTAAGCTGAAAAATCAATGATTATATAAAGACATTTTTCCATGACAGCTCATGCTCAATATTCAGACTTTACAGCAATTTCCTCATTTCTAAAAAGCCTTTGTTATGCTGAACCAGCTCTTAGGAAAGTTGTGACTGGGATGACCAAAGGTGAGTGAACACAGCACAGCAATATGAAAAAAAAATAACTATGCTTTGTATAATCCTTTTCTATCTCCTTCCCTCCCCTGGTGAGAAAGCTGTCCATACATGAGTGACTCAATATATGGTTAATAAAAGTTCTCAGTCTACTCAAATGAGTGTTCTTGGCTAACAACACAAAGCTGTGAGGAGTGGCCAATACCCCAGAGGGCTGTGTTGCCCTTCAGAAGGACCTCGCTGGGTTGGAGAGATGGGCAGAGAACTGTCTGAAATTCAACAAGGTCAAAGGCAGGGTCCTGCACCTGGAGAAGAATAACCTCCTGCACCGATACAGGCTAGGGGCTGATCTGCTGGAAAGTTGCTCTGTAGAGAAGGATCTAGGGGTCCTGTGGACAACTCACTGTCCATGAGCCAGCAATGTGTCCTTGTGGCCGAGAAGGCCAATGGGATCCTGGGGTGCATTAGGAAGAGCACTGCCAGCAGGTCAAGGGAGGTGATCCTGCCCTTCTAGTCAGCCCTATTAAGGCCACGTCTGGACAGCTGTGTCCAGTTCTGGACTCCTCACCCCAGAACAAGAGAGACAAGAGAGACATGGAGTTCCTGGTGTGGGTCCAGCACAGGGCAACAAAGATGATCAAGGGACTGGAGAGTCTCTTTTATGAGGAGAGGCTGAGGGAGCTGGGCCTGTTCTGCCTCGAGAAGAGATGACTGAGAGGAGACATCATCAATGTCACAGAACCACAGAATCAGCTAGGTTGTGAAAAACCTTTGAGATGACCAAGTCCAACCTGTAAGTTTGTAAGTATCTGAAGGGAGGGTGCCAAGAAGATTGACGGATCCAGGCTTTTCTCAGTGGTGCTAAGCAGTAGGACATGAGGCGATGGACAGAAACTGATGCACAGGAAGATCCACCTGAATATGAGGAAGAACTTCTTTACTGTGTGGGTGCTCTAGACTGGAGCAGATTACCCAAAGAGGGTGTGGAGTCTCATTCACTGGAGATACTCAAGAACTGTCTGGGCACAATCCTGTGCCATGTGCTCCAGGATGACCCTGTTTGAGCAGGGAGGTTGAACCAGATGACCCACTGTGGTGTCTTCCAACCTGACCCTGTGGTTCTGTGATTGTAAATGTTGTCCCATAAGAGATACCCAACAATCATTCAATAATTCCATGGGCAGCAAGTCATTTTTCTGAGTACCAGGAAGATCATCTCAGTGCTCAACAGATTTTCTGTTCAGTACTGCACACAATGGTATCAGTTATTTTCTGCTCTAATTCAAAAAGAAATCTGTTCACATTTTAACAAAAAGAAATTCACAAAAATTTCTCCCATCTTCATCCCCTTTTTTTAATTACCTAGTATTGTACATGCCTTGATGATGGATGTCAGGAAGTCTGCCTCATTTGTTCTAGCCTAAGAAAAAAGGCTTTCTTTGAAAACTGCAACCTAGGCAGGAAAAGTTAAACTTAGACTAACTTTGCTTAAAATGCATTGATTTCTTTGGAATGGAGTCATATCTTCAAATGAAACTAAAGAGCAACCTGTAATAACTAGAGGTAGAGACAGACAAAAAATGGCTTCAAGGTATAAGCCTATTTTTTCTTATAGTGCTCGAGTCTGTGGCAAGGTAATACTTATTTTTGAGGTTGGAGGAAATACGTGGGAGGAAAGAACAGAGTTAATTATCAAAGTCACACAGGTAATCCATAGCAAATCGTTGGTGAATGGGAGCTAAAATCTCTCTTCAGGTGTACTCCCTCTTTAATGTTCTGCTCACTCTACAATGAAACCACAGCTGCCCGAAAGTGCTTCCATTGGAGTAGACAAGAAAGTTACGTGCTTAGTTCATAGGCAAAGGAAAGCAATCAGTATCACTAATGACAGTAATCCCAGCTAACCAGCTGCTGAGCCATCACCAGATGGCTTTCCTCTCTGGGATCAAAAAGGGTCACAGCTTCTTATCTGGCTATCCTGAATACCACATGAGACTTGCTCAGGTACGCCTCTTTAGTATTAATGTGTTCATTGGAAAGGATAACAAAAAATACTGATTACAGAAGAGTCTTATCCTTGAATCCAATGCTATTTTACTGGAAAGAAAAAAGAAAGAAAATTCTCTCAGAAGTTTACACTGCTGAAGGTATGTGACACTATAGAGAAGGCTGCCTGATAACAAAAACCAACACCTTTTGTATTATAACTGTGTATGAAATCACTCTACTGCCAGAATGTTTTCAGCTCCTGTGCACTTTAAATGACAGGATGGTGTATATACTTACCTCCAAATTCAGGTAAAATTATAATGTCTTTTTTTCCAGCTGTTATGCTACCCACCAGAGAAAATCATTGTCTGTGCCAGGGAGTACTTACAGAAATACAAAAAAACCCATCCTATAAGTAACAAGAGAAAAAAATTTAAAATCTTGTATTTGGTTGTCATCAAGGGTGGGTGAATCTGGGTAGAGTTACAGATTTCAGCAGCATCTCCACCCTTCTGTTTAACTGCTCCAGACTTCATTTTTCTTTTTCTGAAGTTTCACCTTCAGTTTTATCAGGTCAAGATAATAATCTCTGAGTTAATGAGTTTGAGAGCTGAGATTATCAGCTGTCAGTTAAATTTGGATGAGAAAAATCATTAGATTCCTTTTCTTTTAACCAACAACAACTCAAAGCCCATATGCCTTTTCTCATTTGAAGTGAGCAAAACCTTCCTTAGGCATTTGTTTTCTTTAACTATACAAAACCTTTTGTAATTACTGACTTTAACATTCCAGTCAAGATTTTGCAGAAACATGTCAGAAGCTCGTCATGTGTCTCTTTAGTTCTTATGTTCTCAACAAAGGTGATATGCTGACAGGAGGGTATTAAGTATATTTTCGGCATCAGTACAATTTCTGTTAAGTATTAGTATTTCTCTGCAAGTTTGTGAAATTTTCTTTGTGGGACACTTTTCAACCTTCAGTGCACCGACTTTGGTTTTGAGGAGGAAGCACTGATGGGACAAAGAGTTATTTGTTTTAACAAGAGATTCAAACTGCTCTGTCAAGACCTTCATGTATTTTGTCATGTGCCTTGTTGGACTGGCATGTATGGTATCCTAACTGGGTATCACTGAAATAATTTTCCCCACAGCTGAAAGGCAGATATCCAGCACAAATGCATTCATGCCCAGAGAACGGCGTTTGGTTGAATAGAGACCCACAGACATGGTTTAATATCTTGCATTCACACTGAATGACTTCATAAAGGAAGAAGGAAGATAATTTCACTCCTGTCCTGGTTCTCCTCACCCCCTTACTGCAGTTCTTATCTTCTGTCTATTTCCCATGGCCCAGAAGCACTGCTGTCTCCTTCCAGCTCTCAAGGAATGTATGATAGCCACCAGTGACTGGACAAGTAGTTCCCTGCTTTTCATCTGGATGCTAATGAAGATTATCCTGCTGTACTCAGCCTTGGTGTCATCTCATCCTGAACACTATGTGCAGTTCTGGGCCCCACAAATTTAGAAGGTTGTGGAGGTATTTGAATGTGTCCAGAGGAGGACAGCAAAGGTGGTGAAAGGCCTAGTACAAACTGAAATGTAACTCTGACCCCCTAAAAGTACATGTAAATGCAACTACCAACCCGTTTTTCAGATCTAGTGGGACCACACAAAAACATGTTTGTGTTTTACTTTGCCAAGAGAACTTGCTACACTGCTTTCTGCTAAAGTGAGAAAAAATTCAGAAAGTCTTTCTAAAAATGTCAGTGTTTTCAGGAGGGAATAAGTACTTCTTTTTCAGCCCTGCTAATTCTTCAGTCTTTTCATATGACATGTCCCATTCTTTCCCAATCACCTACCAAAAAAATACGTGGATTGCAAGTCTGCTTCCTTTCTTCAAAGACTGTCTCAAAGAAAAAAGCATGGTAAGAAAAACACAGAAAATGGGTTCATATGTGGAATCTGGTGTCATGACTGATCTCCATATTGATAGAATTTTTAGAAGGAAAGATATGGTGAAGAACACATTAGAAATTAATCCAAAATCTCTTGAACATATTGTATAATGATGTAATATGCAGCTGTTTCTGCAAGAGTTGTCCAACAAGAGCTACACTACTTTACAAACACATTGCTTTATGTGTTCCAGGTTTTGAGGTCAAAAAATATTTGCAGAAATTTGATTTTAGCTGTAAATTCCTGTTGCTGGAAAACAACAGTCACAATATTTGGCAGGATAGAGTGGATAATCTTAGGGATACTGAATTGATCTCATGATTTAATTTTCACTAGCATTCAAAAACATTAAATGCAGCATGCTGACTTTTACTGATACTGATGCCTTTTCCTGGTCTTAAAATCAAGAGCCAAACATGGTTAGAAGGGGAAAAGGGATTTTACTTTGGTATTTAGTTTAAGGATCCTTAGGTACACACATCCAGGTCAAATGCACCAAAATGCACACCACAATGCCTGCCTCCCAAAAGATTGGGTGTAACAGTATAGATTTTACTAATTAGGATATCTATCAAAAATTCCCCAATGAAAGGCTTGAGTGAGCCCCCCTGCCCCAAGGAACCTTCTCCTGGATGGTTTTATCTTGGTTTACAGAATGTGTTCTGGAGAGGACCTTGGGGTCTGGGGCACACTGATCCCTAACTATGAAGATTCTAAGATGTTTAGTCTCCTAGCTTGACAAACAAGTCTAAGAATGTAGGCTAAAAAACACTAAGAATACAGAAGTTGTAAAAGGTATAACAGGGGTATAAAAGAAAAGGCAAAAAATCTTCATGGCATCAATACAACTGCAAGAACTGCTCTCATGATGCTTGAATACCTATTCCTTCCTCTCTCCCTTTTTTCTTAACAAGAATTCCATGCTGTTTTTCTTTGCAAAAGTACATTCGCCCTTAGACAATAAGCAAGCTGCTTCTTTCTACCATGCCACCTCTCAGAATCAGCAGTTTTTGGACTGTTACCTCTTCTGAAAATAATCCTGTGCTCTTAATACAGCCTTTCACCTAAGATTCCTCCTCTTCAAAAGTTCTTGAGGTCCTCTCAGCAACAGCTTAAAAAAAAAAAAAGGGTTTATCTTTTCTCTTATTCTCTCAACCCAAAACCTGAACAGCAGATCTCCTCCTCTCCTCCTACCTTCTAGACTCAGTATTTCAAAATAACTCTGGAACTGGGCAAGGCGAGAAGAATTGCTTTACCCGTGCAGAATCACAGCAACAGGCTTAAAGTGTTGGAAGAGTTTGGTAGCAAATCTGAGCTGGAAAATGGCTTAGCTGCAATGTTAAGCCAAAGAAAATGACATGACTGAACTGGTAGAACATACACAAAAAAAAAATAGTGCAGCAAGTTTCTGGCAGCAGTTTGTTTATTCTAGCCACAACTGTTGGATCAAGCAGAGTAAGTCTCTCACAAGTTTGAGAGACTTTGCTGTCTATGTTACAGGGTGCAGTGGGAGCTGATGCCTGGCCTGTTGTTTCTCTGCACTTACTGTTTTTTCCATATCACACTGGAAATGTTAATTGTGTGTTATGAAAAGGTTCCAAATGTTGAAGAGAAATAATAGGAAATCCTTGATATTTCACTTTCTTTGCAATTAATGAACACTCAACAAAAATGCACTTAATAATACAGGGAAGGGGCTTAAAAGGGTTACAATGGAGTGTTTTCTGAATCATACTGTACTTCATATTCTTTAACGTGTTCATATAGTTTTTTCTCTAATAAACAGCCATAACTATGCTGCCGTTGCTAGGGCTAAAAATCATAAATTGAATTTGTTTCAAGAGCAAAAGAAGCATGGGAGATAAACTCTCTTCTTTTGGAGAAGAAATAGTTTGTGTGGGTAGAACTGATCATTCTGAAGGTTACTGTATGTTTTGCAACTATATGTTTTCATTTTGGTGTTAGAAGCACTGCACTTGGAGTAAGAAGAAAATATTTCTATTGCTCTACAATTAGGACATACTTGATTATAACAATATAGTCAGGATTTTGAAATTTGTTTAAAATTGTAAGGGATGAGGACTTTTTGTCCTGTTTCCTGTATTTTTATCACATTCTGCTCATTTTCATGGATTTTTGTGGTCAAGTATTCAAAGTAAAGCAGGTCATCATGTTTTTTCCCAAGCACATTCTCCACTTCTCAATTAACCATATTGCAGTTTAAACATATTTTGGAGTTTTGCACCCCATGCCACAACACTGCCAAATATTCATGCATCACCAGGAACAAGGGCAGAGCAATGAAAGCTGGACTGAATGCTGCAACAGAAGAAGGTCTGGGGTGGTGCAAGGATCATGTCTCCAAAATGCATTCCACAGAGAAGAAGCAAAACCAAGTCTTTTCTTTTTTTTTTTTTTTTTTCTTTTTTTTTTTTTGAGTCATAACAGAAAATAGAGGTAAAGGCGGAATTCAACCCACAGTTTGAGAAATTTCAAGGGTCTGTTTGTTGGGACATGTAGCTCCCATTATAAACAAACTGTGACAATAGTAATAGCAAAACCTAGAGTGCTTCTCAGCTCCCCAGGAGGAAACCCCTTACCTGAATAAGGTGGAGCCCAGTTTACAAACATCTACATTTTCATCTGTGAGTGTGCTCTTTGCCTTTGTTGGAGAACAGGTCTTATACCTGAGGCTCTGCAGTACAACGTGCTGATGGGAAATTCTCCTCGTGCCTTCTTTGGGAGAATGCCCACCTCTTCCTGCAAACTCAGGCAGTCATTCCCCTTCCAAAGCATCTCCTTCTTGTAAGTTATATGAGGAGCAGCTGAAGGAGCTGGGGTTGTTTAGCCTGGAGTGAAGGGGGATCAGAGGAAACCCTATCACTCTCTACAACCACCTGAAAAGGCTGTATCCAGGTGGGGGTTGGTCTCTCAGGCAACAAGTGACAGGACAAAAGACTCCCTCAAGCTTCACCAGGGGATGTTCTGGTTGGACATTAGGAAAGGTGGTCAGGCATTGAAACAGTCTGCCCAGGCAGGTAACAGGCAGGTAATGGAGTCACTGTCCCTGGAAGTGTTCAAGAAACAACAGGAATGACTTAGTTGACAAGGTGGTGCCCAGTCAAAGGTTGGGCTTGATGATCCTGGCGGTCTTTTCCAGTTTTCTATGATTCTATTCAATTCTGTGATTCTTAACATCAAACCAGTTTCTCACAAACAGGTCTAAAATCCTATAATGAGATCAGACAAGCTTAAAACCCAGCTTATTTTTGAGCAAACAAGATTTATTGTTAATTTGTTATCTTTTACATGCTGCTAATTGGAACGTGGTATTTAAATAAATTCTCACTTGTTATTGAAGAGTTACTTTATTTGGGTAAAAGTACTAATGCCTCAGAAGGTCCTATTTTGAAAACATTTACTATTTTCTCCTTTACTTACCAGCCACAGTAAAACTCATCACATGGTTTTTATTTCTCCCAGCAGCTACACGGGACTACATTGCAAAGTCAGAGGCTGTAATGTTTTGAAAGACAATCCTGGTCAGAACAATCCACTGGTGTATGTTCTTTGAAATCTGAACCAAAGCTTTGCTTTCCTGACAAATTGCACAGAATGACAATATCTACCCAATCTGCTTTAATCCTTTCCCACATTGCTCACTGCACTGAATCTCCAATTTTATAAGGGCAAGTAAAAAGCAACATCTCCTCCTGGCTTGGTAAACATGGGATTATTTTGTTTCTCAGACACTTCAAAAGCATCTGTTGAAAAACACAAAACCTAAGAAAAACCTGCTGGTAATTCATTCAAGGGAAGTTTAGTATCCACAATTCCAATACGTCAAATATTAATGAAATAGACTTACAGCAGAAAGATCATGAAATCATTTGAAATGCTGAAAAATATAATTTATACCTATCTATGATTGACTATATTTTTTGTGCATGTTTACAAAACAGTCTTTATGGAATTCTGAGTCTGTGATGACATTGCAAGAAGGCTATTTCTGTAAACTTTGAGTACACGAATGTTCTATTAGCAGTTTCAGCAAATATTCAGCAGCATAAATTAGGGGGCCAATCTAATTAAAGTTGGCATAGTCTTGTTCTTCTTCTGCACTAGTTATAATAAGAAAATGGTTTGATGTGACCCTCAGGACATGCTTTAGTAAATTATGTTCAAAGACATTCCGGCCTAAGAACTGCAATTCTCCCATTCACAAACCTCACACCACTTGAATTAAAAAATATTCTTATCCATTCAATCACTCTTCTTGGGAAAAACCTGTGTGATAGTCTGTTTGTGGTATGAAAGAAGACTTCCAGACAAATTCAAGGCTTCAACCACACAGAAACCATAGATATATCTTAAATAATTTTGACTGAAATGCCTTTGCTCTGAGTTATTGTTTTTAGTAATATAATTTACTGTTTACAACTTAAGAAAATAAATGTTTAAAAGTCTGCAATAGAAAGATTGTCAAATTCAGAGCCACCTGATTTCTAAAGTCAGCTTTGTAATGCCTGTATCTCATAATCTAGGACGAGCGCCGTCATCTTGCTGAAGACTTTAATGTTGGAAAAGATTAATGATCACACTGTTTTTCTTACACTGTAAAAGGATCAATCTTTCAAGTTCTTTAATGAAATTTTTTTAAATTAGGTGGTTTTAAGTAAAAAAAAGTCACTACTATATATTTTTAATGTGTTTGTCTCTATCTGAGGCAACAACTAGAAGGTAAGTAGTCTACCTAGAAATAAGTGATTCCATTCATGTTGACAGAATGGAGACTCCATTGTAGGAGTCTGTAACTTCAGAGAGTCTCTCAGTCTTTGTGAAACAGTGAGTAAAGAAGTCTAGCCTGCAATTTTTTATCAAAGGAATATAGCACAGAAAAATTATATTCCCTCTGCCCTTGGAGACCAGAAATACAATTAAAACATTGAGATGTAGAAAGACAAAAGGAACAGTGTCTAATGAGTTTACCTAAAATAATTAATGAAGAACTTGAAGATCCATGTAGACTGCAATCAAGGAGACTGAAAGTTAATGACAGACAAGGATAGAAGAGAGATAAATTCACTAAACCAAACAGAAGGTACAACACGGCGCAGCTAATTAACTCCTTACACAGCTTGCCAAAGACAGCTAAATTTCTATTACTCAAGCTGACTGCCAGTGCTGGATAATCATTTAAGTTATCATGCAAATTCCAGCAAGAATTTGCTCATGGAAGTCTAAGTATTATTCAAATTAGACTGAATGACTGCTTTGATGGGACTCTACACTCACAAAATATGTTCCTTGAAGTGCAGTCCCTCAAAATTCACTACATTAAATCAGGTAATTTTTTTTATACCTAGCAGATGCAGATCAGCAGATTCATTCAGATCTGCTAGGGAAGAGGGGTAAAAGAAAAGTGATCGAAACCCATTCTCGCCCTGGAACACCGTATTCTTAGAGGTTAGATCCTTTCCTCAGACCACTAGCTTCCAGCAACAGCCTGCTTTACAATAAACCACATATTCTTGCCAAAGAAATCTTGCCCTTCCTTGTGCAGTCTTTGCTCTGGTCTTCCACTATGAGCAAGCTCTACTGCTACCCACATTCCCCTCAGGAGCATTGATGGCTCCCCATCTTCTCCTGAGTCCATCCTTGCTGTCCTATTTGTTTTATTACAATGCCACCCTGAACTCCAGGTGTTTCTCCTATGTAAACATGCTTAATAGGGAATTTTGTGTATGATGATGCTACCTGCCAGTTTCCAGAGCATTCCCACCTGACCCAAATGACAGGTCACCCAAAGGACCTTATAACAACCACCCTTCTTCCCTGCTGCTTTGCCATATATTTGCTAGAAAATTGTACATTGCACATATGGTCAACTGGGAACAAAGAGATAAAACATTTTCCACCAAAGTGATGAAAATCCCTTCTGTCTTTAAATTAGTTAGTTAACTCTTGTGTTATATTTGCCAAACAATACATCCCAGTTGCTCAATAATATATATTACAACACTGTAGTATACTATAACAGGTACATTACAAAGCTAAGGTTGCCTTGCAAATTCCTTGAAGAATTTCCATATGGAAATCTTGATATAACTGTATAATTTGCAGGTATACAAAAAATAAATGTTATGTTAATAGTAAGAACAAGGTACAAACAGCCAAATTAAAATAGAAACAGTTTGGAGATTCTTGGCTGCTCTACATTCTATCATAGCCATTTTCAAACACACACATCATGACTTTTTGTTTGTTTGTTTGCATATATATTTTATTTGAAAATATGCAGCAACATTAATGTATTTTCACTCTTGATGAATAAAGTAAATGTCTCCCCTTATTACAATATGGTACCTTGAACAATTTATATGATTATGTAAGGCACAAACAGTGGAAAATCAGGCCTACATAGTTCTAATTAAATCTTCTAAGTACACTTAAATATTCCAGGCTTTTGTTTTAAGCAATTGTCCCATTTTATTTTGACAGCAGCATCATCATAGTTCTTTCATCCTCCTTCTCTGTTCAATCACTTACTTTATTTAGCACCTTTCTAAACACAGTTTCTTTGCTTTCAGCCTGGTATGTGTGGGATGAAAACCTCCCGCTCCGAGAAACACTTCTATGGGAAAAATACACCCACACACCTTCACCCCTGCACACGCACAGCTCAAGGTGACACGCCATGTGTGAACATTTCAGAAATGCTAAATAAAAATTTATATTGCATCTGATAAAAATAGACTCTGCCTTCCTGCTGCTCATTCCAGACCCTGCCGCTGCTGCCTGCTCTGCCCATGGTCAGGTTATCTTGCTTCCTGAACAGAAAGTAGGAGGAGGTGACAGCACTCAGGATAGGTCCATAGGCCTCTCCTTAGTGAGGAAGTGCTTACATGCTTGTTATCCTCCACCAACCCCTTGGCAGCATGTTATCTCATCATATTTTGCAGTTGTACCTATGTCTATCTGATATTAGATATTTAAAGGAGAAAAAGTGCAAGCGTTCATATTTTTAAAATATATAAGCTTTCAACATTTTTCTTGGAAAGCAAATATCAGAAATATAGAGGTATATTTCTGTGTTAATGACCCATGCTGTCTCAGAGTGGATGAAGGCAGAGAAATGCTATGCTGAGACACTGCATGTCACAGCCTGCCTGTATGTGTGCACTGCATTTGTGCCCAGCTACTCACACCTTCCGCAAGGCTCTTCAGAGGCAGACGACAGGCAGAGCAGAGGATATCATGGTTTAAGCCATAAAGAAGGAAAAAGGCAGGGGACAGGGGAAGGGAAAGGGTGTGAAAAATCAAGCTGCATCCTAAGGATGACTATTGGAACCAGTGTTTCTCAAGAATAAAAGCCACAGGCAATAGACAGGGTATGAACCCAAGCTGCCCAGCCCCAGAAGTCATATAACACCCATATAACATACAGGAGTGTAGCACAAGTATACACTACCAGGAATTTGCTGTCTGGCTTCTCTGATCCTAGTTATTACTTTGAATGGATTGTTTTATGGGCTGAAAATATATTGGAGAAGAAGGAAATACATAGTTTGTTTCATAATGAGGTTGTTATGCAGCTTGGTACCAGGTAAGAAAATGGAAGAAATCAATATATTATCTGTATTTTTTACCAAAAGTTTCCTTCACATTTCTTTTTGTCCTTATTAAGTTCTAGATTATATTCCTGTCTTACAGGCCAGCTGAAAGAAAGGTTCATCGTTAGAAATATAAGCAGCAGCAGAAGCTTCTGCAGATAGGAACATTTCAGACATTAAATAGTAATCATCCATTAGTGATTTCCTTTAGAGTATTTGGAAGTTTAACTACCTGAATATGTAATTCCTTTTATTTTCTGCTTTTCATAGCCTCTGTTCATTCCATAAGTTAATTTGTATTTCCCCAAATAAAATATTATTCAGTCCATCCTAGACAAATTAAAACTATCTCTTTAACTGTGAATACTTTAAAGCTGTCACTGTAGACTTTCTATTTTCCCATGCGATTGCATCCTGTGATGATTTCCAAATTGCATTATCTCAGAATTTCATCCACCACATTTACAATGTGGGAAACAAAAAACAAAGTTGCAAAACTCTTGGGTCTGAATTTAACTACTGGGTGTCACAAAAGTTATGTTGGATAGGAGAGATAATACCACACTTTAGTTAAATTGAATTTCCAAGTGGTGGCTACAGTGGCATAAAATTATGGAAGAGTAGCTGAGAAGATGAAGTATTTTTGGCTTATAGAGGTAGAAGAATACTTGCCCTCAAAAAAAAAAGTTTAACCCATTAGATTCCACTTGTGCCCCCTTTGCATTTCCCTATTTGTGTAGGCATAACTGGAATAGTCATCCTTGTGCCCTGTTTTCTTGTTTTCAGGGGGTTTCCTGTCCATATAATTGTACACCATTTGCTTGTCAACCCTGTCCACTTCCTCACTCACATGTGGGTTGTCTCACTTTCCTATTGCAGCTCCCCTCACCAATCTGTTAAGGATGCTTTTTGCCCCGGTGCTCAGGTGGATCCTTCTAGCATTCCTTGATCAGTAAAAAAGCCCATGGTGATAAAAGGCAACATGTTGTTGACACCAGCCATGCAACTCAGTCTTGGCCTGCAGAATTGTCCTCTTTTCCCAGGACTTTTCCCTTCTTCAGCAGAATCAAGAAGAAGTGGCTGGTGTCCTTGATCATGCCCTCTAGCACCATGCAGTCATGCCTGATGTGCTCCAGCTCCCTCCTGGACCGGTCTTTGGTGTACATGTGAAAAAGCAGCAGGGCAAGCCTCAGCAGTCTCACTGCAGCACCCTAAAGTCTACCCTGGCAAGCAGCAGGTCTCCCCAGAGAGCAGGATGGGTCAGAAGATGAACAGACAAGAAGTGAGAGTCATCCCCAAATTATCACAAAACAGATGGAGGTCAGATAACAGCTATAGTAGCCCGATGACACATGTTCATCAAAGCAATGCTCATATGGAACATATAAAACAAGCCTTCTAATTTTATCTTACTTTGATAAAAGCACAGCCATCCTCACAGGTACTGAATTACAATTTCTTCCTTAACATAGCACATTCCAATGCAAACAAAGTAACCAAGAGTACATAATAGTATCATTATTCTTAGTAACTAACTGAACATTCAAAATGGTAAGAATTAAAAAGAAGAAAAGAGAGAAAAAAAGTAAAAACAACTCCCCAGAGATGAATAAAAGGATCTGGATGCTCTGACTGCTAGCCAAATAAAATTGAAAATGTAATCACATTGTCTGTTTCCAAAAGAAAAATTTTCTCAAGTATGTCAACAGAGAGTTATATACAAGACAAAAGAGGCACTTTTCTGCTTCATTTAGCAATGGTAAGACCTTATGTGAAAAATGACTTCATACTATTTATCTTATTAAAATAAGGTTATACACAAACGGGAGAAAAGTCAGATGAGAACAAGAACTGATTAAATCTAGAATCATGAACTGAGAAGAAAAGTTGAAAGAACTGTGTTTAGTGCAGAGGTATCACAGAAGCACAGAATCATAAATGTCTTGGATTGGAAGGGACCTTAAAGATCATCTAGTTCCAACCCCCTTGCAGTGGGCAGAGACAACTTACACTGAACAAAGTTGCTCAGAGCCCCAGCTAGCCTGGCATTGAACATTTCCAGGGATGAGGCATCCACAACTTCTCTGGGCAAAAAAATGAAGGATGAAGGCTAGTAATATGACACTTTCTTTCTCTTTTTTTTTCGAGGACTACAATTAATAAAGTCATTATTAACCAGGAGATATCTAGGTTTGATATAATGGAAAAAAATCTCCTTGTAAGGCTGGTTACGTGCTGTAGTATGACCTCACAAGTTTTAGCCATACATATTCAACATGGGAATTCCTCAGACACATTAAGGATATGCTTCTCCTGCCCCAGAAGGCAGAGATTGATCAGATGAAATTGCAATGTCTCTTCCAGCCTGAGTTTTCCACAATTCCTTTTGATCTAAGCTTTTCCTTCAGAAAGGAAGAGGAGATATCTCTTGTACTCCCAACTGGTTTGGTTTCTTTCCTTTTAGTGTTTTATACTGAAGGTGTATCCAATCTTTAGTTCATCATAAAAGACAAAAAGTAAGAAAAGCAGCATTTAACAGGTCAATAATCACAGCAGAAGTGTGAAAAAGGCATCTTCACTTGTCTCCATCCTCTTGCTTTCTAATTAGGTGCTGACAATTTGGCTGACACCATGTAAGATACAGAGATAATTCTGGCTCTGGGGAGCTCAGCATCTAAGAGCCAAAGAATGAAGATCCCTCAGGATTAGTTCTTGCTTCCATGTGCTTTAAAAGTCTGATAATTTTTCACTGTAGACCTATGAATCACATTCTGAATTGAGACAGAGATAAATAGAAAGCAAGTTATTTCAGGTGAATAGGGACTTGAAAAAAAGCTATGCAACGTGCTGCTCTTGGCAGGCAGAAGAGCATTAATATAGAAGTAAGTGCTGAGTGGCATGGATATCATCACACTAGCCAAGAATAGAAAAGCTCTGTCTCTGCTATCACAGAAGAGGTTGATCACTCTATTTAAAAAATGGGAGTACTTCATGGTACATCTGGCATTTAAATACTCTATTAATGAACTTCCATTCTTATTCAGTTTCTTGCAAAACATATCCCCTGAGAAAATGGTCTATTGTCACTGATTGACAGAAACACAAATTTACCCACAAATTTAAAAAAAAAAACAAGCCCCAAACCCCACAATTTCCAATTAAAACAGAAAAAAAAAAAAAAAAAAACCCCAAAAAAACAAAAACCACCTTCCCCCAAAACCAACAAAAAACACCCAACAAATTATGAAATTCTGAATAATTCACACTGTGGACATAGAAGTCACTAAGAACATCAAAATAATATTTTCACCATTCTACTCAGAGCATAGCATGGAAATTTTAAAGTCAAACTAATACTATTCTAACACCTAACTGAAATGAAATTCCTGAGAAAATAAACAGAGCCTTCCAAGAATATAGAAATTCTTCTTAAAATTAACAGTTCTGAAAGTCAAATATACAAACACAGGACAGAAATATTCCAGGTAATTATAACTTCATTTGTTTTCAATGTAAGTAAACATACAACACTGTTCTGCCATAAAGGGCAGTTTTTAATTAAAAAGTTTATATATCATATAATTCTTCATTGCTGAAGACTTTTGACTTTCCATCAAGATGTGTAGCAAAGGCATGGTGCATAGTAGATCAATATGTTTATGATCTCTCTAATGATGTTTATTATATTTTATATTTTAAGTTAAATTTGTATTGTAAATTTGCTTGTCGTCCGTTTTAAGACCTCTGATCCAATTTTGGCTGATTGAGTTCTGCATCACAAAGCTCTTCACAAATTGATTTACTTTGCTTCTAAGACAGTTTTTGCCTATGTTGAATCATTTCCATTTCTGTTAAATTTGAAATAATCAATATTCTAATTACATTTCAATGAAAATTTTAAAACTCTAATTCAGGGACTACTGCATTTTGAAGCAATGCAGCCTAGAGAGCTAACTATTAATAAGGCCAAGTGGTTTTGGAAGGATGTGTGAAGCACATGAAGCCAGCTGAACTTATCAGTACTTCTTAATGCGGCATGAGTCAGAGGATAGTTTGTGATTGTGTAGGAGGCATTAATACCATGGTCTGGAAATGGGAAAACTATTGCACAGAACAGCAGCTGACAAAGAAATTCTTCATACTTTCATAAGGGCAAGACAGAAAAGGTAAGATTATCATTATGAGCAATGACAATAGAAAGTTATAACCAAGTAGTAATGGTACATCATGTATCATCACAGATATGAGAGTGTAATATGAAGAAAGTTTGGTGTAGTGTCTGTACAGGGAGCCTGAATTAAACCCATTAAGTTCAACACAGCACTGGACCTGGAAGACATCTTGCATGTAAATTATCACTAATTGGGATAATTTAAATTGCCAGATTGGGAACAAGACAGGAATACACTTCAGATTTGAGAAGTCTTAAGTTCTAGATGCACAGATATTAACGGAAATAATACTTTTAACCCAATATTTGTCTGTTGTCCTTGTCTTAGCTTTTCTGTTTATACATCCTCATTAAAATGCCTCATGGAGTCAATATGGCTGAAAAACAACAAAGAACTTTCAGGCAGATAAGTGGATGACATGACAAAACCTGAATTTCCTGGGCAGAATAATTCCTTAAACTCTTTTTCTGTAAATTGATACTTTATTCATACTTTAGAAAAATCCCATCACAGATGAATAACTCTTGTACTGATGGCTTTAACAGAACAGAACAGAACCAAAGGACTGAAGACTGGTCTGGAAAAGGATGAAGTAAACAAATGTATCCATACCTCAAGTGACCAAAGGTAAACACATACCTGGACAAATCAGAAAAAGACAATGCACATCATATGAAGAAAAAAATGAATTTTCCCAATACTTTTTCCAACACCTGCATAAATTTCATTCAGTTCTTCTTTTTGATGTGCTAAAGACTAGAAACATATCCTTTCTCTGTATACATTTCTTTGCAAAAGTTAATAGTTTAAAACAAAAGAAAGAAGGATTGCAGGAATTCCTGCTGCTGCTTTGCAGCTGTTAGATACATGGCTGGCAACTGGTGAAATGTCACAGTTGTTTAATGCGTTTTGAGTGATCACCTGGGATGGAAAGTTAAAGATGCACGTCCATACAGCCCTGTCCAAATGCATTGGTCTCTCTACACTCTTCCGTTTGAAATTAAAGTTTCAACACCTGCAGCTTCAAATACCTTTTCTTCCAGGCAGCAAGTGCATGAATTAACATCTTTTAGATGATCAACAATTCCTGTGTGACATCTCCAATTCTAATGCTTCTTCTATTAGTAGTGACTTCAATCTCTGCTCCTCACATTTTATACTGAACTTAAAATCAGTCTTCAGACATACATCCCTAAGCATTGTACATAAGAAACTACAGATCACTTTTAAACTGTTCATTAAAAATGATGGAATAAAGATACTGACTATTCTTACATAATCTTAGAAAATATGTAAAGAATTCTTTGCTGAAAGTATGAGTTTTGTCTGCTTAGTGCAGGAGGATTTGTGACTCATAAAATGTGGGAACACTGATGGTAAAAAAAAGTCCCTTGAATTCAGTTCTGAAAACTGTTGGATATATGCTCACTCTGCAGGAAGGGAAAAAAAGAAGCCTCAGATTCACCCAGCTGGCAAGTACCTTCCTGTGGGATAACTAGAGTGTTCTTTACCCATACATTCATGTGTAAAAGAGGCAGCACGAACTCTCAAGTTCTTTGAAATTATGGTGCAGGATTTCAGCACTGTATCCACTTGTAAGAATATCCTGTAGCTACATAACATGTGAAGTTTCTGATATAATATCCTGAATATTATTTCTTTTCTGTCAGTCTGTTTCAGTAACTGTAAAGAAAGCATGGATAACATTGTGCAGACTGCAAGGGTTCTCTCTCACCTATTTCACAAATGCCATAGGAAACCTTCAGCCAAAATTCAAGGCAAAAGGAACAATATATGTCTTCAAATTTTTATTATATATTCTGATAAATCTCCAGGACTAAGCTAAGACCACATCTAGTAAAAAGAAAAAAAAAAATCACTAGAATAATTGCATCAAAAATTTTGTATAAGTGGTGATTTATCACCAATTCTAAGGTCTTCCATCTGCCAACAAGGAGGATAATACACCAAGACGAGATCTCTGTAATGAAAGTTATAGTCTCCTGGGTCTCCTAGGATCTCAGGTCCTTATGCCAGCTCAGCCATTTAAATTTTCCCCTCACTTTTGTCCCTGATTGAAAAAGAACTGTGTTCACCCCACCCAGACCACAGTGGGGTAAATTGCTGTTCTGTGACCACACAGCCACAAGGAGAGCCCTAAACAGAATTTCTCCAGTATTATTTTGACTCCTCTTACACTACAAATCTGTTGTGATCTCTTATTCACTCAACAGAGTCTTTATCACATATGAAAGAGTGCCTTTTTATAAAGACACTCTAAAGGGAAATATATAGAGATATTGTCAAAATACTAAGAAAAACATGCTTAATGTTTTTCAAATACCTGATTTCTTTCTCCTATTTCTGTTTTTGTTTTGAAAAGCAAGCCATGATCCCCAACCTTTTTTAAATCTTGATCTTGTAGCGGCAGGGCTTTGCTACCACTTGAGCTTCTGGATCTAGTGACACTGCTGTGACCATTAGACACTCCTTGAAATCTTTACTCATTAAGCATCAGCACTCAAGGATACGAACTATGCAAATCAGAATCACACCAAATTTACTCACTTGGTATTTGTACTTTTAAAAATTATACAAAGCACCTGGGAAAGCAGAATCAGACTCACAACCTCTGTTGATTACCAGGAATGGAGCATTAGTGCAACTTTGAACAGACTGAGTGCAGAAATATTCATTGTTTTGCAAGACAGAAAAGTTAATCCAAGATACTTTATTCAAATTTATGTAAATGCCAGCAGATATGATTGACATGTGAAGAACATTTCACATTTAGTCTACTTAAGAAATCTCCATCACGAGCATAATGCCATATGGCATTATTTCCATTTATTTCTGCTATTTCCTTTCAATGGAAATTTTGAAAGCCAGTCATATATTCTACATCTATATTCTGCTGTCAGCCTTCATTGAAGTATGCACTGCAGATTCCTCAATGGCATAGTTACCTGCTTAAGTTGGTGCAGGAATATCTTTGTGTCCAACAGTAACAGGTCATTATAGATAAATCCTGGCAATTTTCAATGCCTTGGTAGCGTGATTTAAATTATAAACCAGACTTCAGTTTTGATTAACACAAAAACCTCAATAATACCTACTTAACTTTACTGTGCCTATTTACAGAGCAAGCTTAAGTTTCATTTTGAATATGTGCCCACAAAGTTGCATGCTTTAAAGGCAGACACTTCACAGCTTTAGCTTAGCCAATCAATATTTAACACTAAAAGCATGAACAAACCATTAGACACCATGCAAATCACAAGAAAAAAAATTAGTCTATTAAAGTTTTGTTGATTAACTGTTATAAACAGAAGAAACAGATTTTGCAGTGAGTTGTTTATTTGGCTAGGGGACTGCAGATAAATTAATGCTTTTAGAAAAGTAATGACTATTGGGAATCAATAATTTATAAATCCTAACCAAAAAAACCACACTGTAATTGGAAAAAAGTTTAACTACCTACAAAATGATCATTCTAGTATGTTGGCCAGATTTCTTTATTCCATCAAAAAAAGACACCTTAAAAAGCACTTAATATACCAGGACCTCAATTATTTTTTACATTAATCTTTTAGAACAAGATCCATATACAGGAAAATTATGAGACTAACACTCAGCTTTCTCAACACTCTTACCCCAGTGAAGAAAAAAAACCACTTTAAAGATGAACATCAATGTCTTAATTTCACAGGTTGGAAGACAAAGAAGAAAAAAATATATATGTGGTGTCAGCAGCAAGCTAAAATACTGGCTACATGGATGTGAATTTGAAGTTTACTGTTTATTTAATCATAGCAAGATGTCATCCAGGAGTTAAAATACTTGGTACTGACTAAGGTGCTAGTAAAGTAAGATAAAGCCCGACTGACAACAGTTCTGCTAGAACTACTTCATAAATAAATGCCTTCTCTAGATTCTGGTTTTAATAACGTATTTAATTTGCAGTGTAGACTGAAGCTGTAATATTTATCTTCACTGGTGATACACTTCACTCTTTTCAGATCAGGGTTTATAAAGATTGTGTTTATACATGTCTACCAGAAGATGAACAGGATTCTTCTCAGAAATCTTGATTCTCTAAATGGAAAAGGATTAATTTCTATTCAAAATTATAATCCCCCTTCGTAGTTGATTTAAATAGACATACTTGAAACATGAAGGATTTGCTGTTGATTAAGGTTTCATTTTTAGTGTGCTCAAACCAAGAGAGAAATCCCACATACTGAGAATACTGAACTCTACAGAATCATTTAAAAAAACTTACCTCTGATACAAAATCCACTTTTTGTGTGGTTTACAGGGTACCCAAACCTGTAAGGTGATTGCCTAATAGAGATGTTGGACTGAAGAGGAACATCCCACAGGAAGGTGACTGCCTTGTTTCTTGCATCATTTCAGATTAACTCTAGCAGAGACATCCAGGAACAAACAGCTGATATCAATGCTGCTTTGGCCAGAAAAAGAACTAAATGAGCTTCCAAATCTCTACTGCATCTAACTTTCAGAATTTTATAGAAAATGAACCCTTTGTGAATAAGGGCTTTGCACTGCCAGAAGTCAGGTGGGGCTGAACCAAATAAGAGGTCTGTTTTGCTTGTCTTTCAAATGCTAGGAACCGAAATTTCCTTTCAATCTTTTATTTCCTAGCTGGGAAATACAATCAAATGTTGAATGGCATCTATTTTCACTCTGGGGAATGGGAAAGAGGAGTATAATCTTTCTACATTGAGACTAACAATCAACAAAACAATAAGACAAGCTGCTTATCTTTTGAAGGCTATTCCATATACATGTACATTCTATTCATATGTACATAATGATTCTTCTAAGTCTTCAGGTTTCAGTTGACCCATGTTGAATAGGCACGAATGGAAAATTACTAGAAAGAGTTCTTCCTCCTCTTAGTCACAGGGTTGAAAGGGAAACCAAACTGGATGAGTGGTCAGGTAATTACAGAGTTTTCAGAAAGTACATGAACAGCTACACAGAAACTACATGGGCATAGCTAGACCTCTTTCTCTTGTTCTTCCCTTTTTTGTTTTTAAAAAAGTTTCCTTTTAAAGAAAAAGTTGCAATGCCAGATGCTCCCTGAATTGGCATAGATTTCTGTCTTGCATATATCTGAAATTTAAAAAACAGTGAGATATTTGATAACCCGAGCAATTTCTATTACTCTGAGCAATTTCTATTCCCTTTTTCAAAATTCCATCTGGGTTAGTTACAATGGAGAAACTGTTAGTTCTAATGGAGATCATCATCTTCCAAGGTGGTCTTGATGAAGGATAAGGACTTGTCCCTATTTTCAAAATAAATTCTTCTATCGTACTTGTCTTTGGTATGTATGCCATAGATTGAATGCAAGACAGCTGTATTTTCCTTATGAGTTACATTTCATCCAGGATGTCTGGATTATCACAGCTTTTTTTTTTTTTTTTTTTTGATACATGCATTGCAGTTTCACTTTCTCAGTAAGCTTTGCAGATGAATCTGCAAACTATGCTTCCATGTTGGCTAAAGCACACACAGAAATTCAGTTTCAGAATTAACATAATTAAAAATTAAATTTACAGAGAAGCCCAGAAACAACTTTGGCACACTACAAGCAAAACACTGCAAAAAAAAGTTTGATTAAAAAAAACCCAAAACCTACAAATTATTTTTACTTCTCATTTGTGAATATCACTGAGCCATTAAAATTCGTACAAGCCCTACTTGTGAATTGTGATCATAACTGTCGTGATATGATAAAAAAATGAAAGCTGCTAGCAAGGAATAAGAAAGCAACCTTGCTTCCACAAAGCTGGAGGCCATAAATAAAAAGAGGCCATAAATAAAAAGAACTGTGTGGTCCCTCTCAAAGAACATGGAATCAGTGACTACAGTGTGACATGATTTTATTCAATCTCTGCACATCAAGTGCCCCTCTCACAGGATATTTTCATTTTTGGAATAGGAAAATCACTACGTGCTTTTTACTTTCACATTCTGAGAAACACCAGGTTGGAGGCCTCAGTGGAGTTGCATCAGAAATTGTCTAAATTCCAATCAAAATAAACCTCAGAAAAAAGTTTCCATTATTAATGAATCTATAGCAAGATGCATGGATACTATAATAACTGATGAAGCAGGGGTCTTTAGGCTTCATCACCAGAAGAAAACAGAATTTTCCATGCTATGTATCCAAAATGAACTGGTTTTTTTCAGACACCCCAGTTCAACATTTATCTATTATTCAGGGAGTACAAAATCTAAAGAGACGATAAGACAGTTTCTATGGGTCAT
This sequence comes from Corvus moneduloides, assembly GCF_009650955.1. Lineage (NCBI taxonomy): Eukaryota > Metazoa > Chordata > Aves > Passeriformes > Corvidae > Corvus > Corvus moneduloides. Next base: position 105,440,867 of record NC_045476.1, on the reverse strand, counting down.
AAGTCTGTGACTAGTTATAAAAAGTAACATCTTAAGGTTTGAGAATTTATTTGCAATAATATGTCATGAGATATTATTTTGGGATCAAAATTATGCAGCTTGAAAATTCTTGTTCAAAGGTGTAAGAATCCTGAGTATTCATGACTCATGCTGAAATTTGTCAAAACAAGCCTCACTCTTACATTTTTAATGGGTTTTTCTTGGGACAACTGCAGGAATTTTTGCACTTCAGCAAACCATAGTTTTATGGAGCTCTTTGAAATTAGAACAATATGACTAATTTGAAGTCAAAACTAAGTCTGAATCAATCCATTAGAACTCCCTAATGAATAAATAACTGTAATTTGAACAAAAGCTGACAATAGAAGTTAATATTTCAGGTGAGTAATAGCCTGGCACAAGCTTGAGCAGGACTCAGCACCAGAGCTGCTTAAAACACCTTCCAAAATGCAACAACCTGATTGGAAATTAGAATCTACATGTATTTATCTGTATAACACTAGGCATCTTTTAGGATAATACAACACAGAGTTCCTTTCCAACTTAAATAACTCTATGGTTTTCAATGTTTCCAATGGCTCCATTTTGCCACTGTAATTTGGCATTGTTACAGTTACACTTATTTCTACTTTACCTTGCCAACAAACAGAATCCACCAAATGATGAAGCAATAAAGAAATTCTATTCTCTACCCTTTTTTAACTCAAAAAGTTGTACTACCTGAATGTACTTACTTTTAGAAACAAATAAAAGGTAATATGCTTATATAAATATATTAATAATAATGTGTCTTTTCCTCAAAATTTAGGAAAAAAATTATAAATGTTACTCTTCACAATCTCTTTGAAACATAGATTTAGAAGAAACATAAAGATTTTAGTTATAGGCTAGCTGAGTTGAAATTAGTTAGAATAGGAAGGAATTTGGGCCCAGTGAGAGTTAATTAAAATAGTTAGGAGAGCTGGACCTGCAATGTGTTTTAAGATGTTAGTAACTGGTTACCAAATAACTGATGATCTGTCATTTGCATGTTTGTTTAGCTGTGCTTAGAACGAGGAATAGAAACATTGATAAGTTGGTGTATGGAACAAGGACAATTACCAATTTCCTCCCTTGGTGGGAACCTGTTCAAAAGTCACGCAAGAGGAAACTGAGAGGTCACTAAAGTAATTAGGATTGTTAAAGTTCAGAAAGGCAAAAAGGTCAAAGTGAGGAAGATGAGTTACTTCATCTTCCTTAGAACCACTGACCCAATTCAAGACCACCGACTCAATTCAGAACACACACTGTGCATGCTTAATGACATGTAAGCTCATTTCCATACGAAGCGGAGAATAGGAGGTGCTAACACTATGAATATGCATTTGTATTTTGGATAGTCATAATATTTGGAAATAAAAGGTGTCATGTTTGCTTGGATCGCGGCCTGCGTCTTAGGGAGCTATCCCACGCAGAGCCTGGTGCCAAATAAAACATGCACTTTCTGACTCAAAACTGTTAGAGAGTTTTTATCTGTCTCAGTTGGATATCGATATTAGATCGATATTCAGATTTTGGTAAATCATCTTAAGCTGACATGCTTCTTGTGTTCCTGTTATCTACAAACAATTTTCACAGAAATTACAAATATTTTATTAATTATCCTCTTATGGAGAGTGACTATGTGGGCAAGAAGAAATCTGAGTTTCAGTGTGAAAAGTCAATAAACCTTTACCTTTTTTTTCCTTTTTCTTTCCTTGTGATTTTTTTTTTTTTTTTTGCTTTTACAAGTGACTTCCTATTTTTTCCTGTGTGTGAAATCATGGTCACAATTGCAGGTAAGTGCAATTGTTGCAGATACTGTATTGCCCTAAACAGGATTGGGTTTTTGTTTATGAGGAAGTTGAATACCTTGAATTCATAGAATCATAGAATCACAGAATCATGCAATGGTTTGGGGCTGGAAGGGACCTTAAAGACCATCTAGTTCCAACACCCTGCCATGGGCAGGGAAACCTTCCACTAGACCAATTTGCTCAGAGCCCCATCAAACCTGTCTTTGAAAACTTGCAGGGATGGGACACCCACAACTTTTCAGGGAAAACTACTCCAGTGCCTCACCACCCTCAGAGATTCACCAGATATGTTACAAATCAAAAATATTCTTAAAATATAGAAAAATATTTTATGCAAAATCTTTTCTTAAAAGCCTGAGCTTAGTTTTCCAAATTATTTTTAACACAACTGCCTCCTCATTAAAATTTTTATTGACTTTGTTTCTTCATTTGTGAATTGTTTTTATTCCAATTACGTCAATATTCAGGGAATTTCCTCAAGGACTGGAACTTCACCGAAGTGCAGGCTTTGAGGATTAATAAAGTCTTACAACAGGACACAGTTTTTTTAAGCAGCTTCATATTTTCTAAGAGTATTACTTACTTATATTTTAATTGAGCAATTCAAATTGTCATGGACAATCCAAAATCTGGATTCACAGGTACACCTAGATAGTCAGTAGTCCATCAGATGCTCAGTATAAAAATCTAAATGGAAGAGAATTGAACTGGAGACTGAGCCTCATTTTATTTGCATAACAAAGTTATCTTTCCAAAGAGATCAAAAGATTAACTTACATTTAGCTTGTCTCAGGAAACACAGAAGCATTACTGATAAGAAAAGCAGGAAATGGGAAGCTTCAGATACTGTACTGCAGATTTTGTATTTGAAAGGATTTATGAGTCAAATTGGTCAGATTCCTGGATGCTCTGTGGCACTACAGCCTTTAAGTCTGCTGCATTGGAGCTATATAGATCCCACATTTAAATCTTTAACCTCCTGGCTAGCAGTTCTCAAATTGCAGTTGCAGAAGAGGCAAAAAAAGAAAGTACCTCTCTAATTTGAAATATTATCCTTTATGCAATAATACATGTGCATATAGTAGTTTACAGATGAGTGGTGTTCCACATAATTGAAAGCGGAACGAAAAATATAAACATATGTTAATTTCTTTACTATTATTATTACAAATGAAATTTTTCACACATCTGTTTTCTCAAACTAAAGCTAAGATATATGCAGAAAGTCTCCAAAATGAAGACATATTCCCTTAAATGAAAATTATTCTTCACTTATCTGTCTATATAGATAAATTGTAATTTTTTTGCTCTGAATCTCTTGCTCATTTCTCTCCATCTGGCACTGAAAGAAAAACAGAAGTTAAGAAATGAATTTTTAGCCCCACATGATGACTAAGTATTGATGATATGTTGATGTCTAAAGACATTTATTTGCTCTACAACAGACACAATTACTACAAATGTCAAGAATTCTTGAGCAGCTGGCCCCAAGGACAGGATCCCTCATCATGCCTGCTAAAAAAATATTCTGTAACCAGGGCATAACTGGGTCTCCCCCTAAAGGCTGTAATTGAAGTCCCCTCTGGACATCAGTACAAGTCCCCCAGAGAGACGAGGGCAACACATCTGAAAGCCGTAAATCAGAAAGCTGTAGGCACTGTGAAAGCTGATTCCACTGGGATAATTGGGAAGCAGACGCATAAAACATCAACTTTTTACAGAAGATGTAATCTATAAAAAGATAAATACGTACCATCTCCACACTACCCACCTGGGCAGTAGGCATACCAGAACAGGCAATGTGAGGGAAAGCCCAATGTGCAGCTCCCTCACAGCCTCTCCTCACTCCTCCCTTACCTCTAACCCTCTTTTCTGCCGACCCCGCCTGCACCGAAAGGCGGGAAAATTCACCTATCTCTGACCATTCGTGGATACAAGACTCACAACAGCAGCAGCAGCAGTAGCTGCTCAGCTCAGTAGCACATCTCACTGTCACTCCATCACTTGAGCAGTTCTCTGCCTCTCCATTTCTCTGCTCATCCTTCCCCACAGCCTGGCTCTTCTTTCCCAGTTATCCCAGTTTCTCTCCATCCTTTGAACCCCAAAGTAAAGGGAGGGAACACTCACAAACAAGCTAAATGCCAATTACAGTTTGACAACAAAAACAGCACAGCGGCATTTTCCAGCTTAATGTAAAACCGTAGGATGTGATTTAAAAAAACCAAACAAAAACCAAAAGATAACCAGCAAAAAAGATTGTGCAGCAAACACAGTGCAGATCTACAGCTTGGATTTTAATCATGAGTTGAACATACATCTTCAGAGACCCTGGCTGAGTCATTTCATTTCCTGGTGCATTAATTTCCCAAATTCCAATACATAGATAATACGTAATGAATGCTGCTCTTTCAAAGCATGTCAAAATAATCTCTGTAATGAGGTTTTTTAATAGAAATTGCTATAAAACTGTGAAGAATAAGACACACATATAGGGCCAGCAAATATGTTAATACCCTTTTTAATGATTCATTAGTATTTCAGATTTAACAGATAGGCCTGTAGCAATAATGTAGAAAGAGTGGCAAATATTCTTGCAGATAGCTGTTACCACTAGAAAGAAAAGCCTTGAGTGTGGCAGTGCAGTGAAGCAGGAGACAGCTAGAAGGGAAACCATCACAGGTACCACTTCTTTACCTGCAAATGTGACCAACTGGAAAATGGCCAGGCCAAAAAGGTTTTTTATTTTCAGTGACTTTTCAGTGAAGGTAATGAAGCGAGTTGGCTGGGAGGGAGGCTTTAGCAATTTCACACCTGCTGTGAGCACCCCTGTAGATTAGCTCTAACCCTGTAGAAGCCAGGTTAACTAATCCAGAACAAACATTCAGTGACAAAGGACATAACTCCCTTTTTCTCTATAGATGAGTGTCCACCATCAAGAAAAATGCTTCTTTTTCCATGCACGATTCTATGTTTCTTGAAGTGGGATGGCTGAGTGGTAGATGGATAAAGGCACAATAATTCAGTTTGCTTTTTCCTATTCTGCATCTAATCTAATTGAACAATCAAGCAACCTAAACTGGATTAATCTATAGGCATGCCTGATTCAGTAACATAAGGGATAAGATTCTTCAGTATATATACTTTAACCTCAAAGGATAAGTTAAATGGACATCAAACATTCCTACAAACAGAAACAAAATATTTGTAAATTAAATACAGTCAAATTTTGGGGATATCTTGGTAAAGATGATTCAGAGAGGTAAAAAAAGATTGAATCTAAAAGGCTTTCCCAAATGTAGAAAAGTAAATAATATACAATCTACCTGCTCAAGTTCTCAATAATTTTTTATTCTTAAACATACTGGCCTGCAAGAGGCACTGTTATATAAATTATAGTTCTATGATAAAATGCTTCAATCAAAAAAAATCAATTTTTGCAAGAGGATATGACTTCAGGAATCCTTAATAAATGACAATGTTTCTGCATTTTTGGAACTGGAAAATTACTTATATTTTTGGCTAGTCACCCTAACATAACACTGAATACCTAAACGTGTCAGTGTTGTGGTTTAGGAATGGTATTCTCCAATTTCATGCTCTCATTCCCCCCTCCCCTGCATTGGGCTGGAGAAGAGAATTGGAGGCACAAGAGGTAAATATCACAGGCTGAGATAAGAACAGTTTACTGGTAACAGCAATGAGATAAGAAAACATACAGTAGCAGTAACAATATTAATAGCAAAAGTGTACAAGAGAGGTGAGAATTCACATGCAAATGCTCAGCACTACACTCCTCCCCAGGTCTGAGATAACACTCGGACAATAGCAGCACCTTTATCTTATCTTGAGTTCCTGTCACAGCGCCTTAATTTACTGTTTGAGTTCCAGGTATCCCTGGAGGTGTATTCAGGAGGCGGGGTTTGGTTGTCGCAGATGCCGTCAGTCCCTCACAGCACTGTGAGGGCTGCTACAGAAAACCGAACTCCATCTCAGCCAGACCCAATACACCTGGAGATGGCTGAACAGCTGCCTGCCCATGGGAAGCGGGAATGGATTCCTTGATTTACTTTGCTTGCATGCGCAGTTTTGCTCTTCCTATTAAACTGCCTTATGTCAATCCGTGAGTTTTCTAGCGTTTCTACCCTTCCAGTTCTCTCCCTGATCCCACTGGCTGGGGAGTGAGCAAGTGGTTGCACGGGGATGAGCTCCCGGACGGGGGTAAGCTATGACACCGTGATGGGAAGGTTAGATGGCACTAAATGTGGAGATCAAGGAAGGGTATTTTCACAGCTTTTTCAGGGAGATTATACGTGTTTAATGGGTGTCATCTGAACGTGTAAAACACCCATTTTAGTGACAGATGGCTAATGGTGTCCTAATGGTATAAAGGTCTGATTTAAGCAGTGGAAGAAACTCCACTGCTGAACAATTTTTGAACACCGTGAAGCACTACTGCTACCAACTCTCAAGTGAAAGGTGTGTTGGTAGGAGATAAGAAAGTTTGTCGAATTTTTAAGTTCAATGTGTAAGCAACATCCCTTTGATGTGTTCACGGCAGGAGTGTCCGCCTGTGAGGACTTGCTGAACTTGAGGGAAGTTCATGCGTCTGTGTGTGAAGGGGAAACCCTTAAAGCAGCCATTCAGAGTATTCCTGTGTATTTAAATAAAACAAGTGAAATGTATGATGGAAAAGTGAATAGAGTTGTGAAAACAATTAAAAAAGCCAAGGTGAGCTACTTAGAAAAGAGAGAGAAAACCTCAACAAACAAAATAAAATATCCAGTTAATTTATTTTGTATTTTTTATTTACATGATTGCTTAATGATAAAAATTATCACCATGCATCTTTCTTCAATCTAAGCCTTTTCTGTTCAGTGATCTTGGCTGCAAATGTCTACTACTGATTAGGTCAATAAGGTATCAGAAATTTCCTTAGAGATATTTTATGAATTCTTCTATTCTTATAATAGGAAGATAGTACTGGATTTGTGTTCAAGATCTGTTGACAGTCTATGCATTTCCATCAAGTAATAACATGAAAGAAAACATTGGAAAGATGTGAAAAAACCTAACTCACAAAGGAAAGTAGTAAAGTACATTTGGGTCTCTAACTATTTAATGTGCTAATACTGCATAGTTGACTATGTTTATTTCTTTCAGTTTAATTTTTGTATTCCTGCTGACATCACTGATTTCATTAGTTTGGCAGAAATATTAAAGTTTCATTTTAATGAAAGAAAAATCAAAGCAGAAAGGCTTAAAGGTTCTCACACAAATCTGTTTTGGGGACAGGAAATGGAACTTTCTGTTTTAGAGCATAGCCATTCTCATATACCTATTATTTTTCCTGAATTATCCTTTTCCTAGTTCAATTCTACTTTTTATGTCCATCATGCTACTAAAAATCCCTGTTAAAAGTCTGTTTAAGGAAATGAATGTTGCTGGATTTTTTCTCTTTCTGGCAGAGGCTTACAGAGCTGTTTCCTAAACAATGCCCTCAAATACAGCCTGGATGTGAAAACTTCCTGCAGAGGCAGTTCACTTAAGGTTCAGGCTATCCTTAATTATAGGATGCTGTCAGCTCAGAAATTTCTCCAAGAAAGACCTCTAACTTTTATAAGGCAAAGAAGCTTATGAGTTTTTAAATGACCTTCAAAATCCAGGGAGAAAGTTAGAGAGTGCAAACAATGCATCTTTCCTATACGGCATCCTTAACCTTTTTTTGTTGATGCATCCAGGACCTGACACAGGCTACCTTTCTAGCAAAGAAAGTTATATTATGCTTCTTCTTTTTCTTAAGCCCTTTTTGTAGACCTTTATTGGGAAAAAGCTTGGTAAACAGCAAAGTGACAGTTAATCATTTTCTGATAATGCACATCTCTCCTACAAGATCAACTCAAGCACACAATGCTATGTAAAATCTCCCCCCTACACACAAAAACACACAAAAAAGAGAAAACCAAAAGCAAAGAAGACCACCCCAAACACCAAATGCCAAACCCAAATACCCTGTTTTCCAGACAAATGCCTTGGCAGAATACAAGACCACTTCTTTCCTTTCCACTTTTTGATCCTGAACTGGCTTTAAATGTTGGAAGAGGTATAAAACCAAGCACTCAAACTGCCCCTTGAAACAAGCATTCGTCAGAACAAACAAGTGAACTCTTCCCCTAAAACTACCGTGGCTTAGAGATATTCAAAATAGAAAACAAAAAAATATTTGCTAGCAAGCTTTTGAATGAATAATGAACTAAACACTGTCCACTCTAAACCTTGGAGGGGGATTAAGGACACAGAAAATATGTAAAAACAACTACATCGTATAAAATTTTTACATATGTAATGAAATGAAAAAATAACCAAAATCTAAAGAAAAATTTAAAATTCTGTTCTACTGTAATGAATTAAGCTGGAATTTTTTGGCGTTAGTTCAGGCTTTTTTTTAATCCTTCCACCCCAAATACACTGCTACATAACAATCCTCAAGTAAAAATCCCTTTCCTACCAAAATTCAGAACAGATATTTCTTATGTATGTTGTTGCTTTGCAGAACTTCATTTGTTTAGACAAAGTCAAAGAAAACAGCAGAGCTTTTACAAGAAAGGTATCACAGTCAACTGTGACTAAATGGAGCCAAGGAATATCTGCTGCAATCATTTGTTTTAGTAAAAGTAGCATAATTGTGCCATAAACTCCTGCCTGTTACACTGCAACATATTACATCTGTTTTATGCTAATGTAGTTCCAAAGAAATCAATGATATTTATACTGACATAAAGCTGTGGTGAGTCATATTCTCAATTAGTCTTCAGTTTGAGACGGAATACCAGAGATTTTTCTTTATTTTCCAAAATTTAGCCGGTAATTTTGTTCACCGATTTCTAAGAAGCTGAAAGTTTAATTACATCTATAGGGCTTCAGAGTACCCCTTGAAAAATCATCACAAGTTATTTTAAGCAGATTTAACTTTTAAATTAAATTATTGTGACTGCATAGATCTTTTGTTTCATTAATATGTTCATAACAAGAGGCATTGATCTCTGACAGATTTTTTTTTCAACTGTGTGATCCATAGGAATCATGAAATGCCTGTGAAGTAGCATATCTGCCCCAAAAAAGGCTTATCAACTATCCCATCATAACTATCCTAACATATTGAACCTGCCATCAGTCAGATATATTATGCTCTTATTTTGATGGTTGAATTCAACTCCCCTTAGTCAAAATCATGTGCGAAAGCCCCTGTCAGTTTTAAACACAACACATACGACTTTTAGAGACTAAGCCAAACAAGGAGTGGCAGAGGGGCTGGGGTTGTTTAGCCTGGAGAAGAGGAGGCTCAAGGGATACCGTATCACTCCCTACAACTGCCTGAAAGGAGGCTGTGGGCCAGGTGGGAGTTGGCCTCTTCTGCCAGGCAATTAGTGACATGATGAGAGGACATGGCCTCAAACTGCACCAGGGGAGGTTTGGGTTGGACATCAGGAAGAATTTCTTCATGGAAAAGCTTGTTAAGCATTGGAACAGACTGCCCAGGGAGGTGGTGGAGTGATCATCTCTGGAAGTGTTCAAGAATTGGCTGGACGTGGCACTTACTGCCATGGTCTAGATGACAGGGTGGTGATCAGTCAGAGGTTGGACTTGATGATTTGCAGGTATTTTCCAGCCTAAATGATTCTGTGATTCTGTGGTTTTGAACCACTCAAAGTGAAAAATTGCAGTTCTTTCTTTTCATACAATTTTGTCTAGTTTTAGTGCATTTTTTTCTTTACTTTTGTTAAAGTGAAAGAGATTTTTTTTAAAAGGTAGTGATGTGTGTGTTCAAAGGCTTACCAGAATAATCTGATACATTAGGCAGACAGGAATTTAAACAGATAATCTGAGGTAAACCTTGCTGAGATAATTTTAGAGTTGGTTGATTGAATTTAGGTTGATCAGAAATAACCAGAGACCTTGACTTAGCAGGCAGTTAATGCCTAAAGATCTAATGGGAGAGGGCTCTTCGTGAACACGATGGACTGCCACACACAACACTTCAGGTTTTGGGTTATTCAAACTAACATCCTGGATCAAGAGGTCCAAGGTCAAAATTGCATTTTACAGCTTAGTTACACCAGTGTTTGTATCCATTACAAGCTATATTTATTTTGTAATGGGAAATGTGGCTATACAGAATTACTATTTTGTTTGATTATTTTTCAAAACATAAAATCAAAGTTGTAGCTGTATTTTGTCCCTAGATTCCTGGGATTGAAAGTTTTGTGTATTGGTTTTTTGTTGTTTCTGTTGTAGATAATGGCAAATGGTATTTCCTGGACATTATTTCTCAGTCTCTATGGACTTTTTTTACACAACTCAATCAACTACATTTTTCACCAGGCTTGAGACAAATACATATGTGTCCCCCTTTCATTTAAGTAGGAATTCTATTGCTTCAAATATATACATATAAAATAATATACAGAAGATGGCTGCTGAATGAATTCATCAAGTGGTGAATAAATTCTTCTGAGAACAAGATACAATTTTCTGGCATTCTGATTATTAGTCATTCTTTGTACAGGATGGGTAGCATTAAAAGCATCTTAAATAGTTCTCAGTTTGCTTTTCTGAAAAGATTTTGACAGTGTTAATTACTTCTGCTAACAGAAATTTCTGACACTTACATGACCTTCTGCTGCATATGAAAAAGGCTGTCCATGGTTGGTGTACTGATAAATGCAAGGAAAATCCCAGGAACTGAAATTAAATGAAACTAAATAAATCTTAACATTACCAAGAAAGAATTTCCAATGACTTCACCAAAACACAGATTATACTTCTTCTGGTGGGGGAGCAAGCATTTCTGTATGAAGAAATGAACTCCTTTGGAATGTAGCAATAACATGCACTGATGGCAAGAGAGAAGAGAAGCACAGGATTCTCCTTTAGCACTTACCACCTACCACTCCTTCCAAGTGGCCATTTTATCACTAACTGAAAATAAAGTTATTCCTGCACGTTGGAGAGAAAGCACAGAACATTTTCGAGAATCATTTGAAAAAGTGCATAGGCTGTCAAGGATCTTCCTTCTAATACATTATGGCAAATACACTCCCAGTACAGGATAAGGAGATTTATTACCATTAAAAGGTATTTCAGTTCAGAGAGAGAATAAAATAATCCACCCCGAAGAGCTGTGTTCTGGGTGATTACATTTTGACCTCAATTCCTGCTATATTCCCTAGTGAATTTGTCCATACAATAATGTTTCCCCTGCTGGGACCTAGTCCAACACCACCGAAAATTAGATTTTTCTATTGATTTTTATGGTCATTTCCTTCTCAAAATCAGTTGTTGTTAAACCATAAAAAAAAATTTTCCATGCTCACTGTTCCATCATAATATGTTTTGAAAAGCATATTGGAGAAATCCCACAATGTTAAAATGCATGTTTAACCACAGAGAGATTCAGTAATACTCATGGAATAATACAAATCCTTATAATCCATTGCCGTGCTACAATTTTTTTTCTCGTTTTATTTTTACAGGATGCCAACTTCCTGTCACTAAGAAAGTTAGCTTTAAAAACAGTATTTAAAGGTATTTTTGTGACTCCTCAATCATATTGCCCTATAAAACTGTATAAAAATATTTGCTTTATTCAAAATGGAGAGGGAGGATTGCTGTCATTATGTGATTACAATGGCAAATTACTGTCAACAAACACCCAAAGTGAGCAGAGAGAATTTTTCTCCTATAAATCTCCTGAGAGCTACACAGAACCCCAAAAACTCCCCATAAGCTGTGCCAGCTTCTGGCAACCTCCTGCTGTATGGCTCCACTCCTTGTGTTGTATTAATATATATTTTTTTCAGGGATGCTTTGCAAACCTTTAATTATTGCAGAATAATTTTGGACAACGCAAGATTTTTCACTCCAGAGTAGCAGTTATTAGGTCAGAAATCAGCATGCAGGTGAATTCAATATTCCTTTTTTAAACTTATTTTTAACGCTGAAAACTGTACATCTTGCAGGCATGACATAATAACACCAGAAGTTCTAAGGAACAGTCTCCTGAGCTGTAGACTAATGAAAACCTGATGTCTTAATTTACAGAAACAGATGAAAAATCACACCAAAACTTTCAGAAAAAATGAGAATGCCAGTGACACTGCTGCTACCTGCAGGAGCAGCTTGTCTTAGCCCTTGAAACTTCACAGTTATTTGACATTTATGAAAAACTTTGAAACTGCAGAGCATTTAATCATATAGGCACTAAAAAGCCTGTTAGTAGATCTATAGGATTCACAGATTCATGGAATTGTTAGGGTTGGAAGAGACTTCTGAAGATCATGTAGTCCAACCCCCATTCACCAAATTCGAGATTCAGGAAGGCTCTGAAGTTCAGATAGAGTAGTTTTAAGTGGAAGCAACTAAAAGCTTTTATTCAGGTACTCTTACTCAACTGTGCAGGACATCTTTCTGGAAAAATAACCCAATGGGCAAGAAAAGCTCTGGCTGAGAAGGAGTGAGTCACTCTCCAGCTGCCACAGCAATGCAAGAATGTCCTTCTGCAAACCCTCAGTTACAAAGAGTCCAAGAACAGAAACCAAGAAGAAAGACAATTTTCCTTATCCTGATATGGTGAAATCCACCTCTGAAGTGCAATCACTTTGAACTTGTCTACAAGACTTTAAGCTTGTATTTATGTGATGAGCATAAACATGAGCAAGCTGACACTTGCATGTTGAATGGCGTTGCCCCAGTTGAGTGGATCTTTCTCAACTCACTTAGATGTTGACAACTGTGTTCTCTCAAAAGAGTTATTTCAGGGTTCGTTGTTTTGGGTCTTTTGGTTTTTTTTTTTTGTTCAGATACTAACTGGTGTCTGAAGTCAGTGGCAGCATGTGATGCAGCACAACACAGGAAATTAAACTGAGGACTTATTATTACCTTGCTGTTAAACTCAGTTAGCAGACATATCTAGATTGGCTAGAAAGTTCTTAATAACACACATTTTATTACTCCCTGGATCTAAAACACAGACACAGGTGATCCTATAACTCCCAGTATGTTTAAGATACCGGGCCACAGGCTGAGAACATCACCCCCATCTCCTGTTCTGTTCTGTCACTGTAAAGCTCTGCACTGCCACTTAGGGTTAGTGAAGGAAATTTTGGTGAGAGAGAACATTTGATTTTAAAGGCATTCCCTGCTACTGCTGATCTCATTTGTATTTCAACTCCAGGTCAGTATTCTGAAGATAGTCTCAATTAGGAAGCATTACTAAAGCTGACTTTTTAGAGAAAGATGTGCAACAGCAGAGGAAATTTGCAAGTCACATAAATACATAAAGTACATAAATCATGTATTAACTACTGTACGTGAAGCACTGGGAATTGCCATCCTGTGTTCTGGCTCAGCAAAGACTTACATGGACATAGCAAATGCTAAGGACTGGGATCTAAAAAGGTACAAATTTCTATTATATTCCTGTTGGCAAGCAATCAAGAAGCTGGAATGATGACATAACATCCAGATTGACCATGCAAAGCAGGTCCATGTGTTTTGTCTATGAAGAATGAGGACATTTGTGAACCTAAGCATGTAGGTTTGCTGTAAATTCAACACAGACTGACACTCTCCATTTTGGATGCATGAAAGCAGGTGCTGTAAGAATTCTCCTCTTCCAGTGAAAATGAAACCAGTTTTTCCATTTCGGTTTTCTTTTTTTTTTTTTTTTAAAAGGTTGTGGTGGCTGAGATGGGGCTGGAGGACAGGTGGAGGGCAACATGCCCTGAATACCAAACATAATTGTAAAATCCCTACTGCTAATGTTCAGCACCTAAAACACTAGTTATAGATATAAGAGTGCCCAAGAATAGCTGGAACTGAGGCCAGAGGGCACAGACTGACCCTAAATCATGGGGTCAAACCCTTATGGGTTACCAAACAGGGAGCCTAACCAGGTCTTAGGAATGCTTACAGACCACACAGAATTCCTGAAGGAGGTGAGGTAATCACAAAAAGATGATGATGATGAGCTCATAAATGCAGAATGCACATCTTCCACAGTGCAGCCCAGGAGCCAAGAGAGGAGCCTACAAGGACTGCAGTGTTGTGAATTTGTATTTACCACAACTCCCTCTCTATCCTACAGCAAAGGCAGCACGACTGCTGTCTCAGCAATGTAGCTGTAAATGATTACTTTAGAAGCCATCTTGGAGAGAGTTGAAGGAATCACTTTTTTTTTTTGTGCAACCAGAATCAAGTGAAGTGTGGAGTGCCCCCAGATACCCCAGTGGAAAGCAATCTTTGTGTGGCTGCTAACCAGTTTCTCCCCTAGAAGACATTAAAACATTTCTCTGAAGGAAAAGCAGATTTGAGAAGCTGTCTCAGTAGCTTCTATTTACTGTGAAGGGAAATCCTTCAAAAAAGATGGGCTGAAGTCTCAGTATAGAAAACTCCCCTCCCCAGTCTGGCCAGTACTGCTGCCACAAGCCCGTAATTGCTGTAATTTCCAAGTTTGGTATGGAGGGGAACCAATGAAAATCACCATCCAGGGCTGTGTAGTTGCTGAGTGAGGAGAATCCATAAGTCCAAATTGCTGGAAGAGCAAAAAATAGTTCCTTTCTCATAAATGAAATATTTTTCCTGAGGATTTTCAAGTAGGCTTGAAAATCTATTACTCAAAGGTTTGAAAACTTCATCAGTAAGTCATGACTAAATGTCTATATTTGCATGAACACACACAATCAAAACTAAATTATTTAAGCTTAATCTACAATTTTATACCACTTAAGTGAAAATTATTTCTGTGAAAGTTTTGAACATGCACTAGATGACACATCCATCTTAAAAAAGAATCTGAAAGCCTCATTTTTACTGGATTTTATGCACTTACCTCTTTTGAATTTAATAACTTCTTTCTTGATTACAAGCTTATCATAAAAGATAAAGCAACCAAGTAAGAGCATGATATATCTGCAGTTAGTGCAAATGGTAATTGTATTCTCCTGGATAAGGATTTTCAAGAGACTCCTAGCTTGCATGGCTGTGCCTTTTATTAGGGAAACCAGATGAAAGTTGAATATTACCTTTTAAATTCTGTAGCTTATTCAGGAAATCCATCTCCACTTTAATTGCACTTTCCCCTGTAGGGTAAAAAATTATTTTACAGCTCTTAGAATTTGAAGGTATTTTAGGGTTTAATTTTCTTTGAAAACACAGACATGACAAACACCCCATCCTTCAACATAGACTGACCTCCAAAATTCTGAAATTAACTGTGAATGAGGTCTAAATATTTAAATCTTTTTTCATGAAAGCTATTAAGACTAAAGGTTATTGTGAGGCTATTTATGCTAGTCTAAGTGCCAGTGAACAGGAAATACAGGGTCATTTACGTTTTATAACTCACCTTGTTAACATGCAGGAAGGCAGGATGCAGCCACTGTATGTCCCCAGTTTTCAAGGGAAAATGTGATGGAAGGAAGTGCTGTCCTTTAAATAAATACATAAAGCCCTTTCCTTAATCTTGAAGGAGGAAAGCTTCTCCACAATGTAAATATAGATTTTAGTCCTTAGAGTTTAAAAATTGTTTTGATTTTCCAGAATAGCAACACCAAACATAAGTATTCACTTATGACATTACTACAATTGCTTCCCACAACTGTAAATTGTTGCAGAATACTGAGAAAATAGCTCATTTTGGGATAAACACAGCACTCAGGCTTACTGTAACAACAAATGTATTAGCAATTTGCCCAGATTATTCAATATGAATAGTTTCTTCAAGAACTTGTACAGTTAGTAAAATAGAAATATTTAATAGAAAACAAGCATCCAGATCTTCTGTGGCCTTATTGTATTGTACTTGCACGTCATGAAGTCATGCAACTGTGCAGCCCTCATTCCCCTCATGAGATCCATGTGTATTTCTGTGCTTTGAAGGAGCTCTTGCCATCCTTGCAGGAGTGGTTGCTTCCATTAGAATTCATTTGGCATTGACCACTCTCATTTTTTGTCTCTCTGAAACAGAAAAAATGGCAAACAATCTGCATTTTGACTTAGTGACTGATTTATCAGAAAGATCATGGGGGTGAGTATTCTGAAACATAAGTCTCTGAAGAGACTCAGCATTTGGTAGCCCAACGGAAAGAGACCTCCCCATCAAGCCCAGTCAGCAAATGCTGACTTGCAGAGCTGTCTCCTGCCCTGCAGCTGAGTGTTCGGCAACAAATACCATGGGATGAGAATGACGGCATTTAACAACCGCTTTGCAAAATACAGTAATTACACAACATAAAAAGTGGAAAAGGATCAAGCTTTGGTGGTCCATACTTGCTCTTTGTTTCGTGGAGGGGTGGGAGATCAACCAATAATTACATTTCTAGTAATGACTTAACTCAGCCATAAGCATTACACTTATGGTCAGCTGCATTATATCAAGTCACACATAATTTATAAGCATTGCTAAACAAATAAACCAAAATCCCCTCTGTCAGCAGAAAATACTTTCATCACCTGGTTAAGAAGAAAAGACTAATTACAGGTAGACATGGCCTTGCTATAATTCTTAGAGATGTTATTCAGGTTTTGCTTTGAATTAGCTCACTTCTATGTGACTCTGACACAAAATAAAAGCTTTATGTGTTGAGGGAAATTAAAACACCCTGTTAGGTACTCCAGAAGCACACGGTGAGAAAAACTGCCCTGCTCAGACACCAATGTATCTTTACCCTTTCAGCATAGAATACTACAAAACTAAGAACAATAGTTACATAGTAGCAGTGCTTGTTCAAAGAAAACACAGGCCCAGATAATATTTGGTGGGGGAGGGAGGGGAGGAATTTGCCCCAAGCTAAAGATTCAAAGTGTTTAGAAACCAACAGCTTTGACTTAAATATTTTCTACATTGTTGCAACGTAACTAAAATGGATGCACAGACCCCATATCCTGAATAAACTATGTTAACATAACTGTCACCTCTAATATCAGCAATTGAGAGCTCTTTTTCAATCGTTAGCATCTTAAAAAACATGCAGCAATTTGAACTAAAATCTTCAAAACTACAACATACACCCTGCTGCATTTAATATGTGTAACACACCACAACTGCCAACATTTTCAGTTCTTGAATCTGAGCATACACTGTGCCCACCTGCAATCTTAAAAATCCCACTTCACTCACAGCAAATGCTGATCTCAGTTAAAAACCCCTTTATTAAGAACAATCCAAACCAGAAATTCTAATACTTTACAATAACAATTTCAATGCATAATTTAAGAAAATTACTTATTTTTCAAATCTTTTCCCCTGTACATTCCTTCTTCTGTGTACATACTTTACATAGTAGCATAATTATAATTTCCCATTGGGATTACAGTACAAATAGTTTGAACCACATATAGCGCAATTTCTTTGGTTCAAAGTCATGAACTCCTTCCTCAAAGGCTTCATAAATTTCTTCCACAGCAGATAGGCTGCTGCCACAGATCTGTGAATCGAAGTGCTTTCTTCAAGTTTCAGGCTCTCACTGAACAAGCTGTTCAATTTCAACATGAGAAGTTGACTGATGACCATTAACAGTCAAGAAGCTGCACTATATTCTCTAAGCATTTTACATGGTAGGCATGTAGTTCATTTTCTTCTGGCTGGGGAGAACCTGAAAGGAAAAAGAATCCCAAGATTTGAATTTCTAGTTGATTCTTAATATAAAATTACCAAAGATTGCATCAAATGCCTTGGAAGAATGCATGCTGGTTTACGGCCTTAACCTCTGTATTAATGAGTAGCAAATTAGATATTACTACTTTATGTTGCAAATTCTGTTTTGGTTTTTTCCTTGGGTAGGACAAAGCAGGAAATGTAAAATAACAATAGCCATGTCGAAAAATTCCCCCACGTGTACTCAGAAGAACAATATACCATTTTAACCAATTATCACTGTTAAGTGATCAAAGCTTTACAAGCACAGACTAGTTGAGAACCTTAATGCAGGAATATATTAATGACAATATTGATGACATATTACACAATTGTAAAATGTAACAATTACAGTTGCATAAATCTTTTATACTCCATACTTTGATATGTGTTTATTGAATTAAAAATCAATAGTTCTGGCTGGGACTTCATGTTCTATAGCAGTACACAAATAAATGGCGATTAATGTTACAAGGTGCTAGTATGTAAAAGGTGCATATTTCTACCTTGTTGATTCAACATGGTATTTTGAAAAGTCTCTGACCAGTGGTACTTCTGCTATAAAGAGAAATACAAACTTATCTATTTATTATCAGTATATGAAATGTTGTATTGTTATGTTTAATGATTGATTTAGTATAGGCTGAGTTTGAAATGACAGTACATTCACAAAAGTAATGGATTTGGGTGACAACACAGGAAAAATTATCATGAGATGTTCTATTAAAAATACATCTCCTCCTTATTAGGATACCAACAATGGTCAATGTAGACAAAATTTGTGGCAAATCTGTTATGCAAATACTATGGAAACCTGGTATTATAACCCCCTCAACCAATAAACCTATTTGAGTATATCTATAGAACAATTTAATTAATATGAAAGTTCCTTACCTTAAAATGAGTCATTATCACGTCCTGTCAAGATTAGACTAACTTGATGTGACCCATTATTAACTACTGAAACTCCAGCTATAGACCAGTGTCTGAACACCTTTAATGCTAAATGTTCTTCAGCTGAACCTATTGTACTGAAGCTATTCAAACAAGTTATGTTCAGTTATTTGAGCAAAAATCTCAAGCTCTCAGAATGTCACTAACTCATGGCACAGTATTTCAATGTTGTAACAATGCTCTGTTCTGATACCTTCTCTACGTAGCTCTGAGGCTGAGCATGGGTAAGCAAAGTCAATGCTAAAAGAATTTTTCTTATCACTAACTTTAGACTTAAAGATTCACAGAACTGTACTGTGAAAAGAAGGATTTTTGTTGCAAGCATGATCAGACCTATGCTTCAAAACTAACCTTGGCAATTACCTAAGGTCTTTACTTAAGGCATTTTTCTCCATCTGTATTTATAAGGTGCCTAACCATAAACCATATTGCTAACTTGTGATTTTAGAGACAAAAATATCCTTTCAAAAACTTGTAGCACAACAAAAACTTACTGTAATGATATAAATTGAAATCATTTAATGATGGAAAAATAAAGAATTGGCATTAGGTAGAAGTAATACCTACTTTTCTTCACTAAAGAATAAGCCTCATCTATTCTTCTCCTTATGGATGGATTCTTCAAAGTCACTTTTGCCTGTACACACACAAACACACAAAACACAATGAGCTTTCTTCCCCACATGATCACACTTCAACACCAAAGTTTAGAAAATCACAGTAAGTCATCAGAGCACGAGACGCAGGAATTTTTAGAATTAACATGACTGTATCATCATACAGACTTTTATATTAGTCACAAATGACAAAGGACAAGCTGCTTCTTTACCATGTTGTTTAATCTCCCAGCCTCAGCAGCTATGCAATTAAAATAGACCAGAATGACTACTGTAAACTTTATTATTATTTACTTAGAGATTACTGTATTGTTTACAGCATAAAAGTATAACATTACAGTTCTTTCACAGATTTCTCAAATACTAACCTTCTGATAGTTGTGAAGCAAAGCCCAAAGCGAAGCTGCTCCTATTCTCTGAACAGCAGGACTGTTACTTTCCAAACAGGCAGACAGTATTGCAATTGCTTGATCTAATGAGACAAATAAAAAAAAAAAATGAAACCAAATGCATCTAGAAAATATAATCAAGAGCAATGTAAATATATTTACATGCCTCAGTAGATTGATGCTTGGAGTACACTTATTTTTATGACAAGTATGGGTATGGCAGAGGAATTACAAAAGCTTTATTATCAATTAAATTTCAATATGCTCATAAAATCAGCACAGTACTTTGAAAGAAGTGTTAAAAACAATACAGCAAAACAAAAATAAGTAATGCAAAAAAGTTAAGCCACCAGTAATAAAACATGAACATTATGTATAGCCATCAGCTATGCTTAGGGACTGAGTAAGCTGTGAAACTGTTTTACAACTCCCACTAGCCACAATTAGAGCCACATCACGATGGATATTAAGATGTTTCTATTTTCCTTCATACTTATTATGCAGATGATTTGCAACCAATGAGAAATATTTGCCACCCCACTGTAGGTGCCTTAATTTTCTAGCATTGCTCTGAAGCCAGACTCTTCAACTTTGCTTGTTCACTTCACAACAAAAATTCATAGATTATGTAACTGAATAATGTATATTTAATTAAGGCAGTAAATCCACATCTTAGGAAAAATAAAAAGCATGGACACTATGGAAAACCTGCTGAGAACTTATAACAAAGACAGGAGCATTCTCTCTGCAATTAAATGGGGGAAAGAAACATGCCTTCTACAAACAACCATGAAAAAAGTTCTGAGCACATTGTTATATTAAATATATATGCCATGACATAACTTTATCATTATTGTAAACATTTTCTGCACATGACAGGACATAGAACAGTTTGTCTCAACATTCATGATTTGCACAAGCTAATAACATTTTGTCCAACTCGAAGATAGGAACTTCAGTTATTTGAAACTGACTGACACAAAAAATCCTTCAATCCTCCCTGAAAAATTAACTATTTGAGAAAACTGCAAAAATCCTTTCATTCATAAAGTCTTGCTATATCCAAATGATCTGCCTAACAATGAATCTTGATTTTCTTTTTAGAACTATTTCTTTGCTTTTCTTTTTATTATGTATTATTGTAATTGTCTCTCTGCCAAAATATGTGTTCTGTAATTACTTCTACAAAAATAATTTTTATAAAAATGCTCTTCTAAAAAACAACACTGAGTTCTTGGTCAGTAACCCGAGCTGCCATGAAAATATAGTCTTCTGGAAGCAACAATATTCTAAGAGAACAATATACCCTTCAGATACTTACCATTACCTAATATCTTTGGTTTATTAGCTGGACTAAAACATATGTTATGTAGAATAAGAAGTGCTAGATGTTGGCTGCTCTTGTGCTTGTATTTACACATTTCAATGATCTGGTCTAAAAACCCATTTATCTTCATGACCATCTGTTGTCCATCTTCTCCAAAAGATATGTTCAGTAGCAGCTTTAGCCAGAGAGTAGACACATTACTAGAATTTTTATTACTTCCTTTTGGTAATGAAAGAGATAAAAAGTTCTGCAGGAAGTTACTCTGTTAGAAGGAAGAAAAAGGGTTTTAGAATGTATAGGATTCCATGGCTTGTTCACTATTGCTTGACCTTCCAACCTACATACTTGACCAAACACTAGTACTACTGTTTAATTTACATATTACAGGCAACCCATTATTATTCAAGGATTTTTGAAAAAAATTACATATGAAATAGAATCTACTGCTTGGTTAAAAAGTTAATATGGTAACATACATTTTCTTCTATAATAATTTATGCAGTGTAGATACACAGAAGTTGATCCAACACAATATATTTCTTTAAAGGATGATTCCCCCCACCACATAAGCTTTTTGCTTTACACTTAGTGTTTCTACCCAAAAATAAGCTAGGAACATTTTAAGTGAATCAATGCACTACTTAGATAATGTATTCTTGATTCCATATTTAGTATTGCATTATATTAGCAAATGTTAAAGGTATCATAGAATGTCTCGAGTTGGAAGTGACTCATAAAAATAAAAAGAAAGGAGGAGTTTCCTACAGCACCACTCCTCCCTTCACTGACAGCCAGAGGAATGTCCTCTATTTTTGTAAGCTTTGAAGAAAAAAAAATGTGCATTGATATGACATACACTATCTCAGGGTTTGCCTCCACTTTAAGAAGGCTCCGAGAAGGTGAAAATCTATCTCCCTGTTGCAAGAAGGAGATGTTCTAACATAAATTCCTCTGATGAAAAAGTCCTTGACTAAATATTCCCAGCCTCACCGAATCTTGACAACATATACAAGCATCTGGTTGAAAGCAAGCAACCCAGCAAACAAACTCACTGTAGTTTTCTTCAAGTGAGTATAATATTGGTAATTTAATTTTCACAGAGGGAATTGGTTATTCAGCATTGCTTATACTTATGAAAGCAGAGCCCAAGACAGAGAAGGAAGACTAAGTACTATCACACTAGAGTGCAACTCTGAAGAGACTAAAAGCAAAAACAATTCACAGAATATAACAGCTACTACAGAAGAGATCTCAAACTCTATGTTTCTATCAAAAAGTTTGAGTATTAGACACTTTGTAACGGTATGACCAGGTTTTACATAATTAGCAGCACAAAAAGATCTATTTTTCCCCTGCATTTCTAATGGGTAATTAGATCCAAGAACAGAACATTATTAATGGAGATCAAAAGAAATTGTTGCAATTATTAAATTACTATAAAATATGATAGAAACAAACACACTTTTTATAATTTCTGTTGTGTTAGCTCATCACATCACACTACAGTTGACTTTCTACATGGTCTGACTTCTTTCCTTAAGGTTCGAATTTATTGAAATGATCAAAGTTTAAGGGAAATAGATTTTTCAAAGAACATGTGATAAAACAGAGTAAGGATCATTCTATATACAAAATATAAAAAGGAAAAGACATTACATACAGTTGTGTAATAAGAATAGATTTTTATCTAACATCCAATTACTGACATCTTCCTAAAACTTTTATAAAGGTTATGTTTCACACAGCACACCTAATGATTTATACAATGTTGAATTTCTTGTTCATTCATGTGCAGCTATTTGCTCTACAGCATACTCACTTTCATGATCCACTAGTGATTGCCATCAATGTATATGGGTATTAAAAATGCTACACCCCACTGAAACAGAGAGGTTATAAAAAGCTCTAGCAAAAATTGTCCAGACTATGAATGTAACTGAATTCCACTCTGCTCTTAGGGAACAGTAACACAGCTGAGAAGACACAATGGATTTGACTCCCACAGAAGCATTTCTATACGATCACAGGATACTCCATACTAAAATATGAGGTTTATTAAAAAGAAAACTGCTAAAATAAAGATTACCATCTACTTACCTTCTGAATAATGCCTTTACAGTCATGAGACAGAGCAAGGTTAGATATTAGACAAAAGACCACCTGCTGAACTGGGCTGTTATCATTTGACACATGGGAAGCCAATTTCAAGATGTTATGCATTAATGAATTGCCAGCTGCACTTCGTGCAGACGGAAGTAATGATTGTCCACCACTGGCCCAACAAAGTGAAGCACAACCTTAAAGCAATGAGACATTTATCATATTAGAAATGCAGATGTGTATTTAAAAGAAAAACGTACAGAAAGAGCAGTGCCACTGCTCAAACAATGAGATGGAACTTTTGAAAAGATTTATTAGGTATCTTTTCTTTCAACCACAATGAAGTCAATGGGACATGCTTTGAATAGAAATGTGCCTGAATGTGGCAGTTTACTGGAATAGGCATCTACTGTTCTATTGTTCTAAAATGTAAGAGGCGATTCTGCTGTTAAATAGAAGCCATTGCTCCATCTCAGAAAGTCTCCTTAAAAACCAGAACATATATCTAATTATACAATTATTTGGCAGTTGAATCTGAAGGGATCCTCTGAAACTGGTTCACAAAATGAGGTCTCTGTATAACCTGAAAGGATTAATATAAGTTTCTTAGAATATTTTTTCGAGAAATATAAGCACTGTCTGCAGCTGCCATTTACACTGTACAACAGAAGAATGCACGATCCTGTGCTACAGAGCTGTAAGTTTAAATTAACACAGCAGCAGGGGACAACTATGTTACCAACCTAATCTAGATACATGCCTTCTGCACAAATACAGATATATGTCTTTTTTTAGTGGCACTGGCCATCAGCAACAACAGTTAATTTCCTACCTGGCAAAAGTAAACAAAAATGAGACACTGTTTAACTGTAACTAATATTTACATGCATATCTCTGACTACACTGAGGAGGAGTGGTTAACCAGTTCAGAGTAGGTAAATTTGGGTAAATAAGGTAAATGAGGTAAATAAGCCAGCTACTCCGAACAGAAAGAAAAAACATGATTGATCAGACAGCTCTTGCTCTTATTAGCAAGGAAAATAAAAATGCAGCCTAGAGTCACTCAGAGTTAAAAAACAAGAAAGACCATCAGAACTTCACCCTGATTTCTTGCACATGGACAGGATACTACATTTTTATTTTATACTCTGTAGCTGACTAATACACATCTTTCTTTGGCGCATACTGAAAAAAAATTCTTTATGAAAACAAGCCATTGCAAGCTCATTTAAGGTCTGGACACATTAGCTTAAAAAAAGAGTCATATTTTAACCATATTAACTCTTTTATGGTATCTTGACAGGTAGAAAGGAACAGACACTTTTGTGTCTCTTCAAGCCACTTGTAAATTATTATTTATGATTTGCTAAATTTAAATAACCAGGATAGGGAATGAGACAAATCCATGCTAGAAAAAAGTTCAGGCTCCTAGTAGTGGGGATAATTACCAATGGAAATAAAAGGTTTGCTCAAATGAAAAGGAGATTCCTTATGAAAAATAAACAAATGCAAGCTACTGACTCCAAGGCATAAATAAATTGAAGAAATTTAATATAAAATTGAATTTGATTGACTATTTCAAAACCAGAATGTTCTCAATAAGGACTGAAGTACAACCCATATAAAGTACTGATGCACTGTTCTCCATTAAAGAATTCCTAGAATAGTACTTCTGTAATATACTACTCAGCTTGGCAGGACATTCAGTGTAACCTTCAAACATAATGGTTTGAATTAAATGCTATTTAAACCTTTAGTACAATTGTACTTTTGCTAAATCCAACAGTTTGAAACCAGATCTGAACAAAATCTTGAATGTATTAAAATCAAAACTCTTGATAGACTTTGATGGGCCAGAGCTTTTACACTTTCCTCTTATGGTAGCAATAAACATTCTTTTTTTTCCCTTTATTGTGCTTTTCTGTCTGAATTTTTCTGGTAAAATATTTTGATGTATTCCACCACAGAGTACCTGCAGGATAGTTTGCAGTGTAGACGCAAAGCAAATGCAGAGCTATTTGCATTGAGGAGTCATCTGCTAAAAACCATGGCCATAGAGAATGCAGAACAGGAACAAGATGAGTTTTGAGTACTGCCATCTACAACAACATAAGGAAGAATTTAAAATGTTATCAATACTTTGAAAATGAAATACAGAGTGAGAAAAACATATTTTTATCTTATGTCTTATTTTATGGTTTAAAGACTGTATGGAGAACTGACACCATGATTTCAACCACCAATGAATTTAACTCTATGCCAGTCAAAAACAGTGCCATATCTTAATTACTGAAAGACATGCAAACAAAAGTAAAGATTTATTCATTCCAACTGTTCTTATTCAAGAGCTCTCTATTCTAAAGTCTTATTCAACTCCTTCTAAAGTAATTACTGGAACTCAAAAAGCATGGAAATACAAGAGTGCAGTTTTATACAGAGCAAATGATAGAAATCTTCAGTTATCAACGCAAACTCTTTCAATCCTCCAAGCAATTGTTCCTGCAGATCCTGATCAAAACAAGAAAAACATTCCACAACAATCTTAGCTGAGATTATGGCACAACCAAGTTATGGGGACTTCAGGGATAATCAGATGGCTTATTCAGCCCCAAGTGTTCTGCATACAAAAAGAATGCTAATACATGCCCTGGAAAAGGGGTACTCCTGGAAAGTCAGGAAATCTTGTGGTTCCACCAATGTGTTTGCTAAAAGCAGCCCAAGTTGTATAAATAGCACAAGTAACACAATGCCAAGAAAAATTAAACTGTGAAAGAGAAAGTGGAAATAAATGTGTGAATGGTATCAGCAATAAGAAAGAGGAAGAGCAGTGATCAGAAAGAAAGAACACAGGAAAAAGTGAAAACAAGAAATGCAGTATTTTCGCCATTAAAAAACCAGGCAGAATTGAAGTTGAAAAGAAACTGAAAAGAACAGAGCAAAAACCAAGAATGAAATGAAAAGAAGAAATTCAAGACTTTGAGCAAGAAAAATGATTTTGTAAAAAATGGAGGTGAAAACAAAATTGTGTCTTGGAGGATTAGTACAATTTAACTCAGATAAAGAAAAAATAAATAGAAAAGAATTATTTATGCTTTGGTTAACATAACAAACATTAACAAACATGTTTGTTTGGGTTTGCTTGTTTGGTTGGGGTGGTTTTGGGGTTTTCTTGTCTTTCAGAAAGGGAAAAGTAGTAAGTAGAGAGGAATAAGGAGAAGAAACCACTTTCTAAGATCTCAAGTGTATCTCTGTGCGCCTTTCTGGTGGCCCCATACTTTTGTCCACACCCATTTTTCATATTATATACTTTGAAAACTAGAATTATTGACTTACTCAAAGCAGAAGTGGATACAAAAGATAACAGCCATCTGGAGCCATTGGGAGATGATGTTTCCTAAGAACACTGAGTTCCCAATACATGTATGAAATATTCTTAGGAAGTGGGAATAATAATGAAATTTGAAGTATTTCTTGCCATTATTATCAAACTTAAATTTAGCCAACCTAAAATTAACTTCGAAGTAGAAAAAAAAAGTATCTTTCAGTAGCTGAATGAGCTCACATTACTTCAGTATAAGAATACTTACTTTGCATTCTTCATTTTGAAAGAGGCAGTTTCTAAGGAGCTGCATAGAACACCTTAACTCCTTAATAAGGTTATCCTCCTATCCAGAGAAAAATAATTGAAGATCATCAACATAAGACCAGAATGAATTTTTTCCAAGGAGGAAAGATTTCAAAAGAAGAAGTGCAAATCTAAGGTATCAACATTTGGGTCACATCTCCTCAACAGTTTTCTTCTGATTTCAGGTAGAATTCATCTCAGTTAGCTTCAAGCACATTTACTAAAGATATTTGTAACTAGTAACTTATCATTCTTATCTCTCTTTATAACCCACAGATACTATTTCTAGGGGCACCAATCTGACCAAATGCAGAGATCTGTAGTACTGAGCTCCATTTTTCTTACAACTACTGAAGAATGGGTAGGAACTTTCTGAGTATTTGTCCCATCCTAAAGCACACATCTCAAACAAGTCAAATGAATTGCTCCCTGGAAGCATTTATTTTCCTTCCTTGGATAAAAACAAGGTGAAATTAGCTCTGAGTTTCATACCCTGAGATGAGCTCAGTTGGTTGGAGCATGGTGCTAATAATGCCAAGGTTGTGAGTTTGACCTCTATATGGACCATTCTCTTAAGAACTGGACTTGATGATCCTGCAGAGTCCATTCCAACTCAGACTATTCTGTGATCTCTACAGGTGGTCAGACCAATCCATCGTCTATTCCCAGGGTATTCATTTCCTATCCTTAACAATAAATATAGAAGCTATAAATAACTTCCAACCTGGTAAGAATATTACAAAAATAAATACAGACCTTTGGACAGTGAGGTGCTACATTGAGATTCAAGTCACAAGTAAACAAAAAATCTATCTTCATGACAGAGCTGTGACACTACAGGGTAGGGATGGCTGACCTAACTCCTATGAGGGTGACACACTAAACCACTTCTGAAAGACAACGAAATTCCAACAAGCTTGTTCACCACAGGAGACTATTTCTGTCTTATCAAACATAAAGGGACAAAAATGTAAAATAGGATTCATACCTAATCTCAGACGAGGTGAGGAAACAATGTGTGCTTATAAATCATAATGTGCTTATATATCATAAATCATATATTTGATGACATTTAGAGATGAAGTAACAATCTACTGCAAAAAGGTTCATGAAAGCTAGGTGTAGTAGATCAGGAAGAAACATACAAGTCATTTTTACAACTACATTTTATAACTGGTTTGTCTCACTTTTAGCCAAATAAAATGCTATTGCTAAGACAAGAGTCTTAAGACAAAACAAGAGTTCTTTCAAGGAACTCTGTAAGTATGAATTTAGTTAATAAGTAAAATAGCATTAAAATGACACAAGCTACAAGTCATATTTAATGTATAAACTTCTAGGAGGTTGAAAAAGTTATGGATTGCATTGATAGCCCTGTTTCTATTTTTTTTTTTTTAGGATATCTTGATTTTTTACTAAGATACTATTTTGACGTGTTTTTCTGAAAGCCTGGCTACTTGTAAATACTTTTCATGCTCTTTATTAGCATCACACTAATTATTATCAAAGAAAAGGAATATCAAGTAAAACACATCAGTTGCAGAATGAAGCTAGGTCAAACACATTTCTCCAAACAATTAAAAAAAAAGAGGCAGAAAAAGGGAAAAAGAAAAGAAGCTGCCATAGCTTTCCTTTGAGAGTTATGGTTGAAGTGGGCGAAGGGGGCGGTTTTGTGAATGATCAGCTAAATCTACTACGAAAGCAATGTCTCAGTGTCCCCCACATGAAACTGTCATTGTGTACCACATATGATGAACAGCACACTTACATATGATGCAGCAACCTACAGCCCCAGCTCAGCAAAGAAATCTGCCACAAAGTCTTTTGCAAATCTTTCAAAGAATTTTCAGTTAAACATAATCAGTTTTCTGAACTTTCTCAGAGGCCCCTTTCCTCCAACTTCTTTCAAGTTTTAAATTCCTCCTCAACCCAAAAACTACAAAGAACCAGCTGACTTCAACCTTACAGAACATATCCAGGGCAGGACACCTTTCAGCCTCCAAGCATTGAAATGGAAAATGAATGTGTTTAGGAGATCTCAACAAAAAATATGACAGTCTTCAAATGTCAGGGTCAAACTCAAATTTTTTTAAGAGCTCATTGTTATAAAACAGAGTTCCATACTCTCACAAATCAAGGGTAATGTCTGTACCAAAACCTCAGAGAAAAATACTGTTTTGCTGAAGCAATGCAGAAATGCCCTACAGGAAGATGTTTTCTGCAATTTCTGCTTTATGTGGGAGTGGACAAGATATCAAACTTGACAGCAGAGGTTACTGCCTGTATTTTATTAATTCTCTTAGATGAAAGTGGTAGAAAACAAGCAGATTGCAACAAAAATCTTATGAAACTGTTGTATGATGGTAAGACATAATTTATATCTAAATGTGGTAAAGAAGATTTGGGTGACATGAGAATCTGGAAGAACTGGAAGGGAGGTTGAAAAAAAAAAGGCTAAATAAATAAATTGTGACTGGAGAGAAGAAACTGAGAGTGCAGGGAGTGGAAGGACCCCAAGTACGAGGTTAAAAAAACCCCAAAACTGACAGGAAGTTAAAAAACCAGGGACAGCTGAGTCTGATGACAAGAAACTGTGATGTCCAGACCAAGTTTGAAGGAGACCAGAAAAAAAAAATAGAACTGAAAGCCAGATAACAGGAGAGTAAAAAAACTGTGATTTACATGCATAAGCAGACTGGAACTGG
Organism: Corvus moneduloides; assembly: GCF_009650955.1. Classification (NCBI taxonomy): domain Eukaryota; kingdom Metazoa; phylum Chordata; class Aves; order Passeriformes; family Corvidae; genus Corvus; species Corvus moneduloides. Next base: position 105,411,624 of record NC_045476.1, on the reverse strand, counting down.
TTTTGGGATGGGAGGGAGATTGACTGATACAGGAATAGACAAAATCAAAACAGCTGGTTGAATGACACTGAAAAAAAACAACTTAAGAAAAACAAAAAATATTATTGTGGAAACAAGATGGAAAAAATTAGTTGGATTAGATAGGGCCATGAAGTCAAGACTGAAAGTCCAACTAAGTTTGAAAACAGTACTCTGATAATGCTATAAGACAAAATATCATAAATTACAAGCATAACAGATTACTAAAGGATGAGATGTGTACATGAGTGAATGTCTGAAAGTGAATTCTGAACTCTCAATCAGAAGCCTGCTATTTACTGCTTTCAGGCAGGATGGACTAGTTGCTAATTCTGATAACCTGGACTAAAAGTGGGAAGTCCTGAATCCTCCAATTAATGAAAAGACATCAGACAGAACCAGTAATTCAGAGGCTGATCATGTGCTGTACTTAGCATGTAGACTATTGGGTTTAGGCAAACAGAAGCTTGGAGTTCTGGAAAGAAAAGTTAGTGGCAAAAAGGTTTCCTGAAAAGAGATGGTCCCTGACAGAAAAAAACAGGCCCAAAAGAAGAATGTGAAGATCTTGGCTGGAGGAACAACCTGGCAAATGGGAGAAGATCCTGAGGACCAGAGAGATGCATGGAGAAAAACACCAGGACATGTCCAGGGGCTTTGTCCAGTGAACACCAAGACTGAGAAGCTGCAAAGTATGAACTGATGTGATTTTCTGCCTGACATTGGAAAAGGTAGCTGAGACCTAGTGAGACCTCTGGGTGGGAGAGCATGTGAGATAACTAAGTTGGTAAAAGCTCTAAAATCATTGAATCTTACAAAAGCTCCAGTATCTGGATCCACTACAAGTTGTCATTTACTTTGTCTCATTCATGACAGATACGAGCAGTATCTGCCTCAAGACAGCAAACAAACAAAAAGATAGCTGGGAAGTGCCTTATGCTATCAATGTTTTGGTTTTTATAGCTACCTTTTTTCTCTGTGCTTTCCCAGGCTTTAGGGAAACCAAATTCAGCTGCGCGTGAATGTGCTTCATGTTTTCTATACAGCTGTCTATCAGGTCAGCTGAAAGACAAAAACCAGTAACACTTTATAATTACATTCACAATCAAAAATACTTTATTAAAAAACAAAATACCTTTCTGGCAATGATCTTGTTATCTTCTTGATATCAGGAAATAACAAACGGTTTCTGAGATGAAGTGCCATCTAGTTGAATGCTCTCAAGAAGCAAGAATACATTTGAGTCCTCTTGCAACAAAGTCCCATGAGCGGAATGCCCAAAGAGAGGACTGGTAAGATTGAGAGGGGAAGATGATCTGGGTGGAGAGGATAACAACTCATAATTCTTCAGGATATCTTCAACAATGCTGCTTAGAAGCGTGAAACTTCAAGAGGTTATCCATTTATATTACCCAATCTTTCCCTAAGAACAGCCAATTTGCTGCATCCATGGTGAGACAAAGGAAAGGAACGATTCACATGACTTAAAAGTGCAAAATGTTGAGTTAGGCTCTTTTCTTTGGATCTAGAGTCTTTAAGTCACTATAAGGTGATGGAGTGACTACGTAAGCGGATAAGGTAAGAGCTACAGATATCATCTGTCTGGACTTCTGTAAGGGTTTTGACGTGGTCCTCTACAACATCCTTCCAAATTGGAGAGTTATGTAATTGACAGGTCGACTGGATGGTGGATGAGGAATTGGTTAGATGGTCACACCTAGAGGGTAGCAGTCAATGGATGAATATCCAGATGGACACTGGTGACAAGTGGTGTCCCTCAGGGATCCATATTGGGACCAGTACTGTTTAATGTCTTCATCAATAACATACTGGGATGGAGTGCACCCACAGCAAGTTTGCAGGTGACACCAAACTGAGCAGTGCAATTGACAAGCCTGAGGTATTGGATGCCACCCAGAGGGACCGGGACAAGCTCAAGGTCCAGATGGACCTCATGATGCTCAACAAGGTCACGTGAAAGGTGCTACACTAGGGTTGGGGCAATCCTGGGGGATAAAAGGATTGAGAACAGCTCTGTCAAGATGTAATTAGGGTGCTGGTGAATGAAAGGCTGGACATGGCCTGGCAATGTGCACTCACTGTCTAGAACAGGCCAAGTGCATCATGGACTACATCCAAAGCAGTGTGGCCAGCAGGAGGGAGGAGATTCTGCCCTCTGCTCTGCTCTGGTGAGACCCCACCTGGAGCACTGCATCCAGCTCTGGAGTCCTCAGCACAGAAAAGACCTGTTGGAGCGAGTCCAGAGGCAGATCACAGTAATACTGAGAGGGATCTAATACATCTGTGAGGACAGGCTGAGCGAGTTGGGATTGTTCAGCCTGGAGAAGAGAATGCTTCAGGAAGACCTGGTTGCAGCCTTCCACTTAAAAGGAGCTCAAGAAAGACGGGGACAAATTTTCCAGCAGGACCTACTGCAATAGGACAAGGGGTAATGGTTTTAAACTAAAAGAGGACAAATTCAGACTAGATATGAGGAAGAAATTTTTTACACTGGAACACATTGTCCAGAGAGGTGGTGGATCCCCCACCCCTGGAAACATCTAAAGTCAGGTTGGATAGGGCTCTGAGTGACCTGATGAAGTTGTCCCTGATTATTGCAGGGGGGGTAGCCTTTAGGCTAAAGGTTTAAAGGCCCGTTCCAATGCATTCTATGATTCCATGATAATGGGATAATACAAGTTGGAAGAGGCCTCCAGAGGTCATATACCCAACCTCCTGCTCAAAGCAGAGTAAGCCCTAAGCAGGCAGAGTTTGCCTGTAGCTTTATCCAGCTGGGTCTTGAGAATGTCCAAAGACAGAGGCAGCACACTATGTCTGACACTGCTTTACTGCCTTCGAAGAGTAAATGTTTATTTACAGGCAGTTTGACTCTCATGTTTCAATTTATGCCCATTATTTTCCACCCTCCTATACCATGCACTGCTGTAACAAACCTGTCACTGACTTCTTCAAAATCTCGTAGGTACAAGAAGACTTGTCCTCCCAAAACCTGCTTTTCTTCAGGTTGAACATAAGTCAGTTCCCTTGGCCCCTTCTCAAAGGACAAGTGAACATAACCACCCTTATGGCCCTCTGGTGAACTTGCTCCAGTTTGTTGACATTTTCTGTACTGGGCAAAAACTGGATGCACTAGTCTAGATTTAGTCTAACAAGTGGTAACTAGAGGAAAGAATCTTTTCCCCGTGATCTAATGGCTGTGTTCCTGTTAATACAGCCCAGGATGCTGTTAGTCTTCTCACATTCAGCTTGCTGCCTACCAGGCCCTTTTCAGCTCTCCAGTCAGCCTCTACTGCTATAAGGGCTTGTACCTTTTGCGGTGCAGAACTTTGCATTTTTAATTTAAAGCAGTCCTTAAGAGCTGAACAGGTGATATTAGAACCACAGGTGTCTTTAGAACACTGCTTTGAATCCAAAAAGTCCTCTTCCCCTTTTCTAAGATCTGTGTTGCACAACAAGGATGACTTGAAAGCTGCTCTAGCACAGAATGATGCACTTCCTGCAGTGGAAGTGCCTTCACAGGAAGCAAGATTTTAGACGATCTAGTAGGTCATCAACAGAAGAACAGAAGAAGGGCTGAGTACCGAACCAATACACTGGGAAAGAATGGAAAGCATAAGACTTGAAGGTGAGTTTTCTCCTACTATAGAGATCAGACACTGGGCAGATCTGTCTAAGCTATCTATTTCAGTGTAGTGTAGGTTTAAAAAGTGGAAAAAACAACTGAGAGATGTAAGTTACAGGAAAGCACCCAAGACAAAGTGCACTTGGACTGATCAAAAGGTATGAAATGCATGATACGTGAGAAATGCAAACTCACCACTCTCCCCTGTGTTCTAGAGGGCACAAAAAGCCTTTGATTAGAAGTTGGTTTACTACTGTAAAGGGAAGAAGATCTTACTTAACCTGGAAAATGGGACCGAAGAAACAGAGTCAGGGAAGAACAAAGCTGAGAAAAAGAATTCTCTTGTCCAGGTACAGCCAGAACTGAAAACACAGGGCATACTTTCACCTACAAAAGTATTGGAAGATACTGCCAGTGAAAAACCTCCAGTTTCTAATGGATGAATATGCCATTAGTAGTAAAAGCTAACAGGTCTCCTCTTACTCCAACACAGAGCTGTGACTTCACCACAGGGTTTTAAACTGGCTACAACATAATATTTCATCTGCAGTGGAAAACTTTCATTATTAACAAGATTTCTTAGTGAAAATCTGAAAAAAGCCCTGCCACTGAAACCCAGGTCTTCTGCTTGGAAAAAAAAAATTACAATTTAAAGGTAATATGTGAAACACCTGCAAGCATTTGATTCATAAATCATTTAATGTACATTTTGAAATGCTCACCTTTCAAAGCACATTTCTGGGCATTTTTACTGACAGCTAACAGAGACAGCAGTGCATTTGTAGCAACTTCTTTCAGCACATCCTTTGAAGATTTTCTTTCACAGACCTAAAAAAATGCAATTTCATTACTGAAATGAAAAAGTGATCATATTAAAAGTGGTATTCATAGCTATAAATAGAGTCTATATTTTCATTTGGATGATTTATCACTGTATTCCTATATAGATTTCTCCCTCTCTATATTCATGTTTATAGTCAGTCTGCATTAAAGTGTTTCATTATTTTTTGTAACTAATTTTATTTTTTAAATTAAATCTTTCTCCTTTTGCTCATAATCCCACTCCTCTTACTCTTTTCTTAACATTCTACATTTCTAAGGCCTAGATTCCAAATCCTGGAATTCCATACTTTTCCTAATATTCAGGAATAGGCTTGGTATTGCAGATAATTTGCTCCTTCAACACAATGATGATGAAGAGACATTAAATATAGTGAAATTCCATTAAAAAAAAAAAATCACTGGTAATTATTTTAGATACTCTTCTAACCAGTGAAAAACGGTAGCTTGTCTTATTTTTGTGAGGCCTTTGTGAGCATCACCACATTTCTAATAACCTAAGTATAATCCCTGTGCTTTCAAAGGAATATTTATTTGGAGTCATATAACAAGATAATTGAAAGACAAAGAGCAGTCTGTGCTTCAAAGATTATCCACTAGAGAGTTTTGTCTATCTAGCAATTTTCCCTAAAATACCATGCCAGTTCTGACATCCAGAATAACAGAAAACAGCATCCATTGCAATGACAAAAATATAGGAAAATAAGAACAGTTGCTGGATCACAGTAAAAAGAAAAACATATTTTAAAGTTAGCCAAAAATACAACATCTTAAGAAAATCTTAATACTTTAGACAGAAATCTCAGGAGTACCCATCCATAGGACCTCAGAGATTTTAACTCTACATACACCATATATTAATGGCCTAAAAATTTTTTCAAATTTTCATATGCAATAAAATATTGATGTACGCTCTAAGGTCTTCATTTATTGAAGTGTTCACTGTAACCAGTAGTGAAAAGGTCAAGGAATAAGGGCTACTAAGTTAATAACTAGACAAAATCCCAACACCTCATTGATAAAGACAACTGGCACCAAATCAAATCACCGAAGCATGGACTGCATTCTGTGTTTATAATCAACAAAAAAGAAATTTACATTTAGACTACAACTGTTTTTATTAGATCTGGTGTGGTATCTCAAATCTAACAGCAACACATGAATGTTCGAAGTAAATTAACTGGTTTTCTGTGATGGTTTCATTTCAAATTAAAGAATTTAGATGTTTGAACACTTAAAAGTATAGAAAGCTTAAAGTTTAAACTAATTTACACAAGCCAGGAAAGAAAAAATTGTTGCGTTCCAGCAATCCTGCATAGCCTAAGATGTGGGTTTTGTGATTTATCTACTCAAAGGCTTTTGCTCTATTAAATTGCTAGCTGTTTTTACTTTTTCTTAACATTCATGGAATATTTTAGTAATAAAAACCATATTTCCCTATCAACCTCTTGGGTATTTTCCTGTAAGTATTATGTGGCAGACTAGAACTGATCCAATAATTAAAGTGAGTTGTCCTATACCTGTATCTTTTTCCAAAGTTTTAATTTCATCTTACTATTTTCTAAATTTTATCTTGAACACTAGCAAAATTTCATTCTTTCTTGAAGTATGCTCTTTTATGCATTTTTTCTTACTCTGCAATCAAGAATTACAGTTCACAGTAAAAAAAGAAAATTTACGTCAAGCACAGGGGACACAAGTAATTAAGAATTAATTAATGATTAACTACTGGTTGAACAGGAAAAACTCTATAAATTTATAATGCCGTGTGCCAACAGATTCTATAGTTTTAAAGTACTATAAAAGCATTAAAATCAGAACAGACACTTGATTCCTTTTTGAAATTATGCTGTACAATAAATTTAAGATGTCCCATAAATCCAAAGCAGACCCAGCTTTGTTAGTCTGCACCTACTGTGAGTTAGCTGAAGGGGAAATCACAGCCTTTCTTAAACACTGTAAGTTTTATATCTAGGGCCAAAATCTGAAAATTTATGTATACATTATGATTTCCTTATTAATTTTATTTCTGATCTTAAACACATGTACACAAGGATTAACATTTACATACACAAAACAATCAAAGCCTTTCAAAGTCAGCATGTGCACTTACTCTATGTCTTGTATGTGATAATGAATACCAATTTGAGACCTGGTCTACTAATATTCACACCTGCACACTGGGTATTAAATTAGCATTTGCCACTGCATATATCAGGTATTCTGTAGATTTTATGTATTTAGGATGATTAATGGGGATGACTGTTTGAGAAATCTCTCATCCTTTTCTATATTAGCCAATTATTTGCTTGACTGCTTCTCTTTAAGAGTGGTTCTCCTGAAGAAAGTCCATATTTAAATCTTTTGTGTTGTTCTTCCATTTTTTATGGTGATTTTGTTTAGGTGTTTGTTGTTTTAATAGCTCAGTTTACATCCCATGGGCTCCTCATTCCACTGTCCTCACAATGATCACCATGACGGGGTGTAAACAAATACATGTACTTTGATCTAAAAAACTGAAGTTGTTTCTTTCCTAATTCTGTTATCCTTTTTGGGAGATCATAGCAGCTATGTAAGGACCCAGAGAGCATAGGGTATCTTTTGAACTCTTTTATGAACAAAATGCAATGCCTATCTACATCTCTGAACAGTTAAAAAGCATGTTAAAAGCTGGTATCTCTTACAATACTCAAACTATGTCTGATGTCCTCTCATTGACCTGGCTGCAGTTCATTCTTCATTGCATCAACTTTTTCTGCTGTCACTGTAAGAATCATCCCCTTTTGTTGGCAGATATGTACACTTGTATGAAAATAAGCAGTTACGTACATTTGTATGAAAACAGAGGAATGTTACATGTCTTTATCAGACATACTCTCATGCAACCACACTTTTTGTGCCAGAGCCAAGGAGTTTTGTTTCAGGCACATATGCAAACATTAAATACAAAAACCTAGCAGGATATTTAGTAAACTGTGGGATTTGAATGAAGTGCCCCTGTTTTGCTTGAGTCCCTGAAAATCGTGTCCTCACAGGAAAATGCTGTGCACCGAAATTATCTGAAATTAGTTGCCAAAACCAGAGAATTCTGGTTTCAGTGGCCGGTAGAGTGACCAAGAAAGACCGTCTGGGGAAGTTTTTCCTCCCTGAAACACAGCAAGTTCTCAGTGGACAGAATACCATGCCCCAATAGATATGATAAAGCCACAGTGCTGCAACAGAGAAGCAAAGGAACACAGTGTTTGTGACAAATACCAGGACAAGTCTTGGTAGGAGTAAGGTTATTCTTCAAGAATTCAGCATCCATAGGAAGAGAGGAGATGAATGCTAAGAGAGCATTCTTTTGGTCACACCATCCAATATATGACCAATAAATGTAACAAAAATACATTTTACACAGCAAAATAGTACTAAGGTACTTATTTAAAAAATAGTTCTAAGACAATGACTTATAGAAATCATAAGTTACATTATATAAAATGTGCATCATTCAGAAAAAACACTACACTTCTAATCATAGATCACTATGACTGTTACAGTGACAACTGCACATAATTTAAAGAAGGACAATAAGTATATAGATAAAAGAACTAAGTTGTGAGGAAAAACAAATTAGACACAGATTTCACATATAACTTTGCTTACTACTAAGTGACAGAAGACATTTTACCAATCCGCAAATAAGGGAAGGATTAAATATAAAAGAGGTAAAAGAATAAAAAATGCAAAAATATATCCTGAAATCACTTTGTCAAATTTTAAATACCTGAATAATTAATGCAGTAAGTTGAGTTACTGGTGCCTGGCATCCTTCAGTGTGATCCAGAAGAAAGCTAATAGTTGGATTCTGACACACACTCTGTTTATCCTGGAGCTGTTTTCTTCCTTCCTCATTCAAAAGGACAGAGAGGAACTGTAAACTAGCCACATATAAAGCAGGATATGTGGTAGACAGATGAATACAATCAGAAATGGTATCTAAAAGGTTAAACAAAAAAAATTAAAATTTTTACATTTCATTATGAATAAAGCTCAAGTATACTTTAGAACACAGAAAGACTTATCAAAGAAAGCATGTGAACCCAGAAGCAGTTACACTGTGCACTGCCCAAGGAATTCTACAAATTCTATGCATCTAAGAAGTCTTTAAAAAAACCTAAGAAAGAAAAGTTTGAGTTTTATAAGGGTGGAATGAATTAATTGCTCTGCATTCATTTTACTATAAAACAAAAAAGCAATCTCCATTTCACTCAAATCACTCATTTGTTCAGTAATTTTTTGAACTCTCCTCACTTTATCAGCAGCTTACATCATAAAACAAACAGTATCCATTAGCTACTTTATTTGCAACTGGATTTGGGTTCACTAGATCTCTTAACATGCACAAGCTTGTCTGGACTATGCTCATACTCCAGTATTGAAGCACTTCACAGAATCTTGCCTAGCTATGCAAGTAACTAACATAAGAATAATTAAAATATAAAGAAACAAACAAACCCCTGTATAATAATCTTGAATTCTTATGTCTCTTATCTCCCCTCAAAACTTTGCTTTCCTTTATGCAAGGTATTTAAAAAAACAGAAGGGAAAAAATTGAAGTGCTAATGGATCATTTCACAAATGCTACATTTGGTTAAGGTTTACAACTAAAATCACTAATCCATACATGTGAAGAAAACAAAACAAGTCAGTCAGGCTCTGGACACATTTGGTTTTCATTGTGGATATCTCATTAGTAATTACTTAATATCATCTAAACAGGAAAGACTCTCTTTTCTATTTGTTGATTAGTTGCTAGGAAAAAAACCATCCAGGAATAGTCATTACCAATTATTGCTGTACAGTGATTTGCAAGGGCTGCTGTCACAGATGGAAAAGATATCTGGCCACTTTTCCACAGTAATGTAGCTAGAAAGCTGAAGAAGTCTACCCATGTTTCATGAAGTACAGACGTTAACTCGGTATCTGCAAAGATAACACAGAAAAAAATCAAACTGTTTGTGCACAAACCTGGAAAGCTGAGCCTGACCACACCTGTCCATTTACGTGAAGGTGGTAGGTAAATGAAGACCTGCCTCTGTCTGGTTATAAAGGAAAGTACATCATTACCTAACCCATCTTTGGGGCGTACGGTGAGAATCTTGAAGGTATTCCCCAAGAGAGGTTTCAACAGTTCATCCTGGCTTACAAGATGAGAGTCCACCAATAAACATGATTTTAGAAGCCTGGACACAGATGACACGTACTGAAGTAGTAACAAGACCTGTTAAATATTTGTAGAAAGATATCAAATAAAGCCATATATTTACACCTTCCACATTATTTTAAATTTACTCACATTACATCAACCAATTCATAACATCTTGAATTAATATACAGCACTTAAAATAAATAATAGGGCATAAAATTAAAAATGTTTCTCTTAATTTTTACTGTAGAAGATGAAACAGAAACCTTAGTCTGGAAACATATGCGTGCAATCAATTTTCTCATAACAAAGCAAAAGCTCCTTGTGCAAAGGTCACGACTCTTGCTACATGTACAGCAGCATACTCATTGGAAGCTCACAAAGAAAAACATAAGAATGGTCATTAATACTGAGGAATACATCTGTCTTCCTAGAAACAGAAACTGACATATTTATTTACTCTCGTAAGTTTTCTGTAGAAACACATTTCTTTAATTAGAGGAGTAATTTTCTTCAACATAAATTTGAATGCAGAGCAGCAGAAGCTATGAAATGGTGCTATGTCATGAAACAGTAAGTTCTACATATTGTATATACAGAGATAAATTTGATTAAAAGGTAGTTCTATCAGCAGTAACCCTATATAGTTTGCATACATCAAAATTAGTGGAGAACTATGTAAGTGTCTGCAGGATCACAGACAAGGCAAAGCAGCTAGGTTTGTTATAGACAATAAATATCCAATGCGTCAGTAACTGTATCTGGCTCATGTTGGGGTCCCTCCCCCCCTGCCGTGTAGCCCTGGGAGAGGGGCCCTGAGGGCACAGACACGGGGTTTCCCTGTCCCTGCTCAGCCTCGTTCCCATTGGTTGGTTTGTGTTCCCTGCGCGGGCAGAAGGACCCTTGGTCCCGTGATTGAGCAGTTCCTCAGCAGAGCTCCGGCCATGCAGCTGAAGAAATAAACATCTCTCTGAAACATCTACCAAGAATCTGTCCATATATATTTCTTTTCCACGGGCCTCATTGTCTGATACATCGTGTTGCAGTATCCGCTCATACTTCAGTAACAAACAAAAAAACTCTACTACAGAATTTCTTCAATGGCTAAACTTAACTTTTACTTTCTAAAGACAATTAATTTTCAGTTTGGTCATCCTAATTATAGTTCTAACACAGAAATTAATTTTTCTACATTGAATAAAATGGTTTATTTTCACTTAAGCTTTGTCAAAAGCACAAAGATTCACATGAATGCCTATAGCAGTTTGTCTGGACTATGTTAATGATCATAAATTAGGCTAACATAATTAAATTCATAACTTCATAAAAAATTAGAAAGTAACAAATGCTTCTCTAACCTGAGCTTTTACATGTTCTGTATGACATCGATGACCCAATGGAGCCTTCAGTTCCAAGATACATCTTTCAATCAGATTAGCACTTACAAGACTAAAACAAAATAAATTGGTTAGAAATACAGTTAAATAATTACACGTTCTATTAACTTAACATTTCAGAGAAGAGAAAAATATACATAAACAGAGTAAAAATAAAGTAAGACACAATTACTGGTAAACCCCACTATTTTAAGAAAGTCTATGGCAACTATGGTAGCAGTAAGTTGCTTCAAAATAGCTAGACTAATATAAATTCCAATAGCTGTTACTGTACTGGCAAAAATAAATTTTTCCTATTTGATTTCTTATTTTCTTTCCTCTAGAAGAATAAACAGCTCTATGATCATATAAGCTGCACTCACATGAGGGTCGTTGGGGGTTTTTGTTTGTCTGTGTTTCATTTTTTCCATTAACTGGAGCATGTAGAGCAACTACAAATGCTCTTGAAAACTTTTACCAAAAAATGAACTAGTTTTTCATGCTGCACTTCAGGACTCCCAAACACGTTTTACAGACAAAAGAATTTGCTATAATGGAAGTGGAAACATGGAATAAAATCTGAAGACTTCTTTGAAGCGGTTCCTCCTTTTAAGAAGAAGTAAAACACTAGGATCTATCAGCCGAATTTGGCAAGTTCTATTTACTCTCTTTTAGTGTGAGAATCCTTGGCTCATCTTCAAAATATTTCATACAATTCAAAGAAGAAAATCATAAAATGAGCTGAAATGATCTGTAATTCGAAATACTTGACAAGAACCTCAAACATCACGAGAAGAACACAGTAGTCCTGTATAAGACATAGACCACAAATGGAATCACTGACTACCTATTCTGTGAAAAAAAAAGAAATCATTCTGATTCTTTTCTTCAGCTGATTGTATTTTTTTTTTTTAAAAAGCAGTTTTGAACACTTCAGGAGCAAGAAGTGATCAATATGTTTAACAGTTTTAGCAAGAAACATGGGTAGATCTCATGCAAAGATTTTTTAAACCTCTATCACTATACCTTGTTTGTAGTTCAACAGTTATTGATCTCATACCTGCTGAGAGTTGTTAGCAAATGTGTTTGTTGAAGAGCAATTCCAGTATCTTTTGGCATGACAACCAGCAGATTGTGCAGAAGGCTGCAAACAGCGGACAAAAGGGCAGGTGTGACTACAGCACGCTGTTTAGACAGAGCAGCAGACATGGGAGAATCATGTTCACTTGGAGATTCTGTTATGGTTGTATCACTTTGACCTAGAGTGTGTTGAATAAAAAAAAACGCAACCAAAACAACCAAAATATTAAATTACAGCAGTTACATAAAACAAATTTATTTCTATTTTTCATAAAACATCCAAGTCCTCTCTATATTTAAACTGTATACTCAGGAATGAATGCAAAAAAAAGAAGAAATCAGATACAGGAAATACGAGGCATTAAGTAAAGATAAGTAGCAAATTTGGAAAGACGCAAATTCCCAGGCCTTTCTTTAAAAGAATAATATTTTTATTGGCACATAGCTCTCACTACATACATGATTATAAATATATTTTTTATATTATATTAGTTTTTATCTATCTACATATAAAGAGAATTATATATACATCTTTGTGTATGTGTGTGCATGCACACTCCTGTGGGCACGTATGCATATGACAGCTACACCATGATTGATGTGTTGAAAACGTGACTAGATGCCAGGAAGAGAACCTAAGTCTTGAGTTACATTTCAAGCAGTACCATTTTCACTTGCTTCTGTCAAATTTAATATGAAAGAAAGTGTTTAATGTTTGTCTTCTAAAACAACCACTAGAAGCATCCGCTGCTCCAGCAACATGCAAGTTGTACAATGTACAGCATGAACAAATACTGAAATATGGGCAGGTGAATACACTGTATTTAGCATTAGGTACACAACTCAAGCTCGACTTGCCTTGTGCTGTAAGCCGATCAACTACAGTTTCAGGAATAAAACTGGCTGAACTTGGAACTGTTGCCTGAAGCTCAGTAACACTCCCCAGTGATGGTGATGCAGACAGAATCTAGAAAGTCATAAAAAGGAAACTAGTTGATTCCAACTTTTACAGACTAGTCTTCTATTTATATTCTGCTTGGGAAGGCGGAACAACCCATCATAACCAACAAAACCACATACGATGTAAATATTACTGTTCAAAATCAATTTGATTAAATTTTGTCCTAGTCCACTATGTGTGTGTATATATGATAAACATCCAATAATTGGAACTGTTAAAATATGGGCAATATGAACAGTCTGAAACACTTCAGTTAAAAACTGATCAACGCCCATGTTACTGGAAATTCCTTCTCTCCATCCTTCTTTTTCATCCATATAATTGACTCAACCTACATTTGGATAAAGATAGAAAGACATTACTGAAGCATTTAAACTCAAATTTTTCATGGATTATTTGCTCTACTGAGAACATGAACACTTGTCCCTTTGTACCAGAACACACTCAGATAAAAATATCACACTTACATTTGTGATCAGTCAAAGTTGACGTCCCTGAGTCTTTCTGACTCTGGGTACTTTTCTTAACCTTAATCCTGTGATCCCTATATATATTCATTGCATAGTGAAGATATGAGATGTTTAAATGACAGTAGATAACTGTACTGACATCATACCATGCTCCTCCTACCAATTTTGCATTATTTACATTATGAATTTTGTGTGTTTTCAAAAGTTCTTAATGCTCTTGCTACTGTGTTTAAAACCACAAGCCTGAGATCAGAAGACCCAAAGTGTCCAGCTAAATTATGTGTTTTTGTGAAACAAGACCTGTAACCTGTTTCAGAGCATAGGACAAGTATCTATCATGTCAAGTCACTCTTTCACTTCTGGTTTTTATTTTCTCGATGGACAATTCACATCAGACAATTTTCTTCAAGAGTGTCACTATATGGAGCAAAGAATACAGGAAGTGGGGGAATCCAAAGAAATCCCTACACAGTTACAACCTGAAGAAGGGTGTTATTAGAATTTTCCTCACAGCGAGCTTTCTAAGGAAGACTGAAATATTTCAAAGGTTTGGGGTTTTTTTAAAGGTTTATTAGAATAACATCTGGAATATATTTTTACCCAAGGAAATGGTTAAAAGTGACTTAACAGACAAAACAGGTGCAGGGAAGGAAATCACATATCACTCTCTTCCTAGCTATTGTATCCTTGCAACCTCCATGTTGTAACTTCCTTTTCTCCCCCATTTCCCTCTGGTCTCCCACTGTTGTTCATCCTACAGTCTTGAGTCTTTCTTGTCAAGCCTGCTCAGTTGTTCCTCAAGAAAGTCAGAGGGTTATTGTAACACTTTTTAAAACAAGCTACTGTAAGATTTGGGGGTGTGTCCAAAACCCAGAATTCACACAGAGCTTGGATCACCTAAACACTAGGATGATGCTTGGCTAAATAATTTTCTTATTAGCCAAATGCAGTACCAAACTGTACTGAGTGACTGAAATTCAAATTCTATTTTGATTTCACAAATAAAAAGCATATTTTCCAATTAAAATAAGCTATTTAAAGTTTATGCTTGCTAATTTATAATTATTAAAATCCATTATTTATATCAAACCAATCTATCTTGACACATGGCAAATTCTGCATTTATTCAGCACTATACTTCAATTCCAAGCATTCTAATAGGTGACAAAAACCATAACTCTTTTCCCTAAACAGTGCAAACCCAAAATGTAACTTCTAACAGTCCATATGGTTCTTCTGAAACAAGTAAAACCAGAAAAAGACTTTAACTATACTGAGATTCATCTTACAGATATTATTATGAATTATACAACCTTTCACATATTAGTAAACAGTATCAGCTACTCCATACAACTGTTCTTTCTCTATCCTACAACTCTCTAAACACTTTGGGCAAGAAAATAAAAAGAAGTTCTCAGTTATGTTAAAAAAAAATTTAAAAAAATGCAAAAGCTTTATCTAGTTAGAAAAATATCATTATTGATAATTGCTTCACAGTGGGAAATAGATTAAAGCCATAAATTTTCTGCTATCATAACAGAAAACATACAGTAACACAATGAAGTTGTTTCCACACTGTTCTGCCTTCCAGGAAAAAAAAAAGATATTACCACTTTTATAAATCACCTTTGATAAGGATGAACTGGAAGTCTGGGACACTGGACACAAGTCTTTAGTAAAGGATATTTACTACTGCCACCATATTGGTCCTGGGAGCAATGAAGCATTGTTTTGCTTAACAGTGAAACTTTAGAAGGGGGTATAACAGGGGAAAAGGTTCTCTGTGTGTGGAGAGGAGATGACAACTGCAGATTAGAACTAATTCAAAAGAATACAAAAATTGTCAGAGTGGAAACACAGAAGAAATGTGAGGGTTTTGCCATTTATCTACCAGATAGGAATAAAAGCTCTTTTCTTAACCTCTAGTACAAAAATCCCTGTGGCATTGCTTTAATAGGCTTGCAGTGATTAATTCTATTCAGTTCTCTTTTCAAAGGTTTAAATCACTTAACTGTATAACACTCTGGTAACCACGGTTCCAGAAAATAAAGCACACATTTCATAAAAAATAGCAAGAAGATTTCATAGGAAAGAATGGCCATGACTTAAAGCTGTCTGGGAACTGTCTGTAGATCTTTAGCCCAAATAATTTTTAGCTCAAGTTTTTTAATAACTGCTCATTTTGCTAAGATGTCCTGGACACAGCCTTGCAGTGTCAAGCAAGTTGGTATCTCCACGCAGATTGGTGATCTCTTGTCATACGTACTAAACACAAACCAAACATGTTGGTTAAAACAAGAGTAAGGATTTGTCTTCTCTAATGATAACCTGAGTTAACGTTTAAACTATTTATTCTATAAAAGACCAAGATTATTAATCATGTCAGAACTAGCCTTTTTGCAGTATCCACATTCCAGTTCACAGAAAAATAAAGATGAATTTGACAAAAATCTGTAATCCACTGGGATCTTAAAGACACAAAATACAGTCCACACGAGTTAACACAGAACAGACAATCCAGTTCTGCTGTCTTCTTCTATTACATTGAATCATTGATTTAATCCCCGCATAACTATTCTTTACTGCATAAAATGAGCAAAATTTTACTTATGGTCTCTGTAAAATTTCTGACACTCTTTGTAATTTTTTCAATTTTTCTTTCTGCAAATTTGGGGAAAATAATTGGGGATGGAGAAAAAAAGATGAAGCCAAAAAGTAATTTAGTTGCAACTTTCAGTTAAGGTCATATGACCCTATGTGAAATCAGCTCATGATAGCAGACATCTCAAATAAAGTACTGGTTACATGAAACTGGAAAGCAGGGAAAACTAATAGCATGTTAGGAGTAGGAATAGATATGGACATACCTAGATCAACCTTTTTTTTTTTTTAAATGTTATTAAAATATCAGAGAATAGTTTTCAATAGAAACAATTCTACTTGGCTTGATTGCCAAGATTACATTCTCAGGTATTTGTGGGCGTTTTCATCCAATCTGTGCAATGCACCTAAAACACATTTCTCCCTTCAATAAGACCTGCAGGTTCCTTTCCATATGTGATGGGGAAAGCACGCCATCTCGTGGGCTTGGAATAACAATGTCTTCCTGGCACCATCAACATCCAACATTTAGCAACAAACTTCTAAAAACTTTTTGTAATGACTTCATAACTGTATTTCTTTACTCATACATGAAAACAGTAATTGGGTTGAACTGTAACCCAAAAACTTGAAGTCATATAGGAATAAATTACAAATGGCTGGTTTCAGGACAAGTTTGAATTTTCAGAAGTATTTCCTAACTTCACTAGATAAGACACTTCAGGTAACTGCGCTCTGAAATACAGTTTGCAATCAGACTCCATTAAAGTTACGCTCCTCCATCTTTTTTCTCCTAATAATAGTGGCATTGGAACATCAGAACTGTACCTCTTGCAGCTTGGAAATTTTCAATCTGTCACGTCAGCACTGGCATTTTTTTAAAGGTAAGAAACTGAGTTAATTTAAAAAAACCAAAACTTTACAGTTGCTAAAAATGTCCATGAAGGATAAATGGAAATTAAACTAACTTCCAGAAATGACAATCAAAGTCTTAGTGTGAGTTTGTGTCAGGGAAAGAAGGAAAACAAAACAAAATACAAACTTCTATAAAACTCACGTGGTTAGCTGTAAGAGCATAAGCTTAGTAAGTATGAAGTCTACAATATGTGGAAGACTGACATAAATTAGTGTATCTTAGTACTACACTGTGCTTTCCACTTTTAATAATTAGTTGTCTATCTGTTGAATGGAATAGTAGAGCTAAGTCTTTATGTTAAACTATGATGCTACTGTACATATATAAATATAATACATTAACTTGATGTAGTTGACTCCAAATTATTTTTCCTTTTTTTCTTTTTTTTTAAGCTACTGAAGCTGAAGAAATTTAATGTAATGAACTCTAAAATTATTCATAAAAACTCAAGCACAATTTTAAGTACATTAGACACCCATCCCTGATAAGAATTGCTGGAATTTAATTTTGCCTTCAAGTAACATGAAAAAAACAAGATGAAATTTGTTCAACTTTCATTCCTCTAAGTAAATGGTACTCAATTTATTCAGTAAAAAGCGATCTGGGAACAACTGCTTTTAAAAAAATCTGAGATTCTTATGTAAATATTTTTTAAGCAGCAAATATGATTGCATATACCTCCTGATTGACATGCACTTTCATTTATTTTGGTTTTAATCTTCAAATTTGAATATTTGTGTTTAGAATAACCCCAAGGGGTTGAGGGGGATTGTTGTTTTAGATTAACGAACATCAAATTAATTAATAAAATGTCTGAAAATTACATATTTTAGCTTACAATTAGACTGTACTTTTTCCTCAATAATTAAAAACATGCTAGATAACATTATGAGTACTAGACAGCAATACATTTATAAGAGAGAATCAAAAGAGTAACGAAATTATACTTGTGTAATACTTTGGGATGAAATTTCAATACTGGTTTTTCTGTTTTTATTTTTACCATGTTCCACAGCAAAACTGGGAATAGCAATTTTAATCAATAAAAAAATATAGGATCTTGTAATTTATCAGCCTTTGTCACATCAGTACATGCATCTATTTAAGAAAAAAGAAATTTCTGAGCAATGAAATTCTGGCTTCCGTAATAGATTAGATGGTCATTCTTAAATGAAAAATTTTGAATATTAAACCAAAAAAATGGATTTCAGTGCAACATGTCAGAGTTTTATTGGAGCTATACCGCAGTCTTTGAAAAATACATGATTTTTATCAGGTAACTAATGAATGTTATAAAAGCTTCCTCCACAGCCTGAACTGATATTGCAAGTCCACCCTGGAACTGAAAGAATGTATTTCAATTTCTCCTCCTTTGCATTTGCCATCTTGAAAGATGGCACATGTGGACAGCTTTTCATTGCAGTAGTCATCCTAGCCAGAAACAAATTTTTCAAGCAGCCACCTGCTTTTTGTTTTGCATGTCCTTTTTGGGCCCTGCAAACACTTGTGCCACTTTTAAATTCTACAAAAGCATTTTCATAGTCCACGCACAGAATACCCAATGTATTTATGTGGCTTTGATTGATCCAGTTCTGTAGCTGTGTTGTGTAAATACAGGTTCACTCTGAAAGGACAATTTGGACAAAAGCAACAGGAGTGACAACCGGAAATGGAGACGACCGCATTTTGTCAATAAAGCCAATTAAAGAGTAATCTCTAGAGAAAATGTCTTGCTGTGGGAAGCTATAGAATTCAGTACTGCCTTATGCACTGAGCTAGTCAAGGCAAGCTATCTCATTTATTTTTGCTCAGGTCAATAATCATGAAAGGGTTTTTCAGCATATTAAAGCTACATTGGAGTGAATTTCAACTTAGTTTCACAGCTAATTTCTGACTAATTTCAGGTTTTGTGTTTTGCTGGAGTTTTTTAAACAATTTTAAGAATGCTAATTTTCTTGAAAGCAGTTTACAAACAACTTCATATTTAAAATTAATAGATTACTCTGCAAGTTACCATAGTTTCAGATGTTGAGTGAGAATGTGAAGATTTGCTCTGACTCGGTGGAGCCTTCCAAAGATTAAGAGAATCATCAAAATCTGTAGGGAAACAAAAATAAGAATCAAAATTACTGTAAGATCAGCAGAGAGTATAACAAGCTTTTTAAAGGATTGTTTCAGTGAAAAAGTAGCCAACCACAGCTATCCTTCTGAAGATCTCAGAATACAAGTTTTCACACAGTGCACCTATGAAATCTTATCCATCAAATTCCCTGAATAAACAGAAATAGAAGTTTTTCAGTGCAACATAGTCTAGAAAAAGCTACACTTCGCTCAAACTGCAGTTGCATAACCTTTAGTCATTTCAAATAGTTCAGATTTAGTTTTAGTTAAAATGCAAGAGTACAAAAGTATTGAAGATACTGGGGTCTCAAAGAACACACATAATGAACAGATGTCCTTTTCTTCAAACAAATTCACTTTTTAAGAGAAGTAGTTTCAAGAGAACCCATATTCATAAATAAAATACAGGCAGAATTACTTTGTAAATCTGTTTTAGAATAAAAAGTGCCAAAAATTTTATAGCACAAATCTGTCAATAATAGTTTAGAAACTTTCATATATTTAGAAGAGAAAATAAAGAATAAAGCTAGACTACACAGACTGCAAGTGCAAAGCCCACAAAAGTAGATGTCCTATATGTGTCTTCACTAATTACTCAACTGAACTATTTTATTTTTAGCATAACTTTGCAGATGAGTTTTTTATATTCCTGAAAAATGTGAGAAAACTACATAGGGAAAAACCCAGCAGGGTTTAGGTCCTGTTCTCCGCTTTCTAAAGAAAGAAAAAATTTGTTTCTTATTCCTGAAATACTGTATTTTCTGGCTTTGCTTTGCAATGACATGATAAAACTTATCCCAACTGCTCACTCAAAAGTTGTATCATTCTACATTTTGAGTTACTCTTAGATAAGACATTGCATCGCTAACAGAACTACCAAAAGGCACAAATAAGAGGACCATGGGAGCAGGAAAATATCTTGGATTTTGTATACTGCTGAGGTATTTCTCTCAGTGAGTTAACCAAGAATGCTTCTTTTCCTTGGGTCTGTCATAAAGTCGTAACTTAGCTGGGGAAATTCCTCTTCTGTTCATGCCTCTGGAACAGGTTTAACAAATGCAGACTTTAGCAGGATGCTCTGCCTGCAATGCAGAAAACAACTCAAACAATACTTTACTTTACAAAACTCTAAGTGGTGAACTGAGAGGGGGTGTCATGCTGCTTTTGGTATTGAATTATGTTAAAACCTGCCTGACTTGTCAAGCCCAAAGTTAAACATCCTGATAGTGAGTTGAAGGATACTTTATCATATCTGCCACATTTATCTAAAAATCCTAAGGCACAGCTGGTCTGAGACATATGACTGACAGTCAATCACTTTAAACTCTCAAAGTACAGTCCCACTTTCAAAAAGCAGGTTCTTCTAAAATACCCCTTGAAGTGCATGTGGAGATTCCTCCCTTGGGTGGGGATGCCCCTCAAGGTCACTCCTCCAGACTGAGCAAAAGAGATGCGCCCAGGGTCATGGGTATGGGTGAGTAACATCAATCTCTACTTAATAATTGCTTCCTTTTTGCTAGCTGTAATACAGCTGCTTTAATAGAGCACACTATACTGTACTATACTAGTAGTTTTAGCTTCTATACTGTGTAGCAAATAATGCTGATTAAGATCTTTTTGTCTCATCATTTAGCATAGTAAGTCATTCATTCTTATATAAATATATCTGGTTTGGCATCCTTAATCCTACAGGATAAAGTCAAAGGTTCAACCATACCTCTATAATTCCTTAGATTTAAACCACTGACAAAGTCTGGGTCTAGGATTGGATCCAGCTGCACCCAGGCTCCACTCTGAGGAGGAGCTAAGAGAGCAAGGGGGTCCTTCCTCCACCTCATGATTCAGTGGGAGGGCTTCTCTAAACAGCTTTGTCTGAAGTTTAGTCCACCCATGACGACTTAAAAAGAACTATTTAAATCTACAGTCTTAAAAGATGAAAATATGGAAACTTAGGCCCACAAATAGGAACGAAAAGAAAAAGAACTCATTAATTTTCTGTCCCTTGAAAGCTTTTACTAACTGAGCTCTGAAAAATCCCCTAGCTCTCTAAACTTATGATCATCATATAATTTGGACAAGAACGTGTGTTCCCACAATGCATCATATAGTGAGCCTTAGAAATATTGTTCAGTGAATGATTAGTCAATATAAATGTTAGATCTGAGATATCCCAAGGGTATACAGGTTAAAAATAAACAAATAAATCCAATCTGAGTATTACATTACATCAGTCTATGAATTAAATTATATCTGAATGTCTTAGAATGCAGCTTAATTCAGATTATTAGAGTCCACTCCTACTCATGTGACCTTGAAGTTGAACACATCAAGAAACAGGAGTCTTAAAAGCAGTCAACATATTTCTTTTCCCCAAATTTTCCTTGTATGAAAGTTGACTGGATGTCACAAAGTGGAAATAAGTAAAAGTATTTTACCGCCAATATTTTGCAAGAAAATGCACTGCAGAACCAATTATGTCTTTTCCATTTTCAACTTTTTGGAGATGCAAACTAGTTAAACTAGTAACTTATTTACTTAAATCCTCACAGCAATATTTCGACTCCACAACATATTTAAGTGCAGGGTTTATATAGTTTTAGTTTCCTTTTTATTAAGAATTATTGGAGGTAAGTGACTCAAAATTAGAAGTTATTTAAGTAGGTTTAAAATACTATAAGATTACATCAACATCACTTACCAGTTACACCACCTTTTTCTATGTTGAGGTTGTCTTCCTTGTAAGAATTCAAATCAAACATGTAACATCCCAGGTAACAGTGTTTCACCATCTGATTCACCTGTTCATAGAACTGGCAGTGATACAAAAGGGCCTTAAGTGCAGGTATTCCTGTGTGAGAGAGGCCAGATTCTTCATCATGTACACAAGGACCCTGAAGACATGAAATCCACAAACACCATTACTTTAAAGAAATGTTTTACATAGAATAATTAAGGCTAATGCTGTGTATGTGTGTGTACACTGGTTTACAGGCTGTAACTAATAAATTCCAAAAATGAAATGCAAATTTTAACATTGAGCTAAATCATAATCTTTTATAAAAGCTGTCTTGGCTCAGCAAAATCAGCTATTTATCTCCTGAGAAGTGTGCTAACAGTTAAGTAGAAACTCATGAAAAGCTATAAATGAGTGGCTTCAAGACAATAAATGTATCAGTACACTTTACAATTTTAATGTCTCATTTAATTCTACTTACAGATATCAAGTAATGAAAAAGTTTTCCTTAGAAAAACAGCACACTTTGATAAGAGTAAATATCCTGAAAAAGTCATCCTGCTCTAAAGTATACTGTCATTATACTACACCTAGTTATGTCAATCTTCTATGAGAAAAGATTTATTTAGAAAACAAGACAAACAAAAAAAATTCCCTTTGAAATATGGTTTTCAGTTATTTCTTTATAAATACTGACAGGGAAAAACTGGGAAAATACTAAATCAGGGAAAACTTCCTAGAGCAATGGGTTTATACCTTAAGATAATGGATTCTAGTCATATTTCAAATAAACATTTTCAGTTGACTGCCTTTGTTAAATGTTTCTACAGTGTTTTCCATGTTAAGACAAAAAACCAGAAAGTTTTATTAAGCTACACATAATCTGGTTTAGACTGACCATAAAATTAGAAGTGCAAAGAAGGCAGAACTCAGAAAAATTCAAACCAACTACATTCAGAAAGGCAGTTTTAGAGGGCATCTTGCAGTAGTTAAAAAATAAACTAGTTAAAATTATGGAAAGAAAAATTCTCCAAGCTAATTAGAAACTTTTTTGGCAGTCAGGAGAGAGCAGAGTTGGACCAACTAAAAATAAGTAATTTGAAAACACTACTTATCCCCAAGAGACTCTCCCCCAACCCCTCCATTTACACTGACTACAAGTTTATCTCCCAACAAAACAAAACAAAACCCAAAACCAGATCTAGTAGAAGCAGTAAAACTATTTCGTATTACAAGATAAGTTATCACCAAAATTTTAGATGGTTACTCTCATTCTTTTTGGGTTTCTGTAATCCAGAAACTATTTTCACTATTTGCCTTTTACACTAACTAGTGAAGAATCAGATATGACGAACAGTTTGACACAGAATGTAGGATTTCAAGTGAACTATTTATGATGAGTTATAAATCTCTCCTCATACACTGTCAGCAATAGACTTAGACTATGGCAAGTGAGAACTCAGGAAATACTGATAAATTTAGTGCAAATTTTACTACCCAGTTTTGTCTTTGCCAGTTTCAAAAGTCATGCCAGATACTTTATTGTACAAGGGGAGCCTTGAAAGAGTTACTCATCAATTACATTCACAGAGTGCTCTGACTTCAGCAGTCTTTATACAACACAGTCTGCTGCACTCTCAGAATACTTTACACAGGTTGACTTTACTGATGACTTAAGAGTGGCATAGGAAATTTTTTAAGTGACATAGCAAAATGAAATTTTATAAAGCAGATCACCTAGACAACAGTAACACTAGAGACATTCTCATGAAGATACTGGCCTACAAACTCTGTTTCTATTTCCTTTTCCAGTCCTATTTGCCTAGAGGATAAAATGATAATGTTCTACTTTGGCTATGGCCCAGTATTCCTACTATTCAGCGAGACCCATTTGATAGCCCTCCTTTTCTTCCTGGCATTAAAGGAAACAGACAAATCATCTTACTCAGTGCACGGGAAAAAAGTAACTCTGAAATATAAAACTTGATCCTGGTGGTACCTTACAGTTTCAATTGTTGTTTGTATTTTGAACAGTTTTAATTTACCAGTTACCATAAAGTGTTTTTGATAATATCTTTCAGCATGAACACTTATTAAGTGACGAGCAATTTTCATTAAATTGCAGTTCTTAATAAGAATCACATTGACTCAAAGCTTCTTTTAATTGCACTGGAATTCATCCAGAATTCTGCAACTGGATGCAATTTTTGTCACTTCACCACAGTCATTGAAATTTTTAAAAAAAGACTAAAAAGCAACTTTTAATAGAGTCTATATTGACAACTTACAATGGCTGCCCTTTTGTAAATCCCCTGCTATTATGAATTTAAACAATTACTATTTATATTGATAAATTAGAAGCAGTAAGACTGAAACAAGGGCCAGATTTGTAAAATTGTTTCCACATATTCCTTTGTCTTATCTTTTCTGTATATGTGATCACATTCTGTAAAATTCAACTCTGCAAGAAATAGCATAATTGATTTTGGGTGCAGCTGAATCAGATAACTTATCCTAGTAAAACAGCTGGAATGTCTTTCAGCACTAACTTGATCTTTCGCAGAAAGGAACAAATTAAAAATGATATTGTTGCATCTGCAAATTTCTGTAAGAACTAACATACACTGTTCCCATATAGGCTCTCACACACTGGAAGGAGTGAGATAGACATTAAGAACAGGTAGCAACATCACAAAAATTTTTTGAATTGCAGGCTAAGATCCAAACATCTTTATGTGCAATGAACTAGACTTGCTGAGAGTAAAATGAGATGACTGACTCAAGGGCAGAACTGGAAAAGTCTCCAGGGGATTTTATCAGTTTGATAAATATCTGATGAGAGAAGGTAAAGGGAGACAGACTCTTCTCACTGGTATCCAGTGACAGAAGAAAAGGCGTTGAGCAAAAACTAAAACACAGGAAATTCTATTTAAACCTAAGAAAAAGCTTTCTGTCTGAGAGTAGTCAAACATTAGAACAAGTTGCCCAGACAGATTGTGGAGTCTCCATTCTTGTAGAAACTCAAAATCCAACTGGAAACAGCCCTGAGCAACCCGGTCTAGTTCACCCTGCTTTGAGCAAGTGGTTGTCTTTAACAAGCATTTAAATTGACCTAAGTGACAAACTGCTTCTTCTTTCTTTCAAAACATTTTATAAACATCACATTCTCAGAACTTCCTCTTCTTCATACTCCTCAAATCACATTTTACCCACATTCCAAGTGTGGGCAAAATAAATTACCAATTTCTATCCTAAAACATTCATGATATACTATATAAGTAAGCAAGTTTCCTAGGAACCCACCGATACTACGTTCATGAAATGCAGCATATATACAAACTAAATTTGGTTCTTTTATTGAGCTTGCTGGAAGTTTGAGAGAAGTTTGTTTTTTATTAATTTATTTCTCTTTCCAAAACGTAACCTTAGACATGTAATTTTTTAAGTTTGTATTTTATATGTATGCTGACACAA
Organism: Corvus moneduloides; assembly: GCF_009650955.1. NCBI lineage: Eukaryota > Metazoa > Chordata > Aves > Passeriformes > Corvidae > Corvus > Corvus moneduloides. Next base: position 105,386,205 of record NC_045476.1, on the reverse strand, counting down.
GTTTTCATACCAAATGACATCTCTCTGTGACATTATGACTTTTGTCATCAAATGCAATAGTCACTCACTTGCCAAATACAATCTTTCAAGTCTTCTGTAGGAATTGGAATCACAAGTAGATTTTGCAGAATAAAAGCAGCCTGAAAGAAATTAAAGCATCAGTATTGCCATCCAGCCATCAGTTCAAAAAACCACATCACACTGAATAGTACAGTCTACATATTACTTCACTGCTTTAGACATATGCAGAAATACACAGAATTCTTGTGTTCATGCTGGGAAAAATTAATTAGAAGGATGTAACTTGAAAGCCCTCAAACTTCACTTACAAGAGATGTCATTAGAGCATGGCACAAGAGCAGGCTGTTAAGAAAAAAGGACAAGGAAAAAGATGGAATAGAAATCACAAGGCAACAAATTTATTTGTTCATAAAATTCCTTCATCACTGTTCCAGTACAGTCAATCCTACAGAATATCCATTACAAGTACAAGAAGTACTAGGGGAAAAATTACTGAATAGAAAAACCTAGATAACTGTTTATGACCTCATGTTTCAGGGTTCTTTATTATAAAATAATTGGGACAATGAGGGGAACACAGTAGGACATAAAGACATGTTTCAAATGCTTTCCTTTATAAATTCAAGGCATGTTTGTTTTTCTGATTTATATTACACACACTTCACATGTCTGTGCATGGATTGAAACTCCTTTTTTTATATTTTGTCCATCCTTTGTCAATAATTTGACTCTTAAGAGACTATAATTAAGAGACAATAATTTGGAGTTAAAATAATGAAGCACACATTCTCAAAAGCATTTAGAGATATAAATTTAAATATTACTTTGGAAAATGTAATTAGTTAAGCAATAGAGCTGGGAAAAAAACAAGTCACTGAGTGTCAGAGTTTTTACTTCCTATTGACTGGAACAGAAGGAAAACCTTACAACTAGAACTGATAGAAAATTTCAGATAAAGTGTACAGAGTGTAAATACATCAGTATATAAGTCTATGTGTTGTTCTACCATAGTACAGACTTTCAGTTCTCACCAATAAACCTCAGTGCCTAGACAAAGTACTTCATATCAGCAATGAACAGATACTGCAGATCAGGTGGTAAGTTTGTACCAAAGCATTCACAAATGTTACAAAGAGCCATTAAAATCAGGCCAGTTATGCTTTAGCAACCTACTTATCTAACTGAGTAAGCCTTAGGAGGTTTTATGTGTTCACTTGTATATTGCTCATATAATTTCTGTTTTTAAACAAGTAATCTGTATTTGTTCCTTCTTGCACAATTCCTAAATAAGCAGCTAAACAATTATATTAATCAGGTAGTGTTTAACTTACAAAGCAGCAGGTGTTGTGCAGCAGATAATAGATGTATAGAATAAAAAATAATTTTTTTTTCTCCATCATGAAAAAGAACTTGACAATCTAGAACAGCAGAAGGACACAAGAAACATACCTCCCTGCGTACCATGCTACATTCAGCTTGATCCAGAAGGATGTTGATCACTGTTCCCCACAGGCCTCCTGAAATATTCTGGCAGCTTTCTGCTAAAGCAATACATCCTTTTTCAAGAGATGTAAGAGCTGATCCTATTCCAAGTGCTGTAAACCTGACCTAGTACATATAAGCACAACAGAAAGTGGTATTTCTTACGGTAATTAGCAATACTTTTTTTTTTAATTATTAAATTGTATCAGCTGAACCTGGAGCTTAAGGGAATAATTTAAAAAGTAACAACCTCTTTTCCTGTATTTCTCTTGCTCTCTACTCAGAATGACAACTAAGTGAGAAAATAAAATTATTTTTAAGTATTCAAAAATAAGCAAGATAGTCTTTTATATTCTTCACATTTTACCACTTGAAAATAAGTCAATTTAGCAAACTCACATAATTTAACAGATTGGTATTAAATACATTTGCTCTGAATTTTTAGCTCATGTAAGTGTTTCTGCTTTGCAGCTAAGTTACAGCAATGACAAGGAAAACTGCCTATGAGTCATGATAGTGAGTGACTAATGAAAGCATAGAAGACAGAAGATGTAAGGGAGGATTTCTCAGATGATGTTTACATGGAAACACTCTCCCTACTGTATTATTACTGCTATTTAGGATATAGTCAGTAACATTTTAAATAATTCGAAACAGCAGTTCTACTGTTAAATATATTAATGAATCAAAAATATTCAAATGCTTGAGGGTCACAATACAATATGAAATTACTGTCACAGTAACTAACCTCAGGATCTCTATCTACCCATAAAGGAACCAGCCATGCCAGACCTAGATGAGACAGAACTTGTTCTTCACTATTATCATAAGGCAAAGACCAAAGAGATATCCAGTCCTGATTAGAAAACAGAAAACAAATTAAGAAATTATTTTATAAATCTTTCAATCCATGCCAGCATACTAACAGTGTGAACTACCAACTACAACTAAACCACTTTTGTTTAACACTGATGGCACGAAGGAAGGATAATTTTGTATTTCTCTTTCTGTAAGGATTTGACACTAGCTTACACAATTGTAAACAACAGCCAGGTTTTACAATTACTTTGAGACTAAAAATTATTAGTACAGTCTAAACAGTAACACTGTTGTACACACAGATTATGACTTAGAAACACAAGAAAATGAAACTTATCATTATGCTACTATACATATTACTCTATAATAATGATACTAAAATAATAATTCAAGTCCACTCCTTCATCCATGCATTTATGATCTAAGTCTTTGGAGGCTGCTGTCTCCCTGCAGTGTACTTAAAACTCTGTCCCCTCCCAATTTTAATAAACTTTTCCAGTACTTAATATCTTGAAAAAGGAGTAGAGAACTGAAGAAAGAGACACCTGGAATCTGGAGAAGCAGGTACACTGCAATTTCTAGTTATACCCGTGCGTGATCACAATGAAAGGTTTCCATTTATGGCTGTCACAGATATAAGTAAGACTGGATTTTAATTCTCTAAAATGACAATACTTAATTGTTGAATTTGCTTCAACTGCTTCAGGATAAAGGCTATTTTTAATAAACTTTCAGAAATCTAGCTCTCAAAGATGTACATGAATACAAAGCATAATATGAATTTTGCTAGTGCATAGTGATAGCTCCTCTTAACTGAAAATCCTTTTTCCATGTATGTACATATTCTTTCATATGTATATATATACACACAACTGTGAAAACCCTACACACATGAATGTTTAAACATATGTTAGAAAGCCTGTTGTTTGTGAGGCTGAAGAAATAATGATGTTAAAAATTCTTAAATTTATTCATCCTATATAAAATCCTGATTCTTCTTTTTTTATAAAAAAGAAAATGATACTTATTCTGAAAGAAGGCCTTTCAAAATCCACAGAATTATTTACGAAACAATTTCAATATGGCTAGAACTGATTCTTCAGCTTTTTTGTATACCATACTCTATCCTGTACATTATCTAAGATTATAGACCAAATGAGATTAAAGGGGGACTTTTTTTGCCTTTTGTGCTTCCAATTGGAGGGGAAAGAGGAGTAAGAAGTGGTGTGGTTTTAGCAGCACTCCTCAGTTGGAGAGTACCACTCCTAAACCATGACAGAAAACTGTCATTGAACATCAGAAGTTAAAATCTCTTTGTATGTAGCCCTCACCAATGACAAGATAAGGACAAATGTAATGCACTCACCGTATCTTTGGCTTGAGCCATCATTTCGTGAGATAAGTGAAGCAAGCAAAGGACTGTGCTTTTTGTAACACCTTTTCCCATGAAGGACATGGCATTTCCCCCCCATTCAACATAAAACGATGAGATGACCTAAGAGTGGGGGTACAAGTTCTTAACAGCTTTACTGTAAACAGTACACAAACAGAGTACAAACTGTCTTATACACTAAATCATAATTTAAACTCATGAAAAGATGATAGACTTCTAGCTGAATTGTAAGAATTCCTTTACTTCTGAGTCATTTGGTCATGTAATGCTTTCCTATACATTTAAACTTCTGAACATCTGTGGTTTTTATTTTTTTATTCAAATGAAGAATACAGTCAAGCTTAATAGTAATCTCTAAGTTGAATAGAAGCCTGAAAGTTTCTTTTCATGGATGTGAAAGTTCATTTATTGTACCCAGGGTTTCTTTTGCTATGTCTGGAATGAAAAATAAAATTTCTTTTCAAAATTCTGTGTTCAAGGGAAAGGGTCATTTAGATATTTTATTGTGATTTGAATAAATTTATCAGCTTTCTATATCAAATACTAATAAACAGAAATAAAGGTCACTGGATCATAACATAAAATAAACCGTCTGACCAAATATCTAACCATGCATACTAAAATAAAAGGCATGCTGCTTTCAACAAAACACACCCCAAAATACTTTTTAAAAAATAATAATCTTAGAAGATACACTTCTAGATTTACTTTTCTCCACAAAACATGGTGATTTAAACCTCTGGATTTTGCTGTTGTTCTTTCTTTCAGTGTCCCGGTCTACAGAAATTTTTTTTAAGCCCACTTTCTCCATTCCTCTGCAAAAGAAACCTACCTTTACTTTCAAATTTGGGCCAAGTAAAACTGCCTAATTCTTCTGAACAAGAGCTTATGCATCACAAGTTGATTTCATGCCATAATATTTATATTTTCTAGTAATTATCTTTCTTTTGCATGACAATATCTATAACCTTGGTGCCATTTTTAGTCTAGACTTCAAGTCACAGAGCTCACCTAATCAAATAGGTCTAAAAAATTTATTTCTTTCTACTCAAGAAATCTTGGCAAATTAAGACCCCTAAAACACTATATTTTTTTCATTATATGTATTGGTATTTGAAATTAAAAACTTCTAACTGTACATTACTGAATATGTGTTAAACAAACAGAGAGTCAGAACTATGCTTTTCCTTTCAAGTTTTAAGAAAATTGGAGTTTTCAAAAGATTTAATTTTAGGAGCAAAAGCTAGTTGTCTACCATGTTCACGGACTTAGCAAACACATAAGAACACTGAAAACAAGAATGAAATTTTGTCTTTCCAACAACTGCAGCATCTTGAATTACCTCTTTTCTGCTTTCTCAGTTCACAACCTACCTAACAAGCTGCTTTTCTCCCAGACCACCTTTCATATGTGGATTTTGCCTGTGGGAATTTATCCTGCATTTTTCTTCTTAGAGTTTCAGTCATTAAAAACACCACATGTATTTTTTATCTTGCTTAAAACTACAGTCACTTTGTATTACTTCTTAAGCCAGTGATGAAAGCACATGCAATACAACCAGTCTTCACAACTACAGATACACATCACTCAATCTAGTCTCCGTATCATTCCTATTCACTTAGCAGGAAAAAGCATCTTTCCCACACCTACTGCTAGTGATGACATTCACTAAAAGCACATTGTAAAAAGCATAGTGTCATTATTTACACAGTTCTTTACAAGCATTCGAACCAAAAGCTAAGCAAGAACATAAGCTACTTACCTCAAGAAGACCGGTTAAATATTTCTTACAAATTGTGACAGGTTCAACTGCAGCAGAATAGGTACTCCAGCCTGGAAGTGCAGTAACATGAACCATTCCTTGTAATGTTCTCTCCAGTGAAGGAAGTCCATAAAAATGTGGTGCATCTGTTAGCCTTAAGCATTGAAGCAGCTTCAGAGCCAGCTCTGTTCTGAAAGAACCAGCAAGTTCCAAGCCTTCTCTGGTTTAATTGTAAAAAAACAAAAAAGATGAGCCATCAATATAAAGATGTTGAAATGAAAAGAACCATTTTGCCAAAGGCCAATGCCTCAGTCTTACCATTAGTCTGTGAGGCTCAGCATCTCAATTACTTAATATTGTGTTATACAAAGAGTAACATGAAATTAAATTTCACATGTCTAGCTTTGCACAGGTTCTGAAAACATAATATTGCATCTGATTACAACAAAGTTGCTTAACTAAAAAAAGGCAAAGGAGATATAACTCATTATTAAGGAGCATGTTAAATAAAGGGCAAGAGACTGAGGACAACAGATGACACAATGACAAGAGATGCAAAGCTCAGTAGTTCCAGAATCACGCAGGATCAAGAATATTCTAATTTGGAAGGTACCCACAAGGATTATCAAGTCCAACTCTTAAATGCGTGGCCTGTTACACCTATGTTTGTTCTGGTTCAAGAGACAAGTTTAAAAATATTTCCTGCAAAATACAATAAATCTAGAATTAAGTAGATAAATATACAGGAGTGTGAGATACATAACTAGCAGTGATTTCTATAATATGCCCCTTTTCCCACTGTCAAAATTTTTAGAAAATAACCAGGTGGGAATAATGAAAAAGGTAACATTTTGAAAATATTTTCACAAACAGTTATATTGTGATACTAAATAATCAAATATTATCTTAATCTGCAATTTTACTAGCTCTTAGAATACATTTGGATAGAGAGATTTGGTGTGGGAAAGGTTTTATGAGAAACTTGAAGAAAAAATAATATAAATTAATTTCTGTGTTTGCTCAAATGACAGAAAAAGGTTGGAACTTCATGCTAAAAGTAGCTGTCCCAAACAGGCCAAAAAAGGAGTTCAATGAAAATAAGTATTTATGGATATTTCAAATATTTCTATGTTTTACTTTGCTATAAACACATGCTACAAAATCAATGAAGTTACCATTTGTTCATGCAAATTTGCAGCAGTGAAAAAGAAATAGCCCATCTTCTCAGTGCAATCAATTTAATTATGCATTTGCTAAGTGACCACTAGCACATTCTCTTTTAAGTTTCCTGGTTAATTTCCTAATTTTACTGTGAAAAGGAATATCTAATGTTGATTTCCATTTCAAGAGTGTATATTCAATTTTTACGGTTCAGAACAATTGAGTCATGATGTAATGATATTCAAACTCTGACCAAAATTCAGCAGCAATAGGAGTTATGATCCCCAGTCAGAATCACCCAGGCAGGTCTATTTGCACTGTACCTGTCAGTCACTGACACGGAACAAACAAGCAACATGTTAAAAAGACGAATGAGTTCTTTATCCAGTCGCTGCCTGACAGCAGCCTGTGTTTCATCCATTTCATCTTGCACTTGGGATTCTGTTCGCACCAGGAGGCCCAAAAGGGATTTTTGCTGCTAAAAGAAAAGAATAAAAATACAGTCACATAATGCATTGTTTAAATCCTATTTTAATACCCTCATTAAAGCCATTTTTCTGTTGCAAACTTGCAAATCACACACATTATACATCAGAAATTCCATGATTACTTTACTAAGAAGTAACTGCAAAAGGCACAGTGAAAAAACCCTATAATTACCAATAACTTGAATCGCGAATCTACTAAATGCCATAAAAGAATCTACTGGGAAGGCCTTTAAAATATCCTGGAATTAAGTAGACTGTATTTTGAAGCATGAAAGAAAACTCGAAGTAATAGAGCAATAACCTGAAATAAAAAACAGATCACAAAAAACCAGAAAACACATAGTAACAAAATTAGTTCGGGTTCCATTTTGTACATTGCAGCTGCTTGAAAGACTTCATATCACATGACTTTAAGGTTTTATATTAATGTATTGAATGGGCCATACTTAAAAAAATTAATAGGATTCCCAGGTAGCGATATAATTGAAATACCTGCAGTCTATAAGTAATTGAAATGAAGTCTACTAGCATTTTTCCCTAAATGCATAGATTGTATTTGCAAATGGCAAAATGCAAGTGCATGCAAACTGTATTTAACATAGGACACCCTGTGTAAGACAATGGATGATCTGGCATGTTACACAGCTAATGCATTTGTAGCTATGTAGCTAAGCACACTCTCATGCTGCTCTACATGTATGCACATGTGTGTGCAAGTATAGTTACATGGTCAATCAAATCATGTAAGTATATACAACAACCTTGTTCTTACATTTTTAAGAAATGATTTCAAGATCCACTTTAGATGGTCTGACTCCAGATTTGATTTCTGCTCTCTAAGCAATTTGTTTAAAAATCTTAAGACATCTACCAAAAGCTTTTCATCCTCCACAGAAGCTGGAAGCACTTGTAGAAACCTGAAATACAAATAAAAATACTTTCATACTTGTAGCATTTTAAAAGAGAGATTAAAATCTCAGGCTAATAGGACTGAAGTAACCTGCAAGTGTTAAATTATACAGAATATGTATAATACACATATTCACATATAAAAAATATGGCATTGTATTAACATATTATACTTATAATATGCTGTTAATATTGTTGTTACTGTTATTATTAGCATGAAAAATAGTTATGTATATTTTAAAGTTGACTTGTATATGGTAAACATGGAATTCTGTATAGTAAAATGTAGACAAATCTGAGCAGGATCACAGACAGGGAATAAAAAATTAATTATTTATGAAATATTAGCATCTGATAATAATAGTAAAGTTTACCTATGCCTTTCAAATAGCCCTTCTTTTAAATACAGAATTTTAAATATTTGATAGTTTTGTGTATGTCAATTACAAAATCACATAATCTTTGAGACTGGAAGGGACTTGCAGAGGTCACCTGGTCCTGATGCCCTGCTTTTGGACGGACACCTGCAGCTGGTTGCTCAGGATCACAATCAGGAAGCTTTTGAGTAACTCCAAGGATACAGATGATACAACCTCTTTCAGCAACCTGTGTCTGTGTTTTGTGACCTTCACAGTAAAAAAGTGTTTCCAGATATTCACAGGGATCCTCCTGTGTTTCAGTTTGCGGCCATTGCTTCTGTCACTGGACACCACTGGAAAGAGCCTGGCCCCACCTTCTCTTCTGCTGCTCGTACACACTGATAAGATCCTCACTCTGAGCCTTCTTTCCTCCACATTTATAGTCCCAACTCTCTCATCTTTTACTCATAGGAAAGATACTCTAGTCTTTCATTATCTTTGTGGTGCTTCATTGGATTCTCTCCAGTATGTGTTCTCCGTACGATTCTCTCTTATACTGGCAAGTCCAAAACTGGACCCAGAGGTCCAGATGTGGCCTCAGCAGTGCTGAATAGAGGAAGGATCACCTGCCTCAGCCTGCTGCCAACACTCCTCCTAAAGAAGCCCAGGATAACACTTGCCTTCTTTACTGCAAGGACAAACTGCTGGCTCATTTCCACCTTGGTGTCCACCAGGACCCACAGATCCTTTTCTGCAGTTGCTTTCCCAGCTTGGTGAATCCCAGGATATACAGGGGCATGGGCTTGTTTCTCCCCAAGTGCAGGACTCTGCACCTCCCCTTGTTGAACTGCCTACGGCTCCTGTCAGCCTATATCTATATCTATATCTCAGAATCAGAGATGCATTGACAATCAATTCCCTTAATTTAAAATATGAAAAGTAGAAATTTTACCATTTTAGTATAACAATCTTTAATGGATTCTTGTAGTCAATATGCTTACCTGTTCATTGCTTTCTGCCAATCAAAGCTCTTCAAAGTGGCTCCAAAAGGCCCAGAACTGCATTTTAATGCAAGTCTGTCATTCAAGACATAGAAGCTAAGCCTAGTGAGAGCCGTCCTAACATCACTGTGGGATGCTGCCTGAATGATCAAACTAAGACAATCCTGCAGTCCATAGTTTGTGTGAGTTATTTTCAATATAAGAATGTCTTCTGAGGAAAGTTTCAGAGAATCTAAAAATCTGAAAAGGCATAGAGAAAGATTATTAACAGCCAGTGTCTCTGCAATCTGTTTCAGAGAATGTTGACTTCTTCCCTTTCCTGCTTAATTGAGAAGACAAAACAGAAATTGACTTGAAACTTTGTTTTTGTTAGCCAATTCTTTCTTCATTAACCCTTCAAAAAAACCAAAGCAAACAAAAAATTAAAACCAAAAACAACACCATCACATGTAAATCATGAGGTGTTTTGAGTTCTTTGGAAAAACAGAACCTAAATACTAAGTCTTAGCATTACCATTAAGAAGAATATTTACTTAAAATTTAAACCTTCAAGAAAATAAAGAAAAAGTCATGCAACTTTATAGTTGGGGTCTACATAGTAGGAAAAAGGAGTCAGTTCCCTAAGAAACCACAATGACTACAAAGAAAAACAGCCACAGAGCCCATTTAAAGCTGGTTGAATTTAGCCTGACCATCAATAAAAGCTAGATCAAGCTCTAGACTCTATGTATAAACACAACTGAGGTAAAACATTAGCTGTGAGAACATACCTTCATCCTCTTGGGATGTGATCCTTTACATTTAAATGACAGCATTCTCAAACAAGTAACAGCTTGAACTGCTGTTTGAAGTTGAAAACCTATTTAAACTTGATGGAATGTTATTTTAATTGAGATCTATTGGGACTTAAAATGAAAGATAAAATGGCTCACGTTTCTGCTTCCTTCTCATAATTTATCAGCTGCAGTAGGTTTTCAATCCCATGGTACCATGACAGATTCCAGGCTGTCTTAAGCATATCTGACACAGGTTTCATAGTCAAGCACTCAGAAGACAATGGTACCACAACAGTATTAGGGCTAACTACATGATGAGCAGTGATCCTGACTGGCAGATGATACCTAAAAATACACAAATAACAGTAACAATTTTTGAAAGTGGTTGGTGAGAGTTTTTCTTGCTTGCTCATTTTTAAATTAAATGTTCCATTACAACCAGCTTGTAAGTTTGCAAATAAAGTTTCTGAAACTCATTTACAGACAAAAAAGACATGGAGAAAAAAAACTCCCTATTTAAAAATGCTGATTTCATCATCATCAAAATGCTGATTTGATATTAAATCAAGGTTTCCCCTCATTCTGCCACTTCCATAGTTCAGGAAGGACAGCAAATGGAAATCAGCAGGAAACTGTAAAGCAATCAAAACCAATGGACCAACCAACCAACCAACCAGTCACTACCCACACATACCTTCTAACAACAGCAACAGGTAAACTGAAGGCAGGTACCTCAGTATAATTACTGGCTATGCCATCAGCCCTGCAAGAGATTAAGTCATAGTCATTATGCCCTATTTTAAGATTTGATTTTCTCCTAATGCTACACACATTATTTCCTTATTATTTGGATATAGATGTATTTCTCCCTTTAGCTAGATCTTTAATAACCCATTGATGAATAATGTGTATTAATAAACAGTATTTCTTCATGATTATGCAATATTAAGATAGTTCTTAAATCTTAAGATACTTAGATAGGTCTTAAATATGGCATACTTATTGCAGATATACTGTACATTAAAAACCCCACATACTTGTTTCGTTTTTTCTGTTAGAGAAAACCCACACATTATAAGTATTTTCAGTATATTTCATGTATGTGAAATATGCTAAAAGCATATTTTTTCATGCATACACAACTTTCAAATAATAAAATATCATAAGTTGAGGTCTGATGCTTTAAAGACAACTGCTACACTTAAAAGCCAAAGTAAATAGGAGAATTCTAATTAAGTTTAAAAAACCTGTCTACAAATAGCTATTTTATTTGCATAGTTTCTATTCATGGAAAAGATGGACTACAGACCAATCAAGGTTTTTTGAAAAATAAACTTAACACTGAGGTATTCATAGTGCAAAAATATGCCATGTAGGCCTATAGAGCATGTAACCCAAGTATTGAAACAATTTGGACTACAAATATGCAATTTTGGATCTATGAAAGTTTGGAGCACAACTTGTCTGAAGACATATAAAAATTTATTTCTATTAAAACCTTCAAATTTATCTAGAAAATATGCTATTAAATAAGTGGATTTTCATACCATGTTTCTGTTCTTGCTACTTCATCAAACAACAGAAGACAAAGCAATATTGCAGTTTCAGTTAAAACAGCACGATCACTTTGGAGTATCAGGGAAACTGAATAAAATAAAGATAATTATAAATGCATTAGAAAAACATTGACACCTAATAATACATAGACACTAGTTAAAAGCAACTGCTTTCCACAGTTTCCTGCCAATCTCTTCAACACATGCCACAACATGGGTAAAACGAGCACACGATGGTTTATCTCTTAAGTAGCAGAATCTGAAGTTCTTCAGATTGAGAAGAAGAATCGAAGTTCTTAAGAAGGTATTTGGTTAAACATCTAACTGGGTATTACAGTGGAAATACAGTCTTTACCTCTGAATAGCAAAAGCAGTAAAGAAGGCTGCTGTGCTAAGGACAGGCGAACAACTGGGTCAACAGACACAATTTTGCGTAGGAGTGTCAGACATGGTAACACTATGGATTCCATAAGCTGCAGGAACAGAGAAAAAGATTAAATAAAGATAACTATCAGTATAATTTATTATGATGTGCTTAACATGAACTCTCACACTATTAAGCAATATATTCCATCACTTGTAAAAGAGAAGCCTAGAACTTCCTTAGACAAGCACATTTCAGCCAGATGACAACTGCATATTCATTAAAAAATATTTATTTACTTTTTGATTCATTTTATTATTAATTGATGGTAATTTTATTGGTCTTTGGCTTCATAACAGAATTACAACACTTGCTTTCAAGTTATATAATTTTAACAAGGATATATGTGAGCTGAATTATTTAAAAAACCACCAAGTATTTACAACTGTGTAAGTTTATTCATTTTCTAAAAAATGCAAATATTTTATTATATTACATTAATTTTCTGGGTCCCATGCTGTCAGGACATGAGAATGGAAAGAAGTTTGCTAAAAGTTAAAGTATCAGTGAATGGCCAAAAATACAACCAAAGTCACAGCTCCTAAGAATGAGAAGAGAGTATTTCGTTCACTGTATCATTACTTTGCCTATGAGTTTCTGCCTTTAAAATTTGTTTTACCAACAGCATCAACAAATACATTTCAGTTTAATACTGCATGAACAAAAGCCCTACTTATTTAGTATGGAAAGAATCTTTTGCACAGTTATACATAAAGCCTTATTTTGATGCTGCTTTTTACTTCTACTACTTCTTCTATTTTCTTTTCTCAGGTAGCCACCTTTCTAAGAACATGTAAGATTTTTTTGTTGATTTTTTTTTTGCTATTAATTTTATGATGAAATAAAAAAAAAAATCATTCAAGGGGAGAACCAATAATCTGGACTAGATTCCCTTAGGATAGTGTCCTAATGTCACAGGCCATAGAGAGCTGCTGCCTGAACCCTTCCTGGATTAAATTAAACTTTATAAAGGGCTAAAAATATTATTTTAAAGTTCATCCTAGACTCTTACTTGACCATGAAGAATCTGTTTAGGGCAATATATTTCCCATGCTTGTCATTCTGTATTATTGAGCAATATCTACTCACTACCCAAACCAAAACAACATTTGGATTACTTTCTCTCTCTAAAGAAGATACTAAAAAACTGATACTAAAAAAACCCCCACAGTAAAACACCTGAGGAACCCAATATTTCAATTGCTTCAACTGTATTAGAACAGTTTACTAAAGTACTTCTGTACAAGCTATCATAAACTGGAGAAGACATTCTTTAATGCTACAGAGATAAAATAATCTTAGATACTGATAATCTGGGCGGGAAATTGCCACTCCTGAAGAAGAATGTAATTTTCATTAGTTTGACAAAAAAAAGGAATTCCACTAAGTATCAAGCAGTTTTTTTCTCTTGTACACTTTTGGGAAAAATGTCATTACATAAAACTTCTCATGGTTTCTAAAACTAACTCAAGATTTGGACTGCTGGAATGGGATAACAATACCATGCAAGAAAGCCAAAAAGCTTTATACACTGAGGTTACATTAAGCACTATCTAGTCTAAATATGCTTGCATGAAATGATTTCAAAGAATGAATTCCAGAAGCAATCAAGCATCAGATTATCCATATTACAAAAATGGAAAGCTCCATCAACTACAACAAGAGACCCTCCCTGGCGAAGTGATCTTCTATTGGTCAGAAAATTATTTATACCTGAAATTCAATCTGACACATTTACAAGAACATGCCATACAATTACATCTCATTTTTAATTATAATTTGCTTCAGAATTTAAGTTTAGAGACTATTATACATAACATAATACTTTTTTTTTTAAGGTCATTAAAATACTTTTTTGGCCCCAACTGAGAAAGCTTTCAGGGAAGTTTTCGTACATTCCAAAACCCCACCATACACATAGTTTTCTGGCTAACTCTTCTCATAGGTAGGCAAACCAATCTTCACTCTTTAAGAGAATCTTAGCATTATCAAAACTAGAATTAAATACATATTGCTATTATAATTGTTATTAAACACTTGTATTCAATGCAGCATTAATGCACAAAGACTAGTGTTTGAAGTGCAGAAAAAACGTGCTGTGCAATGCTGCAGAAGAACCTCTAACCATACTTTTACCTTGCCATCCACATGTACACATTCATTAAGGTAAGCCAATATCTTTTCTTTCACACCCAACTTTTTCACAATGTCATGCATTTTGGTATCTGTAGGAAAAGCAAAAGATAGTAAGAATTACTGGTTCTGCAAAAATTTAATATTAAACATCTTTTTTTGCTGTCTAGAACAAGTTTCTAAAATTGCTTATCAATCAACAGTAGTACAGATCTCTAGCAAGGCAAGCCCTCTCAAAGTACTTTAACTGACTATAATAGCCTCTTGAACACAAGATTCTTCAATACCTTACATAACTTTCCATAAGAATTTTGTGTTGAAGAATTACAGTAATCCCAGTGCAACTCAATTTTAGTCAAACGAGGATTTCACTTGTAACATTTTAAAAGACTTTAACAGTTTAATGTGGAATTGAAAATGGTATTTACTTAATCCCCATGAGAGTATTTTCCATTGACTTAACCCTTTACAGTATCTGGTTTAAGAATGTTCAACAACAATAACAAAAAGATATCTCATTTGAATTGGTTGGGTTGGCTTGTATGTTTTTTAATAACTAAAAAGTGATCCTTCATATTAAATCTGTCCTGATAAAGCTCCATTTTTTCCTTCACAATTTCATCCAATGCTTTGTTTCAATTTTGAAACATCTGAAAACCTTTACAGCCATAACTAAATGTATTTTATGAGACAAAGTAGATACACTTCTTCATTTTTGTGATAATTTTTCTGACAATATTTTTAATATCTAAGACTTCACCTTCCCATGGTGAAGAACTCACATTCTCTCATTAGAATTTAAATTCCTTGAAGAAAACATTATTGAATCAGAGTTTGAGTATACAGAATAAAAACATCAAGGTTTGAAACTCTACAGTTATGCACCAAGTGAAATAATGCTCTAGGTAAGATTGCTTACTTGCATTGTAATTCAATCATTTATCCTTTTTATCAAAATTCATAAAACAAAAATTACGAAGAGTACCCTCAGCACAAGCATACAGACAAACCTAGCAAAACTTCAAGCTCACGAATGACCAGCACATGAATTCAAATTTTCTGAAGAATTCTACCTTCTAAAATGACAACCAGCTGCTCAGCTGCAGACTTCCGTAAAACTAGGTCAACAGCATCAGAAGTCAAGATATCATACAGCTTTTCAACAGTTTCTGCCTAAAAGTAAAATAATAATAGATTTGCATCTAGTATGCTATCATGAAACAAGGTAACCAGCCAAATTTCCTAACAGGAAGTAGAAAATAAAAATATCTTAATTCCTTATTAGAATTTATTTGGTTAGATCCCACGTGCATGTAATAAGAATGGATTAGGTTATAATCTTCTGGCAACAAACCTCTAATAACGCCTGTGGAATATGAAAACCAAATAGTTTCCAGTGCACCATAGTTGCAGACTTCTAACAAATAACGCTTAATTTATGTAGGACTACAGAAAGCTTGAAACTATACAGAAAAGCTAGAACATGCTTTTCAGTCTGTATAGGGGACTGACTTTTTAACAGCAATAGGGTCAAGCATCTTCGCATTTGCTTATCGTATTGTTAATCTGAAAGTATTGAGGGGAAGGAAGAAAGGAGAATGGAGGGGAGATAAGAAAAAAAGAAGGGACAAGTTTTTCCATGAGTCATTCATTCACGATTTGTTTTACACTTTGCAACAGAAGCAATATTAAGTAAACACAGACATAAGTTTGCAATCAGTTTTAAAATATTTCATATTAAAGATTATTTGTGCCTGTTTCAGTAAAAATTGATTTTTTGGGGAAAAAACTAGATGAGAAAAAAATCAGATTCTATCCATGCAGAATGAAATTGTTATAAACAGAGCAGGCCAGTGTTCTCTATACCCAAGTCTTTTCTGCAGAGAAGAGAAGAAAAAAAGGAAGAATTTTTTCTTAGTGTTGCAAATGATAGCATGAAAACTACTGTTTCAGTGCACACAAAGAATACATCAATAGATTTCTTTTTACGAAGCAAGGTAATTTGTATGAAATATTGCAACCTTCTGAAAGTGGAAAACTTCAGAGACTGGGCAGGTAGAAGGGCAAAATTCAGACAGAGTTTACTAACCTTAATTATTGAGTCCATTTTATCATTCATTTTTAGCTCCATAGCTCCTTCTACAATAAATAAGTTTGAAATGCTGGAAAGGACATTACCATCCAGAGGTGGGCGTTTCAGACTTGCACCTTCTTCATTCAGAAGATGAAATGCTAAATGTTTGGCTGCTACAGAACGAACCCTAAATGAATAAATAATTAAAATAAATAGATGTAGCCCTCATACTGGAAAATTTCAGCTGTATAGTTAGAAATTAATTAGTTTATAATATGGGTTGGAAGTACCACACTCCGTATTGATTAATCAGCCCTTCAAATCAAGACACAGCATAACATTTAGGAGAAATTGGAAATGTCATCAACATTAGAAGATGTGCTGAAATGCTACAGAGCATTACTTACAGCTGTTTTTTTGAGAAGAGAAGGCGCAGAGCAGCCTGCAGTCTGGGAGTTCTTGGGAGAACACCCTCTCCTTTGTCAGAGGTTGTTTCACTCAAAGAGAGAATGCATTTACCTAAAGTATCTTTAGTGTCAGCATAACCCTAAGACAAACAAGCAACAAACAAAGATTTCCAAAATTATAAAAATCCGCTTACTTAACGTAGCAAATTAGACAACATAATTCCCTTTTTAGGGGCTAAGGGAGGGTGGGGAAGGAGCAACATAAAAAAAAAAAGCAGCAATTTTAAAGAAAACATTCAAATTCTGCAGATTCATATTCCTCTGCGAAAGTAATTTTAAAAATTAATAAATGATCCTGTATACAAATAAAAATAAAGATTTCTTTACATGGCCTAGAGGTACTTTGACCCAAAGCTTCACCCTTCAATCTGTTAATGTGGTGCTGCTTTGTAAGTCCCGTTTCCATTTCAATAAATAAAATTTAGTCCCTACAAGAAAATTATTTTAAAACATTAAATTCTACCTATTTTCAGATCTTCGTCAAAGCGTTTTCTCACACAAACAGACAAAAGGGAATCAGTTATGTCAAGTAATGATACTGCAAACATTTTAAAAGTAGAGCAAAATACAATGTATTTTATATGCATGAAGTAAACATAAACCTCTGGTATGCTCTACTTAGGTATCTATTGTACAAAGCCACTACAGGCTACAGAATAGAGTGAAATTCTACTCACAAAAATTTCTCACATGTTTAACCTACAGCTTATATTAAATCCCCTCCTATTTAATCTTGAATGTCAATCATATATAAGATAGCTATGCAGGTAACATAAAAAAGCTGTAATTACTGGTTGAGAAAGCTCTGAAATAACCCTTCTCCCACCACTTTCAAGTTTTCAGTGTATCTCCTCTGCATATTTTTCTGTCTGAGCCATCTATTTCATGGCCCATCTTATTTGCAATTTCTCCCCATTTTTGCCATGATTTTTGTGCAGTTTGCATACAGAGTTAAGTTATATAAGCTGCTTTTTCAACTTAGGCAATACTGAGGTGCAAGCAATTAATGAACACATAGCAGGGAAACAAGTAAGTTGGTACAGTTATCAAGAGTGATATTTTTGGAGAAAATGAAGACAAAATGTATACTTGAATTTATTAGCTAAGAGAGAAATAAGGCAAAAAAACAGACACCAGGCAAATGCAGCAAAATATCTAATCTGGAAGACTGTGGGCAGACCACAGAAAGGAAATTTCAAGTACTAGTAAAAAAACAGTAAAGAATTCAGATGGAGCAATTAGGCTGAAAATTCAACTGAGAAGGCAAAAGTTCCCTCTAGATCAAGCTGAGAGTAAAAATAATGAAAATTAAATTTGCACATCGTTGGAAATAGGAAGACTAAGGCTCACGGGATATTTCTATAACATTGGAAACAAAACCACCAAAAAACAAGTATCTATATATACTAAAAATATAGCTTACCCTGACTGCAATTTCTTGAGAGTATATTTGATCAGAAAACTATTATCACAGAGGAGCTACAAGTCTGCATGTATACTACTGTTAATCTATTTTCCATCTGCTACTTCTATCTGTTATTTACCGTGATATACATTATTGCATACATCGAATTCAGATTAAAGCACTTAAAAGTACCTGTAAAATGGGAAGGACAGGAAAGAGGGCCTCAATAAACTTGTTCCAAGTTAATACTTCCATCATTAACTGTCCTTGCAACAGATGTATCAGAATGGTCTTGGCTGTAGAGTTCACCTGCTCAGTAACAAAAAAACCAATCAACTAATACAACCACTGATGTGTTGAAGTCAGTTTGTCAATGCTCTAATTGGAAATGTTATACAGAAATGTCTCAAAGACAAAATATTGTTACTGCAGAAAGCTACAGTTAAATTGTCAGCTACACTAAGCATTAAGTTGTTAGAAAAGCCTTCATGCGAAAACAAATAGTTCTGCCTGAACAGCACTCAATCATTTTCCCCTTAGAATTCTGGTTTGTCTTTTCTGAAATAAAATAAATCATCACTTAAACTTCTCCACCTATTGGTCCCTCTATCCTGCAGGTAAAAGAAACTCTTATTCTTTTCTTTCCTGACCTTGCCTTTCTGTGGCATTTTATTCCCAGTCTATGATATGCTTCTGAAGATACAGGAAGACAAGAGACTTAAAGCCTGTTATGGGGCCACTTCACTTTCCTGAGGCAAAGAGTCAAACTAATAAGGCTACCAAATATTTCAAACTGTATCATAATTCATCTGAAGCTCTCTATCAAAATCAAAAAAGCTATATGATACAGCAGTTACACTGCATTCATGTATCTAGTATATAATCTATACGATACACAATATTAGAGTATTTACAAGCTAAAATTATTACTGCAATGGGAATAGAGGAAAAAAGCCCAGCTTATCAGAATTAACTTTTCATTATACAGTGTGAGAACACCTACCTTTAGCAGATAAACTCTGCATTTTATGCAAGAGCTAAAAGTCCTCTCACCCCAGGCAACAAGGACAACATTTCATAATATCACTCTAGTCTATCTTGAGAGAAAGACTGGCTTTATAAAATCATATGGCAAATATCAAACCTAACCTTGAAATATAAGGTTCTTCTCAATTTTTTTTCTCATTGTCACATGCCTGAAAGATTAAACTGATGCTTTATGAAAACTTAAGCAGCAGTTATACAGCCAAGAAGTAAAATAAATAAAAACATACTTGGATATGATATTATCTATTTTGTTGGAAGTGTAATAAAAATGCACTGTAAGGTAGAGAACAAATGAGTGCATATTTACAAATATGTCCATCTCTGATACTTTAAATTCAGTATCAATTGAAATCTATTTCTTTTGCTCGACCAACCACTAACAGAGAAAACTGTCAGTCTTTTTAATAACATACCCAATGGAGTAGACAAAATAAATGCTGTCTTTGCAAAAGATAAATTATACACAAAGCATAAACACATAGCACATTCTCAAAGATATTTTACTTTTCTCTTTAAAATGCTCACATCTAAAAAAAATCACTTCTAAATGGAACTGTGCATAGTACTGAATTTAAAAAAAAAATCTCATTCCAGAAGAGAAGCTAAAAATATATAAATAATTTGTTAGTCAGTGTTCTTTCTGACTGCAGGGATGTTATAGATCAGCTGTGAGTGAGTTGTTAAGAAGAACATAAGTAACTTTATCTTCCTCTCACAACTCCCTACTTTCCTAGCTCTATAGGCTAGGAAATAGTGCACATATGTTAAGCAGTCATGCATATAAATGAACCCAATGGAAATTTGGTCCTGTTCTATAACATTGTAAAATACCTCTATAATACTCAGGTAACTATATTTAAACACAGATGTTTGTGGCGGTGAAATACAATTTTATAGCAAAGACTTGAAGATTTAAAGTGTCTTTTTGTTCCTCAACCATTTCAGACATTGCCGCACTTTTACAAAGACTTGATACTTAAAAGTTCATGTTTCCCATAAATGTAAAGCACCGTACATAACTTTTTCATCACATGTACATTTTACTAGGGCTGAATATATTACACAAAAAAAGTAAAAAACATATTTCATTTTTCACTAGCCTTTATTACAGTTAATAGCATCCCATGCACATAATATTATCTTTCCTCTGAATTCATTGTTAAAAATAAAATCTTTCCATTGACTACAACCTTACTATTTGCATAGCTTTTCTTTATGCAAGAAACCATATTTAGTCAAAACTTCAGGTAAGCATTAGACCACTGTGGAGAATATCAACACTTACTCTGCATGCACATCAACCTACAAATGCAGCTAGTAAATACAGTACCTCATTCTTATCTTCCTGAAGGCCGAATGTACAGATTTCATATAACACTTTAGGGTGTAGAAGAAAATGTACTCCCTGGCAGATTGAAGACATAGGCTTTGCAATATTATGAATACCTAAACAGTCCTTGAGTAAAAATAAAGTCTGTTAGTTTAAAAATTCAGGACAGTCTCCACTACTACATCTTGTTTTATAGACAGCCCGAAGTTGTCATGCAGTTAAAGACTTTCTCCATGCGCTTTGGAAGACTAGTTCTGAAAGCTAAACATGACAGCCCTGGAAGAAATACAAACTGTTTGGATCACTGACTGAAAACTCCTGTTACTACACAAGGACTAAGAAATAGAAAATCATTTTGGTTTTATTTTGAATAATTGTGAAAATAAATTAGAAAACCCGTGCGTGTTGCTTGGCATTACATGAAATAAGACAACTTTTGGCATTACATTAAAATAAGAAAAACCTGAAACAGGCTGGTAAAAATATCACAAAAACAGAAGTGTCATTCAGTGGATATACTCTTTTTTTCAGAGACACTAGCTCCAGCATAGTTGTCCATTATTGAACTGTGCTACAAGCACACCAAGTACAAATTATAACCATTATAGAAAACAAAAATTTCAATCAGGTATTATATCCAAAAACAAAAAAGATTTTTATTTTGTGAGCCAATATTACTGAATACCTAAAACGACCTGATAAATATGACATTGCCATTCCCAGCATAGAGTGCAGCCATACTTTCAGCAAGTTCATGCTCTTTATCCTTTGGGCTATCATTACAAAAAACTAAGGCCGCAACAAAATATCCCTATAAAAAAACCCAAGACACACACAACACCATCCATCCCCTGCTACCCCCCCAAAACATGGAAAAAAACCCAAAGAAAACAAACCAACAAACAACAACAGGAGTAGTACATAAAAGGATTTACATGTTCTTTATACATAATTTTTAAGTGCAGTACCTGAAGTCTAACCTAACCAAGCAGACTTAATACCAAGAACGTAACAGTGAACTGCAAGCCCAGGCCTATGCTGATTTTTCAGCATATAACATGGTAAACTGAATTTGCATTAGAAATGCTTTTAATGACAAAACCATATAACATGCATTAGTGAGGGCACCACCAAGAGTGTTAATTAAGCATTAATTCAAACCTTAACCACTTCCAAACAGCAGTGATAGGCTTCAGCTTTTATATTCAACAAAGGATGAGACAATAGACGGAGAAGCAACTTCTGACCCTCTGCCTGAAGCAATGAGTTGGCCTTGGCAGACTTCCAACTAAAATTAAAAATAGTTAACGTCACTAATTTATTTTACATTACCTAGAGATGCCTACAAAAATGTTCTTGTTAAATTTCAGGATAATCTCTGAAAAAAACTTCCTGCAATGGTATACATTCTGAAAAACAGAAAAACGTTCAGAGATCACAACATATTTGCCAAAATCATAGTATCAATCTTTGTGTTTGCATATGTTTATTCTTTTTAACGTGTAGGTAATCAAAGACCATAGTTTTTCAAAATTCTCTCATCAAAATTAAGAGCCTGAAATTTGATGTTCATCTGAAAACATAAAATTCTCTTGAGCTTCAGTAGACATCTTTGATCATATATATGATCATAGAAAAAACCTGTGCTTTTAGAATTTTTTCATTATAGAGGTAAAAGTCCATCTCACTACCATGAAGTGAATTGAATTTCCTACTGCCTGAAACAGTAATCAAACAATAATTAACTCTAAAAGCATTAGAACATTGAAGAGCATTCTGACATTTCATAATTTAAAATCACTTACTGGACAGCTCTTAAATGCAGTCTCCTTTGAAAAAATTCCCTAAAGCCAAGTTCTGAATCAGTACAAAATTAAATTTTTGTTGTTCAAGAAAGAACTTTTTCAGGCACCATAAGGTTACTTATTCTCTAACCAAAGCCATGGAAAAATCTAAAAAGCAATAAAAACATGCTGTTTAATAAAAGAGATGCCATATTGTAATAGAAAGCATCTACAATAAAGTAAGTCCTTTACGACTTCTGAAAGTAAAAAAAAAGTAAGTCATACAAATACACTCAGGGCAAAGGATTTTAAAGAAGTCTGAAAGAAAGCAAAGTGTTTAAGACTGTTTCCTTATAAATCACATAACTTTACATACAAAATCATAAAAGCTCATACATAAAATATAACATACAGTGTTTAGCAACTCAAATTCAGTTTTCAAGAAATCCACTACAGAATGGCACAAATCAGTTTGAAGAGACTGTTCAATGGCTAAAAGAAAATAATTGCTCATACAGGGAATAAACACGTTGGGCTCCTATTTGAGAAACCTTATCCACCAAAAAAATGACCGATTTTATTTTCTCAAGCAGAGTTTTAAATAGTAGTGTACTCACATATTCGAGCATATGTGAATGCATTCCTGAAGCAAGGGAAAGTGCAGGTGGAAGGGTAGACTACTCAAGGCCTGATCTGCCAATTCTAGTAACTCAGAAAGATTCTTGTCCCCCTGTGAAGTAAAATGAAGAGAAAGAATGAAACTAGCAAAACCAGTAAAATTAAAAGTATCCAATATTACTGCATAATCTTTCAGAATTTATCATAATTGAATATTAAGTCTTTCACAGAGAAGTTTATAATTAACTAATTCAATACGTTTCAACAAAAAACAGTTTAGAACCTATTCCTCGGACCTGAAAGCCCTTGAGCTGCTGAATCCAAATAAACTTCTATTAAACTCAGTAGAAATAATGTATGTCTAACATTTCACAGCACAAACACTATAACATTACTCAAATTACTATTTTTTTAATCAATATGCATTTTATGTGAGAAGAGTATAATAAAAGATTTAACTACTAAACTTTTAACGTATCACTACTAAAGAGCAAGTTAGATTTTTTTTAAAATTTAAGTACATATGTCTTTATCATATTTGGTTACCAAATACATTAAACATGAGCCATTTAAATTTGATGGAGTTAACTTTATTGTAAACAGCATTTTATGAGCAAAGTATTGCTTCTATAAAGTTCAGAACCTGCCTAGACAAAGGATAGATTAACTCTGATTTAAGACAGCACTATATTTATATTGCTGTATGTTACTCATTTATATTAGTATCAATGGAACCAGTATTGTGCAAAATTGCTTATCCCTTTGGATAATGGAGAAGAGTATTTCAGTACTGTGCCAGAATCTCTTAACTAATAAAGCAGTTGTCTTCACAACAAACTGAAACACAAATCTCAGCCAGTCCAGTAGTTGTTTATTAAAGCTGCAATTGCCAGCAATTGCCAAAGTACTTGGGATTTAAAATTTTCTGAACAATATATTTAACTCCTGGACAACACACATACACCCACACTATATATTTAAATAAATATAAAATAAATGGTGTATTATATAAATATATATCTATAAATATGTATTATAAAGATATATATGTATATACAAGTATATGTTTGTATAAATAAGCAGAGTATTTGCTGCTTCTTCCTTCTTTGCCCCATGCCTACTTCCAATCTCCAATTGTTTATTTCTTTGTTTTTACTTCAGATAAGATTTTTCACAAACATCATGACTAATATGAACATCATGACTACATTTGGTATCCTACAGCATACTCATACTTAGGGATCTTCCTCAGCTATGCTACACTATAATTTTTACAACAGAGTGTCCTGGGTTGCAGTGTATTCTATTACCACCCTCAGGAGCCGTTGAAACCAGGTGGGGCAGTGTTTCCTTGCCTCCTCCCCCCAGACTATCTTTCTGTTAATTGCCCATCATTGTCCTGCCGCCTGACTCAGAGATAACTCCCTCCGGACTATCTCCTGTTAATGAGCCTAATCAACACTTGGCCTCATGACTCATTACCCCATTGTGAGATGCTCCACCCAGAGGGAGGAACCAAGCATCCCATCGTGGATATAATCTGAGGCTGAACACCAGAGACACCGGCTTCCCACTGGATTTCCAGAGGACAGGAGCTACACAGCCACCATTGGACTTCCTGAGGAAGAGCAGACTGTTTTACTACAGGATCACCGCTTCAGAGGACTGCAGCCACCATTCTACCAGACTGCTACCACCACCCTGCCTAACAGGGTGTCAGGTCGTACCTTGACTCTGTCACTTTGACAGTGTTTTCTTTTACCTTTTTTTTCCCCTTTTCTTTAATTTCCATTAAATTGTTATTCTGACTTAGTGCCTCCCACTGGTTTGTTTTCAAACTAGTACACAGAGGAAAGGAAGTGAGGAAAGAACTTTGTCTACAGGATATATTTTAAATAATAAAGTTTCACACCTCCTTATGCACTTCAACCATAAAGCTACAAGTGCATTCAATCGAATATGCAGCTTCTGAAACTTGTTTATAAATACTGTAGTTCTCAGTACTCATCTGCTCCAGATAGGCTGCAACAGATTCATGAATGCTTGGGTACTCCAAGGAGAAGGACATATCCAGTGAGAGAAGGAATAAAGCGTTCAGCAAACTCTTTTGTGTAACTTTACTCGCCTTTGAAAAAGAAAGCAGCTGTCAGAATAACAGCCTGAAAATACAGCAAAACCAACAATAGCATTTGCAATCATTCAACAAGTACAATTAATATTGTTGCTACTTAAAAGTTAGAGAAATATATTTCATTAAATGAGTTCTACAGGAATAATTATTTTTTCTTCATTAAAAGTGATAGTTAATTAGATGTCACTCCGAATATCAGACTTGCAACCAGTCACAAAAGTTATGCATGATCCAGGCACGGCACAAACACTGCTGGAGTCAATTCATTGTCTGACCACAAGATGGCAGAGAACACATAGACCACAATTATTTCTGTATTTAATAAAAAACTGTCTACAATTCCACATGGTCATATTGCAAACTAAGGACTGGGATTTTTCTTGTTGGTTTGGGTTTTTTCTTTTATTTTTAACTGCAAGTGTACATTCCTTCAACTCAAATTGTGATGTCAAATACAGTAACTTTGTTCCAACTCGTTACATACAGAATGGAAACTTTGTGTTAGGTCACAAGAACATAAAAGACAAAAATTATAAAAAGTCATTGGATTAGTATGTCTACACTTATTTTCAGGTACAAGACTTAATATTTGTGACAAAAACCCTGTAACTGAAAATGGATCTTCTACTCTGATTGAATAATGTCTAAGAAAAGCTATATTCCACTAAAAAGTGGTCCAAAAAATTTAAACCCATTCAGGTTTAAATATCTAACACCTTCCACCACATAAAAACTTGATCAGACCTTCCCATCTGAAATAAAGAAAAAAACACCTCCACCATAAAAAACAAAAAAACCCAACCCCAAGGGCTACAACAGAATTTCTTCTAAAGAGCACTGGAAGCAAAGACCAATTAAAATCACTCTAATTTATGAAATATAATTGCTTACTATATTCCATCAGATTAAGAGTGATGATTGTAAAATGCTGTGTAGTTCTACTCTTACTTGCATGCATACTATAAACTAGCAGGGGGCAGCAGAGCTTTGCAAACCATACATCATACCAGAAAAAAACATTACTGGAGGAAAAAGAACACTGAATTTCAAAAACTCATTCAAAAACTGGTCAAAAAATGTTTTTTTTTAAGATTTGTTATCTGCAGAATACACTGGCAACTGAAGAATGGATGAAGTTGCTATCTGTGATCATACACCAGCTAATGCAAATCACATTAATTTCTCTGTCCATGGGGCTATTTTCTCAGTATTAATCCCTGAGGAAGGTATCTCTTTCTGCCATCTTAAAATGCAAAACCAAGAGACAATCACTTATAATTAGTGATGACATACCTTTTCTACAGGGAGAAGTATTTGGAGCAATCTAACAGTGAAGAGTGAAACACTAATAAATGCCATTCTGTGATGCACCAGCATCACCTTGGGCTGTTCTGCACTCATATTGCTTTTGTGATATAATATAGTCTCTCCAAGCAAACCCAGGACCAGAAGCAATTTGTCTTTCTGAAAAAAAAATCAGAAATACAATAATTAGAAAAAAATGAAACATCACTGTGTAGTGTTTACACAGCACCTGCAGTATCATTAACACAATTATGCCACATAAGCTAAAATTGCACAAATGGTACAAAATACACAGCATTGTGTTTGTCATCTATGCATTAGTCCTAGACATCAGTCTACCTTCACTCTTAGTTCAGAATACTTTGCTCAGTAACTACCCATTCCTGGCTGCTCCCTCCCCTTTCCTCTCTCACTTTTTTCTCTCCCCCCACGCTCTTAATTTCTGCTCACTACACTTTTGAACTTCTGAAATTTTACCTATTTTGAAGTTCAGTCTTAATAAGGAAATATTAAGTCCTGGTTTGAACCTGCTAATAAAGCTTTACCTTAAAATTGAAAAATAATAAAAAAAAAACCTTTCCAAACCAATTCACAATAACTTTGAAAACATCAAAGAGTTTTTCATCCCTGTTGATTCTCGGAGGAAGCGGCAAAGTTTTTTTCTTCCTCTCTCCTATTTAAAAAAAAAATCAATAACTGTATACCATTACCCACTTTATTTGCAGAGGTTTGTTTGTTAGTAACCTGGAAACAAACATTATCCTACTAATAAAAATCAGTATGGTATACATATAATATATTCTACTGTAGTTTGATAGATTTATAGGCAATGAAATACACTGATTCAGGTCATAAAACAAGTAGACAAAGAGATATTAAGCTTCTGAGATTAAATGTTCTGCAAGAAATCTTCAGCACTGATATGATGTTGATCAATTATAATAGATTTTCACAGATCAGTATATTAAATTCAAAGAAAAAATTCTCATTTGCTAATAGGTCCTATAAATAATATAAATATTAACATTTATAAAATAGAGAATAGGGAAGCATACAGCAGTATTTTAATTAATTTATAATGCAGCTGTTATTGTTTCATATTCAGTGATATTTTCATGAATTCTAACTCAAGTCAGGTGCATTTAAGACTACATTTAATTCAAGTCTTTAGACAAGTTTCAGTCTGCAGATCTGGTACATTTGTTGCATGCCTGAGCCATGCCAGCTTATGCTTCAGCTTTCACTTGTCCGCAAAACCGCAAGTCAGCCATAATTATTTTATCTGCTATTCACTAATTTTATAATTCCTGTATATAACAACTCTCAACTGTGCTCAGCAATTTAAATTGTTTCATCAACAGTACTTTGATGCTTTGAACCTCTGCTGGGCCAAAAAGGCCTCTCCTTTCTTTCCCAGCTAAGCAACATTGTTAAGAATATCAGAAATTTGTGCAAGGATCTATAGTTCCTGGGTAGGAAATGGATAGTATGTATCTTAGAATTCCAGATTTGGATCTGAACAGTTATCTCCCTAATTTTAAACAGATAGTTTATAAGGAGTAAAGAAAGGGAAAGTTGTTTTTTACATCAAATTGGTCCCCAACATTTGTAGTCAGTGCTTTTCCCTCAGATTCCCTTCCCTACATGTGTTTCTCTCAATGGCTGCTTATCTTCTTGAGGTGAAACTCCAAGTATTGTCTGGTAAAAGAACTGACATTTAAAAAAATTGTGTCATCAATAGAACTAGCAATAAACTACTTAAAATTTTCAAAAGCACAGCTCAGCAGAAGCTTAGATATATGAATCACCACAGAAAATGTCAGAAGCTTATAAAAGGAGACAAATATGGCTGATCAAAGTCTGAAGAACCTTACCAATTCCAATGCAAAAAGGCTGTCATCTTCCCAAACATTTTCAGAAATAGCATCACCAATAAGGAACATGTCTTCAACAAGCAATTCAAGAACCTCCATCGTCACTCTCCTACTGCCTACGAACACAAATGAGAGGATAAATTCAAGTACAGACAAAATATTTTAGTATCATATTCAGAAGACACAAGAGATTATTCCAAATATGAAATTCTGGTATTTTAATTTTCCTATATGCTTCTACAAAACTAATGCTAACTGTCTTAAACCACTAATAGCTCTGAATCACAGAAGACAACAACCAGACAAAATCACGACAGATTAAAGCAATTAGATACTTGGAAAAAAATCTGCATTTCCTTAAAACCTATCGTGAAATTACTTAAGAAAATAATAATGAACTTTATTACAGCTGTAAATATGATTACTGAACTTTTTTAAAGTTCATAATAAAGTCACTAATTTTCCCCATCCAGATAGCTGTGTTAAAAATCTTTTGTATATATTATCTATTCCCATTAATCTGCATTTTTGGTAGAGGAGTGCCTTTCTTCACAGAATACTTTGCTTGAGATCTTTTAGAAGACAAGAAGATGAATACCCACTTTATCTACTTGCACAGTTCTCCATAACAGTTTCCCCTTTGCTTTTAGGCTGGTATTTATTCATTTTCATTTCTTCTTCTGAGTGTCTCTTAATAACAAGGCTGATCTTGTCTATTAGTGACTTTTATCCTTGGTAAAATGTTGAGCTTGAATATGTGCCCACAAGAAAAGCTGGCCCAAGCTTAGACATGTACAGCCTACATTTACTACAAATATAAGCCTCCACCTAATGTCCCGAGATAATGAGAAAACAGAGGAGTTAAATGGTTTCATGAAGAACAAGGCAGAATATCTGGAGCCAAACCAAATATTTTCAACCTCACACAAGAGAGGATGCCAAAACTGTCTGACATCCTAAGGAACCATACGGTGACAGTTTCCCTTAAATATTCAATGTAGTGCAACTGTTGGCTTATTTTCTTGTTGATGGTAAGTTTCTATTTAAAATCATAGATGGATTTCACACAGCACCATTGAATTTTCAATGTATTTTTTAACTAAGATAAAAATTCTGCATCCTTCAAAATCCTCAAAACAAAGCCTGTTTAAAAAACATAAAGCTCTACTTGTTCATTATAATTAAACATTAATTTATTTGTTCCTTTTTCTACCTCTTGTAAATTTTACACACTGAAGAAGTTTTGTTGATATACTTGAGGAAAAAATTTCTATCTCTGTATGTGACTAGATATGGAGTGATGTGCGGCTTGAGTGATCTGCTTTGGGTGAGCATATGACAGAAAATGGCACAAGGCCTTTTTGAAAGCTTGCTTTGACCTATCTCATAGAAGTGCTGTTTTCCATTGATTTTAGTCAAAACGTTGCCAATTTAACTTAATAAATTTTTCCATTTTAACAAAACAAACAAACAAACAAAATCCCCCCACCATACCAAACCCAAAAGAACCCCACACCACTATTGACTTCTGCAATGACTTCACTCACAAGGCAAGTCAGCACAAAGGAAGGAAAATTCCAGTGAACATCTCCACAAGGAATAGAATTTAAGCTTAACTAAAATACACATTATATTGCAAAATAGAAGGCAGCAAATTTTACAACAAGCTTACTGTTTTTCCTTTACCCAGTAGTTAAAACGTCTAGAATAAAATCTACACTATACCATATAAGTTGATAATAACATTCATAAAAATGCCTGTTGATTTTACTAAAGATAACAACCCAAAATATAACCACATGAGAAACTGTGCTACTGTCTCACAATATCACACTGTCTCACAGTGTGCCTTCAGATCAACAGGAACAGGATAAAAATATTAGTTTCCCCACAATCTGTGTCTCATTACAGCACAGTGGAAGAATGAAAAAATATCACCAAGTAGAGTTTAAAAAGTGCAAAAAACCTGAGGGGAAGATAAACAAAGACAGATCAACTTTACCCGAAAGTGAAACTATTTTAGGTCTATGATAAGATTGAAAGAAAGAATCATGAAAGGTAGAAAAACTGTCTTTAAACTCTGCAGATTTGAAGTGACAGGTGCCAGAAATGGAAAAGACAGAAAATACATTTTCTGCAGTTTTACATTATAAATAAAAGATGCTAGAAGTCATGAATGTGCTTGTGACTAATTAATATTTAAATATCACTATTCTGAAAGGGAAAAACAGAACTTTAATTCATTTTAGTTGGTTTATAGCAAAAAAAAAACCGAATAATTTTCATACATATTTCATAGAATTTTTATAAGTTGAAGCCTCTAACTTTTAGTATCTTAGTCATAGATAGTTGCACATTTCCAGCTCCTATATTTGAAAACCTTACCACATTTACCAATACCTGTTTTGAATTACATTACATTTTACAGCTAAATACCATTTTAGACAATCTAGGAGCAAAAAGACTGTCCTCCAAAAGGACTTCGCAATTTAGAACCTCTATAAACTAAAATAAAGATCATAATTGCAATTAGACTATCATTACTTACATTTCTTAAATAATTTGTTACTGCATTTGTAAGAATAAAAACAGGCCTTTCACCAGAATTTTGGTTTATTATTTCTTGAACCGGAGGAAAAAACTATGCTCAAAGAGATCAGAACACCTTTGCTTAAGAGTGATTATTTTTTCATCTTCCTGAATGACATTTTATCCTGCTACACTATTTTTCCACCACACATTCAGTTCTTGCCACTATCAGTAAAAAGTACCTAAAACTTCTGAAGCAATTCTGAAACACAATCAGAAGACTCAAGCTTTGTGACCTGAACAAAGTCCCTAGAAAAGACCTGTTGCAACTAGCCACAGTACATCAGTTATCAGCTGTGCCTTACGTGTTTGAGGCACTCACCTCACAACACCAACTCCTTAAGAGGTTTGTATTAAGGAAGTGAAAGATATGTACGTTAAATACTTAACTCAAAACCTTCTCACCTGTTCTTAGAAGAGGTATTGCATTTTCCAAGATGGAAACACAGAACTGAGGGAGGCTAAGCTGCTTCATCTGTAATTCCAAAACGTCCTCATTATCAATATCTGGTAGGTCAATATGTCCTACATCAAACGGGGAATGCAGAGAGATTCTGGAGTTTGCATTTGCTTGAGTACTGTTTCCACTTAAAACAAGCAAACAAAAGTTAAAAAAAAAAAAAAAGAAACATAGTTAACTCTTGCAAAGAGAAAACACATATGTACAGATGTTAAAAATAGCATCAAGTAGTTTCATTACTCCTGCCTTAAGCATATCTTTCCTTCCATCCCAATCTTTCTCTGCTATCCACCAGTGTTGCAGGAAGAGGGGGATTTTGTTTGGTTGTTTTTTTAAATGTCAGAACTGGTAGCATCACAGGTGAATGCCTAATGTTTTGGCAGTCATCTTCAAATTCCCTTAGCACTGTGTACTGGAAGAAATACACATGCAATGAATACAATATTGCATGAGAAATATTGGTTGATTTAAAACTTTTTTTTGATTAACAAAATCTATCAGTTGCTTGAAGCAAGACCACTTACTAAATCAAATTTCACCCTGAATTATACTTACGATATTAAAACCATTCTATATAGCTAGCCACAAGAATCCTTAGAAGAAAAATTAAGAAGCATGAGCTATGTTTAATCGTTAGGACTACCTTGTCCATTGTAAAACAGAAAATATTCCCTCGTCCAAGAAAGTCTTAAGTGCAATCAAGTATATATTACAAAGTACACAGAGTGCTATTAAAGTCTAGACATTTTAAAATTTTATTAAATTTATTATTAATATTTATATGTGATTATTAAATATTTTATATGTGATATGTGAATCTATTATTAAATATATATGGTTCGTATATTATGAACAATACATAGTTCGTAACTGTACTAGTTTTCAATTGTTTTCAATAATAATCTAATTCCACTGTCAGCATTATAACTAATAAAACTCAGGACATATTTTGAAGTTTTCTTATCCCAAACAGCATTTAGCAATCTTGATTTGCTTCAAAAACCTGTATGACTTATAACTGGGTTTTGTTTGGTTCCTTTTTTTATTATTAAACAAGCTGAAGAAACTGAATTGTGGCATGACTGTGTTACATTCTATTGTCTAATTAATGTAAAAGATGTCTATAAGAAGTTAAATGCTAACTGATTAAGAGGTCAATAGAAAACTACAAGCAAAATAGAAGCAATATGTACTGGGGTTTGGCTGCACTTACCAGAGGGAAAGAAGCAGAGGTATCAATCATAGAAACAATTCAGAAGAGGAAAGGTTAAGTTTCCAGGCAGAATTTGAAACAGACAAACAGATAGATTGAAGAGTCTCAAGATTAAAGAACAAGGAAAAAGAAGAGTTACATATAGAATAGCAATAAACAAACTGACATTACAATTATGTAGAAAAAGACAAGGCTCACTAAACGCAAAATCCCCTCTTCCTTATCAAAATCAGCAACATCAGAGCAGAGCAATACTACTGTTGTTTCCCTCCATCATATCTTCTATTCAACATCATGTTGTTCTTTATGCTACCTCAGGGCTAAATTATAATTTTGTTAGAAATGAGATTCATGGGCAGTGAGCAGGTCTGCTGCAGCACACAGAATGCAGGAAGATAAAAGTGCGCAGTCATGAACAGCTCATAATATGGCCCTATCAGTACTCCCACCTGGTTTCTAGAAGTCTCATCACTGCCCAAACTGGTACTTATTCTTATGCAGCTTTCATTTCTAGACTAACAGCCAAGCCATTGCTCTTGCACAATATACACCAGCTGCTATTAAACTGTTAACTGTTCAACTTGGGAAAATGACTGGGTCCTAGAAGGCAAAAAGCCTGGAATTCATTGCCAGTGCCATATTAGTTACATGATAAAAAATTAATACATTAGACTTAAATAAAAACAACTTTTTAATATAATGACTGTCAAGATGTATTTACAATTGAACTATTCTCATCACAGTCTATTTGGATACCTAGGAGTTACTCAACCACAATGACCATACATCACAGAGACTCAAAAGAACTGCCAAAAACCACACAGTAAAGATTTACAAGGACTTTTAAAATCCCACATACTAGAAGACATTGGTACTTGAACAGCAGTTTTAAGTCTGTTGTGTCAAGATGAGCAACAAAACCACAAACAAATACTTCTACATTGTGAGGGTGTACAGACAATTTATAATTTCACATAAGAGTCAAATTTTTAGATGTTATAGAGCTGAAATTTGTTGCCACATTTAACAACAAATTTTAAAGACTTCAGTAGAAATCTTTATGCAGCACAGCATGTTTGACAATACTATATACTGTTACCTACAGGATGGCCATTCCACTTAAAAGAACTTACGAGGTCATCTGCTGAAAAAAAGAAATATCCCTGACTTTCCAGCAATAGACTGAATAAACACGTTTCTGTGTCTTACGAATACATGCACAAGCAATAACAATTGATAGGAAGAGATTTTGTTTTAAATGGCAGTTGGGTACAATGTGGCAATGATTTTATGTATTCCGAACGCTTTAAGAATGGTTTAATTCATTAACATAGTTCGAATCTTCACAAATTACCAAAAGAGTTGCATCATTCCACACACTGACATGGAGCTGCTAATATAATCCTACATCAAAATGTTTTTAACTGAAGTGTAAGTTATTTCCTATTTCATTCACCTAGAAGATACTGCATCCCAATCTTGACCATCTCCTCTAGGACGCTGAACTGTCCGTCCAATTACAAAGGGCCGAGGGCTACTACTTCCAGGTGATGGATTCTGAGAACGAGGAGCACCTCTTGCTTCTTGACAGTAAGATATAGATGAATTCTGGGAAGCTGTACCTTTATGTAACACAAAGAATGTATTTTCCCTTAGTGGAATCCATTTTTCTGAAAGATACTACATAGTGAACAGTACAAGTAACTAAGGTAGGATATGGGAAACACCATGTAAATACTGATGCCCTAGAACAACTTATCACTGGCAAGTAGCAGAGTTTGGAAACCCAATTCCAAGGCAAAAACCATTGAAGATTCCAGCTGACTCATAAATCTTTAGTTTTAAAAATAGAAACATAGTGTCTGGGTAAGGCTATTGGACTTGTTGATGTTATAATTGAATTAGCAGACAATATCATTTATTAAGACACCAAATACAGTGGCAATCTTATGCAGAGAATCAGACTACCAATGCACAGAAACAAAGTTGATTCAATTCAGATAGCAAAATGGAAACAAGAAGACCATTATAACTATCTACACCACTAAAGCTACAACATTTAAGCATTAAGATCATTGTGAAGCAGCCCTCATGACTGCAAAATTCAAAACAATGATTAAACTATTTTTAGCCATCAGCATTAAAAAAAAAGAGTTCACATAGCTCATTAAATTAGTAACTACATTGTTAAGTACTAATAGCTTGAAAACTTTTCTGAAACTTTGCCCACTTTTATTTTACAGACTTAATTTAGCTCTAGCTAAAAATCCCTCCCCTGCTGACATACAAACAATTGGATACTGGGAGAAGTTGATGAATGGGAAATCACAGGAAACTAAAACTGAATAAGTACTTTAAAACAATGCAAGTACATGACATTTTTTAATTAACATTAATACTACTGAACACCATAGCAAAACAATTTCACAGGATTACATTTGCTGTAAGGTTCTGGTTTTTTTCTGCCATCATTTTAGACAATCTTATCTGTAGTAAAAACAACAGTATCTCAAATACATAAAAAGACCTACCTTGCTCTGAGGAAGAAAAACTTGGATCTCTATGGAAGTTAAGCCTCCTTCTCAAGAAGATGCAGAGCTGTTGCAAGCATGACACAGACTGCAAAGCCAACTGGTGTCTTCCATCTCCTCCAAAAGCCAGGTTTAGCAGAGATAAAAGGCTCTGCAAAGACAAAACCACCACCACCAAGACCCAAACAATAATCACCTTCATGAACAACCATGCCAGCAAGTCTTACACTAAATATGGTTCAAAAACATTTCCAAGTGTTTTTCAGAATCACAGCAAAGAATAAATAGGCTCAACTACTGTTTTCTTACTGAATGCAAGATTATTAGGCCTTGCAGGAAGAAGCCAAGTTTCTCAGTAAATTTCTAAAGAAGTCACTACTTTCATTATGGGAGCTCATTAGTAGGTGTGTCTAAAACAAGGACACAAATTCTATCTTATCCAGCAGAAACAAAGTATTACTTCAGAAAACACTTCATTACTTTTTAGCAATATACATTATTACAAGCAAAAAACTTTAAAACCACAATATATAGCCAATGTCCCCTTTCCTATGCACCTAGAGTTAGCATAAAGGTACTTCTGTTTAACCGTTTTGTTTAGAAACAAATTGAATTATTTGCATCAATTCATCCTTGGCATAACTTATAACAATAAAAACTTTAAACTTTATGTGAATTCTTGCCTGTACAATCTTTGGCCTTTGAAGGAAGATCTCTGCAGGAAAATCTTGCATAATCACATCCTGAAGAAGCTCACACGTACTCCAAATTAAACTTTGGTTGTTACTTCTCAAAGAGCTACAAGTTCATATTTAAATATGTATTAAAATGAAAAGAAAACCAACCAGTAATTATTA
Source organism: Corvus moneduloides (assembly GCF_009650955.1). Classification (NCBI taxonomy): domain Eukaryota; kingdom Metazoa; phylum Chordata; class Aves; order Passeriformes; family Corvidae; genus Corvus; species Corvus moneduloides. The sequence goes on along the minus strand of NC_045476.1, from coordinate 105,350,236 downwards.
GCCTGAACAAGTCTTTACAAGAAAGTTATAACCACAACACTGAAGAATCTAAAGGAAAAAACCTCTGTAATTCTATTGTCATATCATGTTTTAAGTTGAATTATTCCTTAGCTATGTGAATCCTATATACAGTAAAGAACCAACTCAGTTCCCACATGTAAAATTAGGTTCCAAAAAGAGAAATAACTTTATTGATTCTGAATTTGAAATTAAAATAAGAACTACTGGAAATTCCCTGTGAAGCTAGTGATTATCTCAGTGGTATATTGCAAGTAATATAACTCATACTAGTAAGAAAGTTTCTTTCATTACTAAGGTTCATGTATAACTTAAAAGCACTTGCATGACATATGTGGGAAATTCCATAAAGGGAGAAATTTATTAGCTACTCTCTAAGATTAATGTTAGTAAATAACAAGAATCTTTAGGATAGTCTGCTTCAATTTTTAAAATTGTTTTAGAAACCACTGTTTCTGAAACCACTGTAAAATATCAAATACGTCCAGTGTTACAAGTCTGTGTTCTCTTTCTATTCTCAAGCATAAAGGAAATTAAATACTAAACAGGTTCTCCAGCTTCAGAGATCTTTCAAAAGGAAAAAACAAACACACAAAAAAACCCTATGCTAGAAATCTATCACAGCTCTGTGACAACTCATAAGGAATCCCAACTACACAACTTTTCCTTGGGGCACTTCAAACACTTTTTCTACATTAAAGGAAAAAAAAAAGTCACTGCAGAAAGACAGTTGGAGTGACTCAATGCCTGGATAAGGCCCTGTACCTAAACTTACTGGCCTAAACTTAGTTAAGCTACTACCGACAGTAGGGATTTTCCTGCCAACTGCTCGTGGGGTAAAGTAAATAATGATTTTATTCCAGCTTGTTATATTATTAGCTGAATGAAATCTTTGATCCACTTAAGAAATTTAAAACACAGACTGAAGTGTCATGAACAAAAGACCCAAACATACTCCAATTTAAATACAAGAAATGGAGAGTGACACTGCCCAACTTCAGCCCAGTTTTTACAACCATTTATCAAAAATTAGCTCGTTGGGTTATTCACAGGAACAGCCTCATGATGCGGAAGGACAGAAATTTCCAACCACTATTCCCGAGAAATAAAAACTACAAGGAAATTGCAATGTTCGTATTACTGCACCTTTCATTTGATGAAAGAACATGTCTATCTGTTGAAGTCAGAGTTAGCCAAGGAAATGTGGAAAATTTCAAGCATTTCACTGCAAAAAACAGAGCGGAAGTTTTCAAATATATTTTATAGAAATGTTATATCATATACATCCAAGGCAAAGTAAAAAACTTATAAACAATATACTATCTTACACAGAAATATCTTTTAGTAAATACAGACTTGCACAAACTCAAATGCTTTTAATGAGAGTTTTCAGCAATACCAAAACCTCACTAAGGTCATGCCAAATCCAAATGAAATATGTTTATTGAAGAAAGCTTAAGCAAACAAACACAGCACCAGTGGACAAATACTCAATTCACCACATCATGCTTTCAATCAAATTTTAATTTTGATCTGCTACTAAAGAATATTTCATCCACTAGCATGATCTCTAAAAATGGAAAACTGGCCTCACGGTTTTACTGTTACAGCGGTAGAAATTCTTGTTCTCACGAAATTATGGCACATAGTAACTTTGTAATGAAAATAACTTTAAAGCTATTTTTAACTTAAAAGTTTGTAATAATTATTGTGCAATTCCTAAGATAGCTGATATGCTACTAAAAAACTCAACTGGTGATTTACCTACAGCGACAGCAAAGTCATATTTTAAAATCTAGAACGCAGCATGGATTTTAAATACGACGCTCTCCTGTGAACTGCTACTAGTATACTGGTACAGGCAAAGACTTGCCAAAATACTACTGATTTGTGCTTCCCAGTGTAACACTTCATATCATTCAACAAAAAAAATCAAAGCATAATACTGGTTTTCATTTACATAGAAAGCAAAGATTCCTCGAGCATCTAAACCAGTTTTCTAAAAAGTAGAAAGGTACTCCAGAGTAAGTTTCATTGAAATAAAAGGTACTCAAACCTTTTAGCCACTTCTGATTATGAAGCATGGATCATCCAGAGAACACCAGCAATTTAAATAATTTTTAAAATTGCAGCACTTTCTAATGTACTTTAGATATTCCAAAGAGCTACACTATTTACTAGAAAAGGGAAATATCTATTAAGATAAATGCCATTTTTATAAACAATTTTATTGTAGCTTCTGTGATGGTAGATTTCACAGAATAACAATAGGAAAAAGAAGAGCCAATTTTGCTATCCACATTTGTAATGGAATTCCATCTAAATTACAACTCTAAGCTCTTTCTGTAATTAACATATTATTTTACAGCTATACATACCAACTGTTCTTTTGGGAGGTATTTGTAACTGCGGCAGATGACTTCTACTTTGACAAAAATATCCAGTGAATAAATCCTCTTGAGGCAGAACTAAAATAAAAAAAAAGGGGGTAAGTTTAAAAAATGCACACACACAAAAAAGAAAAACTCGATTTATCGTCATGCTTTTCATTAACTACCTCCCTTTTGCCCTTGAGTTTTAAATCAGTTTCCTTGATAGATTAAAATAGTCTCAGATGATCAGAAAAATGGAGTAAAGAGACTGTGTCTATGTTTATTTTTTTATAATCATATTCTGCAACCGTAAAGGGCACTTTTTTCTCCATTTTCTTACACTAGTTTGCATACCATATAAACAATAGCAAAAGCAATTACACAAAATATATTGCCTGATGGAGAACTGGCAGCCAAATAAAAGAACAAAAGGTTTTCCTTTAATCTACCTATGTAGTAATAAAATTAACTTTTTTAATTAATTACTTAAAATCTCTTTCTACCAAAACTGCTGTCTTCTTAGGTCACCTGAAAAGTTGCCCTTTGTATATAATACATATGTTGCTACATGTCATTCATATGCAAACTGTATAAAAATATACACAAGAAATGTTAACACTAAAAGCAATCTCTCCACACCATAATATTTGGTTCAAAGGATCAAACTAGATAATGCCAGGTTATCAGTTTACAATTTTTCCCAGTAACTGAAGTTGAAACAGAAAGAAAAATACAACACTCCTGTTAGGAAGCATTAAGATTATTCCATCCACACATGCATACAATTTACAGTATAAATAACTTCAGTAGTTACAATAACTTCTGAGTAGTTTCAGAAAGATATAATTTAAGAATGCACATGTAAAAGATTATTCTTCCCCATACAGTAGAAACATTAAGTAAAAATCTGCCCCTATGCGGGCATAGGAAGGAAAAAAAAAAGTAAAAAATCAATCACCAGGCACATAGTTCTAGTGAACTAAAACTCCAAGCATTAGAGAGGCGTCAGAAACCACCAAAACATTACTTTTATCTCTGTGACTGCACAGTATGAGTGACAGCAGTGTGGTCATTACTACTACATGCACTGTGTAACAGCAGTGTCTTTCCCACAATAAGCAGGAGGATGAAGTAAAGACCTCTATGATAGATAATTTTCTCCTTCCAACTCTGTTCTAAAATTTTTGAGGAAGAGGAGAACCACATGGGTTAGACCACGTCTAGGAGGAAATGTAAATCATTGTAACAGACAGACAATGAGCTAGGTAACAGACACAAGCAATAGCCCTTCACACACAATGTGACACTTTAAAGATAAAGTTTATGTGTTTTTCTATGACAAGTGTTTATCCAATACTAAGTAGATAGTGCCTACAACTACTGTAGTTTTAAAAATCATTCTACCAGGATCGACTACTGTTTTCTCTTTTTTTTTTCTTTTAAGATTTGAATTGCTTTCCAAGCTAAAGCCTACTATACAAAGAATAGCTGCAAAGCATACTGGCTAAATTACAGATTGATTCTAAGTTGCTACACTTGGTGCCATAAAGCTGTCCTTGGAAGTTGTGTCATACTCTTTGTACATTACAGAAAACAGATATTATACATCAAGGAAATGGATAGGGAATTCCATTACAGGAATGCTACCAGGTGATTTAGCTAAGGTCACACAGTCTCTGGCAGAATCTGATTACTACACACTTCACTGATCTCTCAGGAATAATTCACCTACCATGCCTGAAAACATCAGCTTCTCACAGCCTTTTCATTTACTTTATTTTAATTTAAAATAAATTACAGTTCAAAATATGTAATTTACCTGGTTGATCTGCTGAAGGCTGAGCCTGAGCTTGATAACATACTGATAAAGAACTAGAAGGGAGTTCAGAAGGAAGAAAAAACAGTCCATCCACAATCCCATCAATTATGGCCTGCAAGTTTGGATCCACATCAGAGCGAAGCTGAGAGAAGAATTCCACTGCACCAATTCCAATCATTTTCTGGGCAGCAGGTGGATGCTACATTAAGACAAATAACTGACAAAGTTAGTTTGAAGAGTCTTAAGGTCTCTGGATGGAGGCAGGAGATACAGAGCAGCAGGGGGAATAAGGAAAATAATTGTGATTCTTAAGTTAGATTTTGCCTTTATCATTTAGACCATTGTGCTGAGGTAGAGTTAATTTTCTTCCCAGTGGCTGGCATGGGGCTGTGTTTTGGATTTGTGCTGAACACATGGTTGATAATTTAGAGATGTTTTTGTTACTGCTAAGCAGGGCTCAAACAGAACTAAAGGCTTTTCCACTTTCCTGGCAAGAGATCTGGGAGCCCATGGGAGGCTGGGACGAGACACAGCCAGGACAGGTGACCCCAGCTGCCCAGAGGGATATTCCATATCATAGAATCACAAAAAGGCCTGGGTTGGAAGGGACCTTAAAGATCATCTAGTTCCAAGGGCATGCTCAGTCTATAAAGGAGGTGAAATGAGGAGGAAGGGGAGACATTTGGAGTGATGGCATTTTTTTTCTCAAGTCACCGTGGGTGACTGAACACCTGCCTGTCCGTGGAAAGTGGTGAATTAATCCCTTGTTTTGCTTTGCTTGTGCACACAGCTCTTGCTTTTCCTACGAAACTGCCTTTGCCTCAAACCATGAGTCTTCTCCCTTTTACCACTCTGATTCTCTCCCCAGTCCCACTGGTGGGGGAGTGAGCAAGTGGCTGTTGTGGGGCTTGGCTGCTGACTGAGGTTAAACCATGACACCCATCCATCAGTATCAAGGATGGGTTGTTTTTTAACTCTGCATAGTTGCAGTTTAGTGATTAAAACATGATAATGTAAAAATCTGAGATATCAGAAGGTTCTGTAACATTTTCTCAAATTAGTTATACCAGTGTTCAAATCTTTACTTTCCAGGAACAGTGCAAATGCTTAGCTGCAAATCATGTTCCGAGTTAAAAATGAAGCACTAAACGAGAAACTGAAGGAGCAGAGAAACTAAAGCAGAAACTCAGAAAAAAAAAAAATTCTCAGTTATCTCTCTGACCCATTTGAAGTTGCTGAAATTGTTTTAATTTCGGTCTACACGCAGTGGCTTTATTTGTAAAATAAAGTGGCTGTCTTTGTAAAACTCTAAAAATCTCATTACATGGAGCTAAAAAATCAAGTAATATCCAGCTTTATTTAGCTTTGGCATTATAAAGACAGATAGTTTAAAAAAAAAAAGAATGTTAGTATGTCATACCTTGATCAAACTGTTCACAAAATTTAATACTTCCTCTTTTACTGGTACGACAGGGAAATTGAACCACTCCAAAAGGTTACGAAAAAGCGCTTTTTCGTGGACCAGATCAGCATAGGAAATCAAGTTGTGGTCTAATTTAAACAGAATAGTCTTCAGAGATCGCTCTCTTATCTCTGTCAGTTCATGACCTGCCCCAAAAAAAAGAGATTAAGACACCCATAAAGTTACTTGACATAACTTTTTTTCCTTATTTGTTGTAACAGAATACTGCCAGAGATCTGTGAAAAAAAGCTGGCTTCTGTGCTGCCAGTGTTATGCCTACCGGGAAGACAAATATCATTACACTCACAAGCAACAACCTAATCAAATGTGTTTGCATGACTGTAAAGCGGTGAGACATTATAAGATATACTGATATAATCCGGTGCCAAATGGGCCTCTACTGAGATAACCTGGTGCCAGAACCTCTACCAGAGTACGCTGTGGGTACGGAAAGCTGCCTCGGACTCACCAACCGGACAAAAAGCTACACAAGTCCACTGAATCGAAAGGCACCGTGTCTGAAGGGGAAGCTTTTGGCATTTCTCTAGGGAAGCATTTCCCCTAGGGGAGCGCCGCCGCCCCCTCCACGTCTGCAGCGGGGAGGGGAGTGGAAGAGCAGCAGGCAGAGGAGCGGCGAGGGGCGCAGGCCGGGCAGGGGCGGCCGGGCAGGGGCGGCCGGGCAGGGGCGGCCGGGCAGGGGCGGCCGTGCCCCCGCAGAGCCCCGGCGGGCCGCACGCTGCCCCTGCGCGCAGCCCCGCGGGCGGAGGGGCCGGGAGGGAGAGGAGCCATTACCGAGCTTCCTGACGAGCGACGACAGCTCCATCGCGCCGCTCTGCCCGCGCGCATTCAACCGCCGCGCGGACCGCCGCCCGCCCGGCTGGAGGCGGCCGCGAAGCACCTCGGGAAATGTAGTCCGCCAGCTTCCGCCCCGGGCCCGCCGCCCGGCGCTGCGCGCGAAGCACGCCGGAAGCTCTTATCGCCCCGCCGCCCGCCGGCGGGATCACAGAGAACTATAGTTCCCATGAGGCCCCGCGCCGGGCGCTCCCGCCCCGCCGCGGGAGCCGGGCCCGCGGGCCAGGACGGCAGCGGCGAGGCGGCAGCGCCGGCGGAAGCTCCGCGTGTCTACAGCTGCCTGAAGGGAGGGTGTAGCCGGGGGCCGCCTCTCCTCTCAGGCAACTAACCTGTGACAGGATGAGAAGACATAGCCTTAAGCTACGCCAGGGAATGATTTATTCATTCCAGTATGGAAGGGAGACTACAAGAAAGATAGGGACTTTTCACGAGGGCATGTAGTGACCGGACAAGGGGGAGTGGCTTCAAACTGAAAGATGGTGGGTTTAGATTAAATGCTAGGAAAAATTCTTTACTGTGAGGGTGGTGAGACACTGGAACAAGTTGCCCAGGTAAGCTGTGGATGTCCCATCCCTGGCAGTGTTCAAGGCCAGATTGAGTGGGGCTTTGAGCAACCTGGTCTAGTGGAAAGTGTCCCTGCCCATGGCAGTGGGGTTGGAACTAGATGATATTTAAGGTCCCTTCCAACACAAACCGTTGTAAGATTCTACAATTTACATTTATAGTAATAACGGAGTATTTGCTGATGTCACTTTGATGTGTCTGACAGCCCTCTGGAAATAGCTCTTGCTGACTCGCGTAAAGCAAAGCAATGAGGGGGTGAAGTAGGAGGTGAATCATTAGAGGGTTTGGGTTTTCTTTTATATATAACCTAGACTCTAGGACTACATTGCTTTGTCTATAATGCAAGGCAATTTCACAAAGGAGTTTCTTAAATATGTAGTAAAGATGCATGGTACATTGTTGGTCGTCTGATCAGCGGGCTGATCTTATTTTTGAAAATTTGTGCTTGCCATCATAATTGCAAAAATAAATTGATGATAGGTGGACAAATGAGAAGATGGCCTTGTAATACTCGGGGGGGGGAGAGGGGGGGAGGCGGCTGTCATACCATGTATTGCATGAGAAATTACATTTTTATCAACACCCAACAAAAATGTAAAGGTGTAGTGCAGCACATGCAAATGCTTTCCAAAGGATGTATGTCACTGCCCTCTCAGTTTATGGCTAATTGTTTCTCCATGTGGTCGCCATCACTCTGCTACTTTTTCACAGTAAACTCACATTAATGTCTTCCATCTGCTCTATCAAGATTGTACTAAATTCTTAATTGCAACTCAAAACCGTCTGTCATTTTGCAGGACAGTATTTGCATATGTAGAACAATATAACAAAGGGACTTCTTAAAGCTAATTATAAATGTACTGTGATTGCTGAAACAAGGGTTTGTTTTGCACAGGAGGCTGAACTCACATGGATCTCTTGGTGCTTTTTCAAGAGCAGTTACAAGAGAAGCATCACTGAGTGAAAATTCCTTTTAGCTGTGCATGATATGCTCGTGCAATGAAATATGAAGAGCTCTAACCAGATGCACACAGGACTACTCACATTTTGCCAAACAGGAGTGGTGAGAACTTTATGTGACCCCATGTGATACTTGTGATAATAATAAAATGGATTCGTATCTCATTTCTGCAGCAAGGAGAAGGAATTGCCAAAGCAGGCATTTCCCAAAATAAAAACATTTCTTCAGGAGGAAGAGCTACATCATTCATATCGATAGGAGTGTTCAATCCAGGTCCTTGTTACCTTTTTAAATACGGTCAATCTACCTTGAACCAAAGTTTTCTTACACTGTCTTCAGTGTCAGAGTTAGTGGCTGCAAAAGCAATTCATAGAGGAGACACATGCACTCTCCATTGCCAGTATATTCCTGCACTGTAATTGTGGCCATTTTAGTTATATTTTCTTAAATTAAATCCTAATTAGGCTAAACTTTAAGAAGTATTCCTAACCTTGAAAAGCAGCTTCAGTTTTGCTGCTCTTGTTTTAGACCAGAAAAGAGATGATTGTTTACCCAAAACTGATCCAGAGGCATGCTGTATCAGCTGGTGCAATACATTTTATGCTATCGTGGTTCAAGACTGGTGTTCAATTTAAAATTTTTACTGTTACAAATAAAAGAGTGATATACTAAAGGGAAAAGTGTGTATGTCCATAAAATAATAACTAGAAACACACATATGCACATAGAAAAGTTTACTGGATATTAAAAATGAAAAGAAGTGGTGGATGGGCTCAATTATTATTGCTGGCCCTATAAGACAACCTAAATAGTGGAAAATCAGTCTCTCATTACTGGGAGCACTGACTCCCTCTGTGTCTGCATTCCCTGTTTTGGACTCAGGCTAGCAGCTCTACTTTCCTTCTTACATGCTTGTTCCCTTTAGCTTATATTTTCCCGTGACTGCTTCTGAAGCCAGTTTGACTTTTTCCTCTCCACTGGCATTATTTAACATGGGTATCTCTTCTACCAAGTATATTACTGATCTGCAGTTAAAATGTGTAGGAGTTCCACCACTGGGAGAATTAGTCACTGATCTCATTTACATTGTCCCTTGTTCCTTCCTTACTGCACTCTACATAAGATGAACTTTAAAAGAGCTGCCTGCTCCTGACTCCTCACAACCTTGGTTTCTATAATTCAAATAACTTCTTTTTTTTTAATATCTTCTGTATCAGATGGGTTCTATCCCAATAAACTGATGAAAGGTGGACAAGCAGCGGATATTGCTGTGCATGTATGTGCATGACGTTTTAGCATGTAACTGCAGGTGCACAAATGAAGATGGTTCTGTAATTCTCACAGTTTTGTGAAGTTTTTTGACAAAAGCCATCTTTTAGCACTTTCACTATAGGATGTGCTGTAACTTTAAATTTCCCTTCTCTTAAATGTCGTAGAGAGATATGAGCTTGGAAGAACTTTTTCTGAGGTTTTTTCAAGGTGTTTTCAGTCTTCTTTTATTTTTATTTATTATTTCTGTGACTCATTCATTACAGGATGAAATCTTATTATCTCTGCATCCTTTTTTCAAAGCTGTCTATTCATAACTTTTTTTTCCTTCTTTAGTGCTCTGACTTCTGTTCTTTTACATTCCAAAAGTTCTCCAAAGATCAACATATCAAAGAATCTATCTGACAGGATCTTGATACCATTAGTGATAATATCTTTGTTGTACTTCTGAGCTTAACTGTTGCAACTTCCAGTTCTCTGGGAATTTCCTGCTATCTGGCTTTTCACCTACCTCAAGGAGAAGCAACCTAAAAAAGAAACATCAGGGCATGTCAGATGCAAAAAACCATAGATTCCTGGTACCCAAACATCACTGACTGCTATAGTTAAAATGAACTTCGTGACGTGCCAGGTGGAAGAAGATTGCCAAAAGGAAGGAGAAGAAAGCAAAGAGATCAGAGTATTTGGAATGAAAAGGGGGCAGAAATGGACAAGAGCTGAGAGCTTCCCCACAGGAGAAAATGATCCTTGTATGTTAATCTGTTTCCCAATGTACCTCTCTCAATTTGTTTCGGAGTCCATTTGAAAGTATTATTTCTGGCCCTGAAGGGCTTCCTTGTTTGCTCTCAGCCAAAGCTTTCTCATCCGTTTCAGTTCACTAGCTACTATTGGTAAAAAAATACACCAGTATCTGAAGTTTTAAAACAAAACAAAACAAAAAACCCAACTACTGGTTACCTATATATATATGCAGTCTGTAGTGGACATTGCACATGCACAGTAAAGACAACCTGGACATACACAGTAGCTGTTTGTTTATTACTTTAGCTGACTACCAAGTTCCTGAAATTAGTATTCTAAATCAGTAGGATGATAGCAGTTTTGTAAAGGTTTTCTTCTAATGCCAGTGAAGCTGCAGGTATAAACCCTCTTCTTCTTTTTCTGTGCTTTCTGCAGCCAGGAATAGCTTGTAATTATTGCATTATCTTAAAGTTTGTGACATGAACTCAACAGGTACTTTAATGTAAATTCCTGAGTTTTACTGCTTCTAAATCAGGTACAAAATACCCAACCTAAATACGAGTTACATATGTTTGTATTTGCAGCAGAGCAGATGCAAATTTGGAAGCTCATTTATGATATTACTAATTTATTGTTTATATTTTCTTCCCTAGTGAGACTTTGTAATTTCTCTGTTTTCCTATTTAATTTTCCATTTAACTGGATCTATCTTCTATGCTAAATTGCATATGCAGGTATGCAATTGACTTACAGAGTGGTGCAGAAAAAACAGTTGCATCTAAATAATAGCTAGACAATTTAATTTCATACAGATTATTGTATTTGGTGAGTCAGTCAATACCAATATAAATGTCTGCCACGAACTGCAAAACAAAAGGCCTTTAAAAAACCTAAGTGAGAAAATCTTTCTTCTGTGATGTTTGTTTAAAACATATAAAACCATATTTTACAGGTAATGAACTTGCAGAATTTGTTGGCACAGGAAGTTGTCAGTGCAGGCAATACCAGTAAAGCCAAAAAAAAAAAGGTTGGGTAAATTAATGGAGAACAGGCCCATAGACACTGGAAGCACAGGCCGGGATGTGCCCACTGACCTACTGAGGCAGTGGTTGCGGTCTCTGGGCAGGACAGGGCACTTGGAAAGGGGAAAGCAGCTCTTCCCCAGCAGTGGCTGTGGTCATCACTTGGGGGCAGCTAGATCAGTACCCCCTAGGAAGGCATTTCTTACTCTTATCTGATTTTGTAATTACCTTTTCACAGCATCTTCTTCCCTCAGAAATACAAAGCCAAATTAAACCGAACCATTGACATGGTTTTGGGTTTGGAGGTGTTTTTCCAAAATGGAAAGGCTGGATTAAACTGTTATGAATTGAATCTGCATCCACTTCGCAGAAAGAGCTGGCAAGGCAGTGCCTAACGTACATAACTCGTCTGCTTCACTTGAGGGCACAGTGTGTTACACCCGAGTTTTGGCTCAGGCTGCATAATTGCCACATATATTTTCCTTTTTATGAATAAGTTCTATGATTATGTCATTTAAAATTCATAAACCACTGTTAAAACCTTTGATATTATTAAAACATCTAGCATTTTAGTTTGTATCAGGGCACTTCTCTTCTACTATTATATAATTTACCACATGATTTAGTGGTAGACATTTATATTTGCTTCATAAAGGCAGTCTAAAGGGAGCTGCTTCTGTAGTTTATTGCTTGGATAATATTAAACATCTGAAGATGCTCTACAGTTCTGGAAAACAGTATATTCTTGAGAACTATAAAATTGTCATGGAGGTTACTCTTTTCTACTAATACTAATGCTGTACATCATTGCACAGGATAAAAACATTTCAGTAATAAGTTTTTGGATTTGGAAGACATTCCCATTTTAGCCCACGTTATGACATTTTGTTTGTATTCTGATGTGACTGTAATTAAATTACCAAGTCTAAGTCAAAACAGGAAATAATTTCTTAAAATACTGATTGAGTAGTCATTTTGTATCATTAATTTATGGACTTGTACAAACTTTGGGGGACATTAATAAAGTTCAATTTAATTTTGAATATTATCACTGTTAATTCATAATAGTAGTATCCGCAAGCAATGTAATACTCCTTATTTACTTCAGAAAGTGAGTTTTCCAAACTCCTCTCATTACCCATACACATCACAGCCACCTAGTCATTTTCACAAGCTTGGCCATTATTTAACTTCAGAAGAAAAGAGAAGCCAGTGTTGAGTGCCTCCCATTTATTGCTTTTCTCCAATGTTATTCTTCCTTTAGAATTAATAACCAAAAATGGCGCCAAAGAAAGAGGAAATGAGATTCTGTTTCCATCCAAGATTCTTGTCTTTTCAAGAATCTACCGCATTTCTCAAAATTATGGTTCTCATCAAACAAAAGAGAGGTGGCCTGCTCTTCATGCGCAGGGCTTGCATCCTTCAAACACTGTAGATTCACATCAGGCAGAAATTAAAAGAGGTAGAAAATTACTGAAGCAACTATTGTAGTGTAAATTGTCCTGGCTTGAGTAGGGCACAATTTCTCAAAAGAAATGCTCATACAGCAGTGATTTGACAGGAGACACAGCTGGAATTATATACTTTATGATACCAGCTTTTCTAGCTCTTGAAAAGTGTTGGAAGCACAATAGTCATATGTTGAAATATTTGACAATGGAGTTAGATGCTCTCTATTTTATGATCAACTCAAAAGAAATATACTGGGAACATTTTCTGACATCAGGGTCATAAAAATGATAAAAATAATTGTATTTCTGTATTGAACACAGTTTTGAAGTGGTATATGCATGAATTGCAGATTTAGACTTATTTTTAGTAGCTTTTTATAGACTTATAAATATTGTCCCTAACACAGATTTGATTTCTGGATTTCTCATGTGACTTTCCTAGGCTTTAAAACTGGATTTTGGACTCCAGGTATATTGCAATACCATTTTTTGTCCTCTAAGTATTGCTATTGCTGTTTCTTTTGTTACCACATGCTTTTGTATAGGCACAGTAACTTTTAGAGACTAATACTGCACATTGATTAGTTGATGTTTGTGAAGGCAGCAGAAAATCACATGGCTTGTCATTGCCCACAAATCTGACATCATGACATCTGCAAGAGCTGTAATTGCCTGAATGTTCTTGGACAGTAACATGAACAATGTGAGACTTCTCAATTTTTGGCAAGCTTTCAGAGCTTGTTAAGACAAACATTCTTGGAAAAATATGTACATTTTTTAATGACTACAGATCTTAAATTATCAGATTTGTTGCTGATAATTTCATCTGTAAATTGATCTAAATTGTTTTATATAATTGTCATTCAGTTGTATTCCCTACATGTTTTCCTACTCAGCCTCATATCTCCCTTTGAACTGCTAAAAAGTGAAGACTCTCTGCTGGCATGTTTTGAATGGCAGCTCTTAGATTTTTTTTTTTTTTTCACTGTAAACACTTTTTCAAAAGCATCATACTCAAGTTCACCTGTAGCACTTGTAATAGATACAGTGTATGCGGAAAACCTATTTTCTGTACTAAACTTCAGTTCTGTCTTTAAAACAGGCATTTTTCCAAATATCCTCAGAACATTTTTCAGAAGTCAATTTGAAAATGTAACCATATGTATGCCTTCACCTAGTGAATTTTCTTAGTGAACTGATAAAAATAAGTTTATCTAATCTCACACTGTTAAGTCAGAATAGCTGCCAAGCAGTGAGCTGGATGGACTGTGTTCTGCCTCCAGAATTAACCACAGGGCTGATTATTAGCAACATCAAGTCTTGGTGGTCTTCAGTGGCAGTAGGCAATGACTGACAGAGAGCAGAGGGGAAATGGGCTCATTTGCAGGTAGCTGACTGCACTCTGTTAATGTACTGGCATGTGTAGCCTGAGAGAATAAATGAAACAGCGGTAGAGTGACACCCAGCAGAGCTGCCAACCTGTCATTTTTACTATTTTTTTTTCTGATCATAATTTCACCAGGTAACCTGGTAAAAATAAACCACAGAAACTTCAGTTGTGTTCAGTGAAGAAGAGGTCATATGTTAGTACACTGAAGCTTCGTTATCAACGCTACTTAAAAAGGCAAAACAAACCCAGCACCTATGTTTCACCAGCACTATGGGTTTATATATACATTTATTTTAATTTTATTATTATATGTGTATACACATCTGTAAAAGTAATACAAGGAAAAGACTTCCACTAAGCCTATCCTCACCTGTCTCTGATTTCCACCTTCTTTTAACTCTAATTTTGCCAGGGCTGCCTAAAGGAGTCAATTGTCTGATGGCATGCATTATCCAAGGATTTATTTTCAAATATAGGCACTTTTAAGGGTTGTTAATCGTCTAAAGTATTAATGAGCAGGAAAATATGGAAAGCTTTCTGCTATTATCAATGAATTGGTTTTCAGAGTGTAAATGACAAAAAATTCTATTTTTTCAATCCTTCCCAGTGCCTTTTTCTTGTTTCATATAGGAACACTTTATTAATAGCATCCTAAAGATACGAGATACATGACACATGCTGGGCTAAAAATATTTTTATTCAGTACTGAATTCTTTACCATCTTAGTTCACACATTCATCTATAGATAGTAGAAAATTTCACGCAAAATATGCATATTTGGATGAAACAGTCATAAAATTATATGATGTTTTAATTTTAATTTTTTCATAGAAAAGTCATTCTACTTACAGGTAGTATTTAAATGTTCCAAACCTCTATATTTAGTGAAGAAAAATACACTGACTTTTTAATGAAAAATGTAATGGTGGCCTCTAGGAGAGCTAGCACTGTTTTTGTTGGACAATGTTTCTCTTCTTCACTTAATGGAACAGAAATCTGCATTTCCTTACAAGATGATATTTTTGAAGGGTTTTTGTCTGGTTGTTTTTTAGTTTTGATTTTGCTTATTTTTTTTTCTTGGTTGTGTTTTTTTAATGATGTAATTCCTGTATATTGAATGTAGGATATAGCAAAAGGGCCACCTAGCTGTATATACCTTCCCATTGCTGATGTCAGGAGCAGAGGAAAGAGTATCCCAGTATCTGTCTCTTGCTTTGTTCGCTGCCTGAAGGAAGTAGATGTATACTTATCTCTAAGGGAGACATTTTTCACAAAAACATGCCTTGAAATTACCTCTTAGTTTGCACTAGGCAAATACTCTCCACAGATACTGGAAGACACCTGGATTAGACAGGTGTAGAGAGGTTCAGCCAGCCTAAAGTAGTTCAACAGCTCTTTTAGTAAAGACTGTATCTGATGAATGTGAATACTGTTTCCAGTGCCAACAGGTCTCTCTTTACAATTTAATTAGCTCTACAGTTATAAAATGAATAATTTCACTAAGAATCCATTTGAGCTGTGTGACCCTTTCAGAAAGCAGCTTGTAGATTCTCTGGGACTAGTGCTAGATAGTTGTCCAACACGAGACACAAATCACTTTCTTAGATCTCAATCTTGTAATTCTCTCAAGTCAGGGGTCTATTACTGGCTCTCACTTTACTAGAAGGATGGCTGTGGGTTCATAGCACCTCACTGTTTATGGACTAAACAGCATTTAGGTGGTGATGCTTCAAAGTGAGAGGTTTGGTCCCAGATTGTTCTTCCCAGATTTCTCTTTTAGCTCTAAGCCACCCATTTAACTGTCTGAAAGCTGTATCACTGCGTAGCTATGTCACAGTGAAATGCCAAGCTGTTGGCTAGCATTTCTCCATAAATGTATGCAGAGGAATGAAGAAGAAGAATAGCATATTTTTCTGTTTCCTTATTTTGCTCTGTTCAGAACTTCATCTGCTTCATCAGGACCTGACAAAAGTGATGACAGAAACTTGATTAATGGCAGGCAGCAGGCTTGACACGGTTCAGGCGATGATGCTGTTTTTACCCAGATGTCAGCAGAGATGGGCTGGTGTGGGAGAGGGTGTGCACAGCCCTCCGTGAGAGCAGCAGCAGCTGCTGTGTGTGCACTCCCAGCACAACAGGGAGCAGCGCTGGGAACTGTTGTTAGCATACAGTTTGTCTTCCTCGCTGCTAGCATGAGGTCAAAATGCAATCTAGACCCAAATTACTGCTTGATAGGTTGTACACTCCGTAATAACATGATCCTGCTCTGCTTTAGCAGCAGCATATTTCTGTCTGAAGACCAGCTGCAGCCTCACTGCTGTGTGTTTATACATACCCACTAGCTGACATGTGATATTCAGTGCACGCCAACTAATGAAAAAGGGCTTTAATTAAAAAAAAAATTTTTTTTTGCTTTGTTTTGTTTTCTTGGTTATGTTTTCAAAGGTAATGCTCTAAAAATGGAAAGATGTAAGGCACCCCTCTGGGCAACAGGAGCCACTATACAAAGGACTGTCAATGCAGGACAAGACTGCTTTTCTTTGCCCTGGGGACTGAAGTACAGTGGAAGCACAACTTGGGAAAATGGGGGACTCAGATGTGCAGAAGATAGAAGCATGATTTAGCAGTCACACCAGAAGATATTCAGAAACAGAGGAATTGTTATCAACCTCCATTTGGTCACTAGATATGTTACCACAACTGACTGTCTTCAGTGGGGAGGGGAAAAAAACACAACAAAGAAACCCCTAGAAGCTGGTCATTATCCCTCGAAAACATTTTTCTCATCTATTAAGCCAACAATTCTATTTCGTTCATCCTGCAATGTTTCAAAATACCTGATGCATACTCCTGGTTTTCCTTCTACACCCAGCCATCACTGATGCAAGTAGTAAAACCTGGGACACCTGGTAAAAAGCAATATAGAATTTACTCCCAGTCTATAGTGAGAAGGGAAACTGATTTCCTGCATGTCCTCTTGAGGAATATTAAGAGAAAATTTAATGAATTAAATGACTTCACTGATACAGTAAGTGTCTTAAGACAAAGCACTAAAGAAAGCAATGCATGACTGTAACATTAACATAAGAGAGAATAGAAACATCCTTTAGCTCCTCAAAGGCAGTAGATTTTTTACAAAGCATCTTTTTAAAATGATGGATTAGGGCTCAGAGTTTTCTTAAGAAGCTAACAGAGCAAGATATTCCAGTCCTGTTAACAATAAGGAACTGGACACTCAGTGTTGCTAGGCAGTTTTGCAACATCCACATCTAGAAATTACAAATTAATGAAAGTCTAGAAAGTCTTCCAGCTCATTTTTGCATTAAAGAGAAAAATGTACTGTCTAGTATTTATGAAGGTTTTATTTAGCCTATTTCAAGAGTTTGACTTCTGTAAATATTCTGAACTCTTTTTTTTGTTGATTCATATATTTTTTACTAAAGATAAATCTTTCCACATTCCATTTTACATGCTTACATTTTCATTCCTGACAGACAACAGACTCTGATTCTAACACCCTCTATATATTTATCATTGGGTAGCATGTTGTTTGTCTCAAACCTTCTTTCCCTGTGCAATTTCTGTATGTATTCATTTTTATTCATTTTCTTAAAACATCAGTTTCTACAAGCTTTTCTGTCTCTAAAGAAATCCTGGATTAATCGATGTGATTTCCAAGATGTAGTATGTAAAAATGCAAGCCCACTGACATCATGCAAATTGCACACCAGTCTAAGGTGTATATTGGTTATTTTTCAAAAAGAACATTGTTCTTTATTCTTAAGATATTAGTTTTCCTCTTTAACATTTTGCTGGCCTTTCAGAAAAATAGAACTGTCAAATCCTGATATCAAAATGCTAGGACTCAGAACAGAGGGAGAAAAATATCCCTCAGTACGTCTCAGTCCCAAAATATTTTTAGTTTATATTTTATTCAGATCAAGTCAGAAATAATGTAAGCAATATTTTACAACTAATTTAAAAAATGTTTTCCAGATCTGAGGCCTTATGTGATAAACATTCATGCTGAAATTGTTTGACGATTACCAGCTTCAAAAAGTGGAGCTAAGTAGGGTGACACTGAGATAACCCCAGCTGTTCTGCTACTTCTAAGATAAAATGATATATTACAATAAAATATACAGCTACATTTACAATTCTTTCTGAGAAAATGAGCAGTAATTCGCTACTGAAGAAATTCCACTGACTATAATCTGTGCAGGCTTGTGTGCTCTGAAAGCATGCCACTAGAAATCCAAAAAGATCCTGTTACTTAAATATTTCATCACAAGTTATTTGTTATGAATGTGACAATTTTCATAGTTAGCACAGCAAGCTATCTCATCCAGCAGCACTAAAATGTCCCTTTCTAGAAGAAGCCCTGTCCTCAAGTATTTAAGTAAACTAAGATATTTAAGTAAAATTTGCAGGAGTGAGGGTGCAGACACACATAGTCACAGGTGTTTTTTAAGTAGCAACACTGCTTATCCTCCAGCTTTAACTCTGGCTTTTCATTAAAAGCCTCCTGTCTCTAGTTTTCACTTTTTAAAGGAATTTTTTGGTAGTTCCAATTGCTTTAAGTTGGTTGAGAAGAGTTGAATATATCTGTTGGCTGTGACATGTATTTGACGGGAAGCAAGTACAGGAGGGGACGCCAGGGAGCCACATCCTGGCTATGGTCTCAGGCAGAGTCTTGAGCTTTAAGGAAGCCTCAGGGCTCAGCTTAGTATTTGGTCAATTTAGGAAATACTTGCATCTCCTAAGCTTTCAATAGCATTACACAATTATCTTGGAATTTGAGAGAGTAGCAAGACTTCCTCTTTAGATGAAGCATCCCACACCGGGCAAAGCTTTAAATAGATTCCCAGGTTTAGATAGGGTGTTAAAGCAGACGTTGATCAGGTATGATAAATCCTGTCTTTGTACCTTTTCATGACACAAATACAGCTAGTGTTTTTTTCTCTCTCTGTTACTCTTTGTTTAATCTGGGATGTTAACATTGCAAATGTTTGACTTTGAAATATTCTAAACAGTTTTGAAGTTTCAGGCTGCAGTTGTAAAGTAGTTTTCTAAAGCTGACGCTCATTCTTTTGATAACAGATGAGTCAGAGAGGAACGTAGACATGGGCTTCTTGCCTGTAAACTTTTATTAATAGAACTTCCTTGTTTGAGAAAATCGTTCAGAACTTCAAAAACAGATACTTGCCCAGATGACGTAAACACTCTTAAGTGCCTAGATATGACTAGTTTTGGAAACAAAAGGTATTGATATTAGAGATAGTTTAATTCAGCAGTGTATCAGAACAGCTACAATGAGCAGTGCAGCATTTCAGGATGCATTTTAGTGCTTAGTCCTGGCAAATGGCATGGAAAAAATTCCTGTAAAATGTAGAAAGATACAACAAGGTACTGTGGATTTTCAGATATGCTATATTATATAGTAATATGTTGCACGACTATAACTTGTAGTTTGGCTATAACATTATGACAATTAAAGAAACAATAAAATATCCTCTTAGGAATTATGAGCTATCTAATTGCAACTAAAACAGATAGAAAATGTCTATGCCTAAATTGCTATTTTATTTGCATACAGAGGAGCAGATCAAATTTTCAAAGAAGGTCAAATTTTTAAAGAAAATCTGACCCTTGGCTGGGACAGAGGCTCGCAATGAAGGTGAAAAATACAGTACTTTTATAGATTTATACTGTGCCAAAGCACTGGGGTAGATTTATAATTGTGCGGATGAGTTTATCCCCATGCATCACTGAAATTGCTGGGACTGTGACTTGAAACACTGGAAGGGTTGGCCATTAAACATAAGAAAGAGGAAAAGGAAATAAATATATGGTCAATCATATTCATAATAATACACTTCCTTATATTATTAGTTGTATATTATATATTTTAAAAATCTAACATCCCTGTATTTGTTCTTCCTTTTCCTATTTTTTAAAAAGAAATGAATACTCTAAAATTCCTGTGATTTTATGATTTGTAAAATCTCTGTTGGAAATCCTAAACATATGGAAGGTCCTAAGTAGTAAATCCTAATGACTGTACTGAACTACATTTATATAACTGAAACAGGAAAAAGTTACCGTTGATTTTGACCTTAAACTTTTCCAGCAAAGGAGAAGGGGACATAAGAACACTGGTAGTAAGGAAACTGGTTATAAGCGTTTCAGTGGAGACTTATTACCTATACTCTACTCCATATTATGTGTAATAATTCCCATACACATGTAGTGGAAAGACATTAAAACTTGGGGACAGGAAGAGCCACAGAACAGGAATGCAGTTATCTTCATCTGTCACCTTACAGATTATATAACTCATTTGTTATGCAAAAGTGCTGCATGTCCCACACACATACATCAGTGTGCCATCAAATGTTGGAATTTTTTCCTTTATGATTAGCAACATAAAATAGATTAATTTTTCTTTTGCATGGAAATGTCCATGATTTAAAGTCAAACTTGAAGGGATAAATGATACAAAGAGGCTTGGCTCAGAAAGCATAAAGTTTTATATCATGAAAGCTATTTTATAAACAACTGCTGAGTCACAGAAAATTATGTAAATTATATACAGAATGAATTTATAAGATCAAACAGCCCATCTCTTGGCTGCTACATGACTGTTCTTTACACTTTCTAATACAGTCCAGTTTGTTATCATCAAAAAGAGGAGTTAATGTGGTCTGACTCCCCCTACTATAGATTTTCTATTTAAGTGGGCATAACAATCATGCTTAAAATTTTGCTATTTGAGGTTAACTCCAAAACAACTAGTGTCCTCCTACCAGCTTCTGCCAGTTTAATATAGTTTAAATGAGCATCTTCATGGCATAGCACATACCCTTTCTGAAGATCCTGGGATCTGACAGCATTTGCACCAAAAATACTAAATAAAATGCTACACCAGAAATACTCTAAATAAAGTGCTACACCAACATCAATCAAAGCTGTTACCTTAGTCATATTTTATGGTTTTTAAGATTGTCTTATGAAAAAAATAAAACATGAAAAAGCATCTAAGAAGACTTGTGAATTGAAATACACCTGCTTTTCAATGTAAACTTTCTTTTTTTCTTTTCTCCCCCCCCCCCCCCTCCCCCCCCCACCTGGGGCTTTAACAGCTCTGCAACCCCTGATAAACTGAATTCACACCTTTTCCTCCTTTCTCTCTGCAGGCTTTTCTCTGTTGTTTCTTGGGGCAAGACCCTCATTCTTCCACCAAGGACTGGCTCGTTTATTTTTAGATATTTCTGCTATTAATGCCAGCAGGTGTGGAGAGCTGGGAAAATCGATTCTAACTTCTTGTTTCTTTCTTTGTATCTCAGTCTATTGGTCATTGGCATAGATTGTGGTGTAGTTGGGCTACAACAAGGACTGTCCTAAATAGCACAGTGCAGCAGATTTGCATGAATAACAATAACAAGCAGTGAAGGCTCACAAATGGCTTTGTTTGCTAATTTGTAATGTGGAGGTCAGATATAATGGAATCTGACCTCCGAGGGTAAGAGGAATTGCCCATATGCTGTTCCCAGATCCAGAAACAAAAGCTCTACACATAAAGTGAAACTATTGTTAGACCGCTGTTACATGGAGAACACTTGATTCTTTATTTCTTTGTTTGTTCTGTAAGCCATTTTCTTAAAACTTGGTTACACTGGTGCAAATTGCAACCAAGATCTGCTCTAACTTGGAACCTCTGTCTTGGCCAAGAGTTAAAAAAAAAAAAAGGACAAAATTGTTAGAGGAATTTCTACAGACCAGTTTTGGGAAAATAATTTTTAGTTTGAATTTATATTAACTGAAAGATTAATACTCAAAGCATAGCCAACTAGTTGCAGTTTGTAGAATTGTTTACAGAATTTGAACACCAGAGAACATAGTCAGTGACATAACTATAGTTATCCAAGTGTATCAATACTGAGGAAAAGAAAAATTTTTCAAGTTTTGCAAAGCTAACTTTAAGCTACTTAACACCAAAGTTGACTGAGAGTCACTTAAAACTCAGAACCAGTCTAAAAATTATTTGGATTTTCAAATATTTGTGAATTTGTTGGCAAAGTATACTGAGTTTGTAGTTCTTGCTTTGCTGATAGAAGAAAAAGGTTCATTTTCATGTGTTGCCTTTAAGGTATCTTGAAATAGGTGCCTTTTTTTTCAACAACTTTTAATTATTTCAGTTGCAGACACCTAAAGATTTTACAGGCCATTATTCTAATTTTTATGTAAGAATCACCAGTTATAAAAAAAATGAAGTTTGAATATCAAGGCTTGTATAATTGCATATTTTAAATTGGTTGATTTAGTCCTTATTTCTTCTGTATAAGTAAAATAGAATGCTATTTTGCTTATCATCTGTATTATTATATAGATTAGATCTTTGATTTATTATAATAAGTTCAGATGTCTCTGTTTCAAATGGATAGTGCTGGACTTTATTTTGTACATTACTAGTACAAAGATTTTTTTGATTTAGCTTTTTTTGTTATGTGTGTGTAGGGTGTATGGACATTGCTTTCCTTTCCTGTTTTCTTACAGAGAATATAGATTGGACAAAAAGGGAGAGACAAGATTTGTCAAGTCTGTTCAGCATTTAGATCCCTCACTATGAAAGCTGCTTTCTCCGAGAAGCTTTTACATTTACTTTGAATTTATGGATAAAACCTTTGGATTTAAGGATAACAACAGGAAAGCTTACCTCAGTTTAATATGCTATGTATGACTGGGAAAATTTTGACTATTAGCAGCCTATTTGATACTGACATTAAATAAATCAGTGTTTAATAATGGAAATGGTACCTGGACCACAAGCACCAATTCCCTGGGCGATACCCCAGCAGATACTCAAACACTTGTGTCATGATGAGGGGCGTGACATGCATCATGAATTTACTGCCATTTCTGTCGAAGTTGCACCACAGTGCTGAGAGGCAGGCAAGGGACATGAGTTACTTCATACATACAGAACGAAAAACAAGCTGGTTAAAGGCAAAAGGCTGGCTCATGCTCTAGCTTGGACTGAATGGGCCTCTGGCTGCTTCTCTGCCACCCCAAACAGGCCTACAGGAACCGTGGAGGTGTTAGGACTTGAGCCTTTTTCCTGATGCTGTTTTGCACTTCTTCCAAGGCACCTTTTTTATAAGTACCTTCAAATGAGAGTGAGTCTGAGTGATTATTCTGACTTTCCTTGTGTCTGAATTTCAGGTATTGAACATCTATCTACACAACCTTGTCTTCACCTGAGGTTGGAGATGCTTGGGGATGCCTCAAAATCTTGTCACGAGTACTACCCAAATTCAAAGACAGTCATGCCCAAACTGAGGAGTCCCTTATTGAGTACTGTGCATTCATTACTCGTGTGAGATCTGTAGAGCTGACATCAGCAATGGCTGTTCCCTTCTGGTCATAGTCATATCACTGATCTGTTCACTTGTGTGCTGCTGACCCTCTTGTGCATCAGGGCCCAGTTTGTGCTTGGTTCCAGCTAAGGGAGCACTGAGGCAGCATGTTGGGTGTAGGTGCCCGGGTTTTGGCAGCTGGGGGGCTGCAGGGGTGGCCTCTGTGAGAACAGAACAGGAGCTGCCCCACATCACACACAGTTCCAGCTGGCTGCAGCCCACCCACTGCAGGGCACGACTCAGCCCCACAGCCAGGATAGTGACTCCTCCAGGAAAGCGTATTTAGGGAAGGTTAAAGATGCTGTACAGCAGCTGTGAGAGAGAGAAGAAAAAATGTGAAACAGCCTTTCAGACACCCAGGCCAGAAAATGAGGGGGAAGTGGTGCCCCAGTTGCCAGGTCAGAGATTCCCTGCAGTCTCAAGAAGACCATGGTGATGCAGATTGTCCTCCTGCAGTCCCTGGATGACCTCCCCCTTCAGAAGAGAGCCATGCCCTGAAGGATGCTGAGAGGGCCCACAGAGGAGCAGGCTCCTGGCAGGAACTGCAGCCTGGGGTGGGGGACCCATGGTGGAGCAGTATCTTCCTGAAGATTGTACTCCATGGAAAGGACACATGCTTCAGCAGTTCCTGAAGAACTATGTCACATGGGAGAGAGCCCATGCTGGAACAGAGAAAGGGTGGGAGGAGTAGGAGCAGTAGAGGAGCTGTTATGGACTGACCTCCCCTCTGGCAACAGGGGAGGACATAGAGGAATGAGGACTCAAGGAGTTGAGCCTGGGAAGAAAGGGGAAGGGGTAGGGAATGATGTTTTTCATTTTGCCTTTGTTTTTCACAATTCTTACCTATTCTTATAAGGCAATAAAATTAATAGTGACCAAGTTGTGTCTGTTTTGCTCATGGCAATAATTGGTGAACAATCTCCCTGTGTTTACCTCAGCCCATGAACTTTTCCATCTAATTTTCTCTTCCTGTCCTCTCCAGGAGAGGGAGTGAGAAAGGAGCTGGGTGGGCACCTAGCCGCCTGCCAAGGTCAAGCCTCCAGAGGCAGTCAGAGAAGTCTGTATCCACAGTAACTCATCTGATTAACTTCCATTCAAGAACTATTTCTTGCAGAAGTGCTGGATATTACTTTGCCATTGTAGTTTTCCTTTTGAGTACCAAAGTGCTAGAGTTTTCCTGAGTATCTCACACAACTGTGCTATAGATCCAGGAATGGCTTAGGGTTTCTAGATGTAAAGTAACTTCTGTGCTAAGATACATGTCTTCTGAGGAAATATCCAGTTTCCAGGTACACATATTTCTGATTTTTTTTCACATTACCTGAAAGCAGTGTATGTTTTCAGAAGATGAACATTATTTCAGTAACTTGCATCTTTCATAATGTGTAGAGCTTCTTAACCCAGTCCTATGATTACAACTAAAGTAGCATGCAGAGTTCAAATGGGCTTTTAGATATCCAAAAATGCAGAAAGCTTTTTGGTAGCTTCCAAACATTAATGTCATTACCAAAAGGATGCTTGGATCAAACTGTGGGTTTTCTGAATACAGAGAATTGCAAATTCTGTTAAAAACCTAGCTTCCCTGATCCTAAGAATCAAAGACAATTGCTTTATTTGTTTCAGTGTTTATTCTCACCCAATTTATACAAAAAAAAGCACAACTTAAGGGCACTGACAGTGTCAGCTTGTGGCAGCAATTTTCAATAAAATGGGTGATGATGTGAGTAGAAGGATTAAACATTTATATAGTGTCTTTGATAAAGGACAAACATAGATACATAGGGTCATTACTTATACCAATTTTCAGAAGAAAAAAGCATGTTGTTGTATTCCCAAAACAGAAGGAAGTACAGAGGTACAGGATTTCTCCTGTCTGACTGTTGGTTCCTCTCTTGAAATTCTTCCAAAGCTCTATCCTCACTTTGTGTCTTAGGCACTTCATCAGTGGGGCAAACAAGAAATTAAGAAAGCTTCTTCAGCAAAAGAACATTTTTCTCTGGCAATTTGAAGAAACCATGAGAAGTTCTGTTAAAAAAAAAAAACAATGAAATGGCCAGCTGATGAACAAAGAAAGCAAATGGCATCTGGGTAGCTGGAGATTACCAACTCACACAAGACTTCTTTCCTGTTTTGTGATACCACTGATTTCATACTCATGTCTAGTGCTAATGTTCCTCCTAACTTTCCTTTTTACACTGATGGGCTTTCTCCAGATGCCACTTCTCACAGTGCTTAATGCAACATAATCATCTCTGAAATGAAAAACTGCTCTGCAGTGATTATTGCCATGCAGTGAGAAAATACTGTGACAAACTCCCCAGAGACCGAACAAAGAAACTCACTCTGTAACAGCATCATCTAACAGAAAATAACCTCTGCCAGAAAACAGACTGACAGTGTTGGTTTATCTTCTTTTCATTACTATCTTGACAACAGGTGGAAAAGAGAATATTTATAGCCACAAATATGATTTTGAACATGGTCAGATAACAATGCACTTAAATTGTTATTATTACCACTTTAGTAACAAAACCAGCATCCTTTTCAAACAGATAGGAAAAATGCACAATTTTGCAAAGTTTCCTGGCTACAAAATTTTGCGATAATACTTTACAATTTTGCAGAATCAGCTCTCTTTTGCTATGTATTTCTTTAAGATGGATGATATAAATTAATTTGGAATATAAAGTAGACTTCCTGTAAAGTTTTAAGAACTGCTCTGCTGTTCTCCAAAAGCTGCCAACCACTCAGTTTCTTTGCTACAAGACCTAACTGCAACTCTTGAACGAACCTGTTGGGAGGAAAGCAAGTATAGCTATTTAGAAATGAAAGAGCTGAGTAGCTTGTATCTATATTTGACTCTGTGCTTCTAGACAGTTACAAAAAATCCAAACCTGATGCCTATGCTGTGAAGCTTTTCCCACAGTTTTGTAAGAACTGACAAGGTCACAGCCTGAGGAAATATGGTTGCCAGATGTCACAGTATTAGTTACTATCTTAGACAGAATAGGTATAAATAGGGAGAAGCAAGACTTAAAATAACTCTTCATGTAATGTTTTTTCTGCCAATGCTCTTCTAACAATGTAAGTGCTATTTCTTATTTCATAGTGTTAGGTGTGTCTCAATATCTTTATTTAACAGATATTAAGTATTTAACTCAATTTATAGTTGAGAAAAACTGTAGCTGATTTATCCCATTTATCCCAAACTGTGTTTTTAATTATCAAGCTTTTCACAAGAAAAAAGTCTTTGACCACATCAGATCCTACCAGTGACCTATGATTTCTTTGAACTGAATATTTGTGCAGTCACTTTCAGATATATTTGTTACCCATTTCACTTTAATATATTGGAAATAGAAAGTACTTTTTTTTCAAGCAGGGGCAATAATTTTTTCAGAACACCTCTCTTACCTTTGAAAGTCACTTTTGATACTGGGATGCACATAAATCATTGCCTCACTTCATTGGCTTTTGATGCATGTATTTTACAGGCCATTCTTCATTAAATAAATGCTATATATCTTTAGTAGTGGTTAGTTGTTCTGGAACTTTCAGAGAGACTGGAAAATTGCAAGTCATTTTCTATAGTTATTTTTGTTCAGCCTGTCTCTCCTGAAACGTGTATTCTTAAGTGAGGTTTAATATTGGGAACTGTTTCATCTGCTAAAAGTTTTCTAAAAGTTACTCTTAATTATAAAACAAAGTTACACTTACTGAAACAAGTAGATCAGGTTTTCTTCTATGAGAAAATCAGTGATGCAGTAAGAAGAAAATAACTTGTACAGAGAAATTAATATATGTGGGCAATATATATGTCTGTACCTGTATTGTGTTTGCAAAGAAATGCTGTTCTTTAGAGTGCTGTATTCAACTCATTGTGTGCATCTGCATACACAGGGGAAGGGATAAAACCCCCATCTGACAGTATCCTAGCATACAGCTACTGTTTCCCTCTGTTGGGCAGCAGAACTGTGGATGCCAAGGTCTGACACATTTCACAATGTGGCTGGTGCTGCTGTGTCAGTGGACTCAAAAATATACAAACTGCCTGGTATGGAGCCGATGGAGCAGAAAATGCTGGGCTGGAAAGCAAGTCTGTAAATCATTATATCTGATCACCAAAACCACATCCAGCCATCAATGTTTAATACAGGAAAGCCTATAAAAACATCCATTCCTCTTTCAACATGCTCTCCAAATCATCCTTAACCAGACAAATGAGAAACTTCTAGCACCAGGAACAATAAAAGTTGTGGTGTTATTGAACAGTAAATCTGAACTTTGAAATAAGGAAATGAACAAGACTGACTCCATAACATTTAAAACTATTAAATATTGTTGCTCTTTTCAAGTCTGGTAAACTATACATAATAGTATCGTTCACCCTTACGCAGAGCACCATCATTAAAAATTCAGGTCAAAATAATAAACAAATTGCTGTGTTGTAAAAAATAATAGGGAAAAAGAGAATAGTCTTGTAAATAGACTGACCAGTGTCATGATGAGGAAAGTAGACCACTTAAGAGACCCTAGCAGACCACGTGTAAGTAAATGCTTATTCTATGTCTGTTTTCATATGGTGTTCATTAGAAAAACAAAAGAAGTGCCTCCAGCACTTTTTCCTTAGAAGCAGACAATACAACTTTTGTCTTTTGAATCTGCATAAGAGAGTTACAGACTGGAGAAAACATCCAAGTTTCCCCTTTGAATTAATGATATCTAAAAATAACAAGAATGAAATATGTTTTGATTATCACATGAATGTTAAAGTGTTAGTAATGCTCTATTAAATTTCTTAGAGGAAAATGACCCCTTTCAGATGCATTGCCTATTTGCTTAGGGCAATCTTGGTAAGAGGCCTAGCAGTGAATTATCATATACAAATTAAACTTTGATATGAAGAGGGTCCTTAGAGAGCTGGTGAGAACTCTCTGCATATAAATAGTCACAATATGGTATGGAAGAATCTAGTTACTTATAGGGTAGTGATATGTAAAGCAGTATGACTTGCTGCAGAGAAATAAAGTCACCATAGTGATTATCTTATGCACCAGTAACATGAAAGTTTTCGTGGCAAAGTATATTTTCACTTTCTATTGCACTGGTGACCAATTAGTAAATGATTGGCTAGAAATAGAGTTTCTGGTAGTATCAATTACTGTAATTTCCCTGAAATGTGTCCATTTTCATCAAAGATCAGCCACTTGTCATACCTCCACAAGCAGACTGGAAAATCTGATGTCACTGAGCATTTCCAGAAGAGTCTTCCTCTGGTGTAAAGTGAGCAGTCTAGAGTAATTATTTTGACAGATATGAATGAGGTTCCTTCTAGAACCTTTCTAGGCTTTTTCTTGTAAATGTTTTAGAGCTCTTAACTGAAGATAAATTCAAGAACCCTAACAATGGTTAGCTGAAAAAGTACTCTGAAAATCTGCTGCTGCTTCAGTCCTACTGAACTCTAGTCAAAGCACAGTGCCTTCCACTCATCCTCTGATTGTCTTACCTATTCACAGTGATTTCATGCACTAAGGATGTGGTTTCAGCTCACATTCACCTGGTGTGTCTGTGGGCTGCAGGCGCATGGTAATCCTGCGCTTTCCTTTTCCCTCCCAACCTTGTATTGGATCTAG